>NC_090445.1:1657764885-1658068407 GCF_031143425.1 Pleurodeles waltl
CCTCAATCTTTTTGCCTCCTGCCTCCTATTTTTTCTGACCTGTTGCTGTTGGCTTTTGAACTCTGAGCACTTTACCACTGCTAACCAGTGCTAAAGTGCATATGCTCTCTGTGTAAATTGTATGTAATTGGTTTATCCATGATTGGCATATTTGTTTTACTGTTACGTCCCTAGTAAAGTGCACTAGAGGTGCCTAGGGCCTGTAAATCAAATGCTACTGGTGGGCCTGCAGCACTGGTTGTGCCACCCACATACATAGCTCTGTAATCATGTCTCAGACCAGCCAATGCAGTGTCTGTGTGTGTATTTTTACACTGTAAATTCGACTTGGCAAGTGTACCCACTTGCCAGGCCTAAACCTTCCCTTTTCTTACATGTAAGGCACCCCTAAGGTAGACCCTAGGTAGCTCCAAGGGCAGGGTGCAGTGTATGGATAAGGTAGGACATATAGTAATGTGGTTTATATGTCCTGACAGTGAAATACTGCCAACTTTGTTTTTCACTGTTGCAAGGCCTGTCTCTCTCATAGGATAACGTGGGGGCTACCTTTAAATATGATTAAAGTGTAGATTCCCCTAGAGAGTAGATGTACATGTGGAGTTTGGGGTCCCTGAACAATTTAGAAATACATATTTTAGTAAAGTTGATTTTAAGATTGTGCGTTTGAAAATGCCACTTTTAGAAAGTGAGCATTTTCTTGCTTAAACCATTCTGTGACTCTGCCTTGTTTGTGGATTCCCTGTCTGGGTCAGTTTGACAGTTGGGTTGTTTTTCACCTCGCACTAGACAGTGGCACAAAGGCACAAACCTGCATTTCCTGATTAGCCATCTCTGCTAGGAGGGAGGGGTGGAGTGGTCACTCTCATTTGAAAGGACTGTGCCTGCCTCTGACAATGCCGGCTCCAACCCCCTGGTATGTGTCAGAGGCCTTGCCTGGGCAAGTCAGGATTTCACAAGTAGGTGTGAGTCCCCTTTGAAGAAAGGTGACTTCAAAGACTAAAATAAGTATAAGAAGGGCACCCAAATCTACAGACTTTAGAAACACTTCGGGAACCAAGAGGAACCTCTGCCTGGAGAAGAGCTGATAGCTGAGGAAGAAGTGCTGCCCTGCCTGTGACTGTGCTTTGTGGAGCTTTCCTGCAGTGCTGCTTCTGCCAGAGTAAGAGGGCAAAGACTGGACTTTGTGTGCCTTCCATCTTGTGAAGAAAACTCCAAGGGCTTGATTTAGAGCTTGCCTCCTGTTGTTTGAAGTCTCAGGGACAGCAAAGACTTCTCTCTGCCAGCACCTGGAATCTCTGGAGAGACTCCTGCTCCGACAAGTGGTGCCATATCCAGTCCCTGGGCCCTTGAAAAGAAAGCTGGTGGAAATCCAAGGAAATCGACTTCGGACGACTCCGGACCGACGCCGCTGCTGAATCCGGTAACACCGCCTGCCCCCGACGCCGTGACCTTCGCTGGAACGCGACGCTCTTCGCAGGCCCGACGCCGCTGCAGCCCCGCTGAAGTCTGCGACTCCGTGGAAGTCGCCACACCAAATCGTGACCGACGCCGCTCGAAGTGCGTGGATTCAAGGTTTCGCACAGACGCCGCGATCCCCAACTTCGCGCATCGGCTTGTTTTCACTCTTCACCAAAGGTACTGTACTTGGGGGTCTACACGACTCCGTGTCCGGCGCCGCTGGTGTCGGCTTGTTGGGAACGACTCTGTCACGACGCCGTGTTAACATCTCATCGAAGCATTTTTGTTTCTAAGCGCTATTTTTTAGTTTAATCTTTAAAAATTCATAACTTGACTTGTGTATGTCGGATTTTTGTCATTTTGGTCTTGTTTTGTTTAGATAAATGTTTCCTATTTTTCTAAACTGGTGTTGTGTCATTTTGTAGTGTTTTCATTAAGTTACTGCGTGTGTTGGTACAAATACTTTACACCTAGCGCTCTGAAGTTAAGCCTACTGCTCTGCCAAGCTACCAAGGGGGTAAGCAGGGGTTAGCTGAGGGTGATTCTCTTTTACCCTGACTAGAGTGAGGGTCCTTGCTTGAACAGGGGGTAACCTGACTGTCAACCAAAGACCCCATTTCTAACAGTGAGCGACAGGCGGGCTCCAAGCCCTTTACTGTACACAACAGAGTGTTGCAAGCGAAACGCATGCGCTAGCAGATACACTCGCAGGCTCGCCCCTAAAAACACAATAAGGGGAACGGAAGAGGGAAAAATAAACAAAAAAGGTGACAAAAGAATAAATCAGGAATGTAAAAAGAACTTGCAAGAGTGTGCTAAAGGAGCAGACAGTGTCTGTGGATTTAGGAGGCATGAGATAGATCAAGACACTGCAGGCTTGAAATTCGATGTACAAAACTTCTGTAGTGTCAGCCTTGGGCTTCTAAGAAAAACTTTGGACCCCAGGCACCTATGCTTTTACAAACGAAACACTGACTCTTCCCCCTCCATTGAACTTGAAACTATACAATGATTTATTCCCGACTATTTATTTCCTTCATGAGCACAGCCCCCAAAACAAAACTACTGCCATTCTTCATTTTAATAGTTTGAGGTGTGTGTAAATTATCTTAAATCTGGAGCACCCAACTACGTTCTCATTTATTTTCTCAAACGTTTCTCATATTTCTCACCCACACACATTTCTCATTCCTCTTAATCACTTTACCTATATCCTGGGTGATATCACTGAAATGAGCAATGCATTTTGTGTATTAGTCACCCAAGTCTATAAAAGACCTGGGTAATGAAACTTACTCTGGGCACCCTTTTATGATTTCCATACACTGCCACGCTGTCCTTGAAATGTGTAATACAAATGACTTTACATCCATTTAAAGTACGGTAAATCATTGGTTTCCAAACTTTTTAGAACCATGTCCCAATATTTAGAACTCACTGAGCTTTAATGGACATCAGGTGGGTGGGTGATTTTATAATGTAACTAAAGCATCGTCTGATAGTGTACTGCTCTTTACAGACAGCACATTTTCCATTGAAATGGACACTAAGGAACACAAACATACAGTTTTAATAATACAACTATATTGCACATAAATGGTAATGTGTGGAAATCAGGTTTCAGTGAATATTTATCATTTGTGCATCACCAAGTAAAATTTATTAATTTGTTTGATCCTATTAAAATCTTTGTTTACATCACACTTCCGAATTACAAAGAAATGTGTTTCATTTTTGCTTTCCTAACTGCAGCATGAGTATGGTTAATTTGCAGGTAATTGCATTTTGTTGTGTGTTGCAAAAAATTACATTCTAAAGACTTTCCATTCACACACTCTGTACCCGATCAAGATTATCACTCACTTTACTTTTCTTTCTCTACCTGCAAAGTAGTAGGATTTCATGAACACCAATCAATGTGTTATACAATAAACAGCAATTTGTCAAAAGACATAAGCTGACATTTGACCTCTGTCTTTGAAGTGCAGCAAATTTGAAAAATACAGAATGTTATGCTTTCCCTTTCACAAGCTACCAACAATCTACTCACGACCCATTAGTGGCTCACCACCCACAGTTTGGGAAACACTGCATTAAATATGTGTTCTACACCTGTGTACTCTTGGTATCTCTTCTGTGAGAACTTGGGTGGTTGGTGGACTGAATAGTAAGCCATGGTCAAATAGCAACTACAGATCCTTGTCAGGGTGAGATACAAGCCAACCCTAAATTAACCTGTGCTCAAACTTCTGGTACCTTAGCACAGAGCAATTAAGCTTAACTCAAAGGCAATGCGTAAAGTATTTGTGCAACATTTCAAACAGTAATACAGTGACAACTCCACACGAAGAGGATACCTCAACAAGATCGCAAAACAGAACTTCTTTTAATAAGTAAAACAAAACCAAAATGATAAAAGATCCAATCAGTAAAACCAGATATATGCAATGTTAAAGATTTTAGTGAAAACAGTGCCACATTGGGGTGCACAGCAGGAGAGGCTTGTATATGAAGCCAGAGAATGTCCCTCAAAACACAAACACATATGGAGGAAATGGTTGGGTCAACTGGGATGAACATCAGACCGCAATGTGTCTTATGCCTTTGCGTTCTTGTCTCCTATTTGGCTATTCATCTGATACTGCTGTGCTATTTTGTATATTTGCAATGTGTTATATCTGATATGTACCCTCTTGTGTCACCTGAGTGGTTTATATTGCCTGTGATAAAACTCAATAAAAATTGTTCATCAAAAATAGAAACTAGCACCAAAAAAAAAAAAGCACCAACTGTGGCTATCTGGTCGCATTGATCCAGGACAAAGTCTCAAGCTCAGGCTGGCCACAATAGATCGTGGGCTGGCTAAAGGGACCCAGTTAGGCCAGAAGCTGCGATACGAGGGCCTGTGTTGTCATTGAGGATCCAGTCAACAGGGATTGTGATTCAAAGTCCAGCGTCGAGGATGCAGCAGGCAGTCAGAGAGATGCATCAGTTCCAAGGAGCAGCAAGGCTATGTTGCGGCGCCTGGCATCATCCTCGAGGCTGCCATCAGTGAGGAATGTAAGGGCCTGCACCAAAATTGTGTCAAATCGGGGCAGTTACAATGGGGCTGCGAATGTTGTGCAGGTTTCTGTGATAGGTACAATCCACATGGCAGCGGCGATGCATCAGTTCTGCTAGATCCACAGATCTAGTACCAGGGTGGTATCACTTGGCAGGGTGGACTTATGGATGGAAGAGTCCAGATGCAGGTGTAAGGTTGTTGGAAGCTTGTTGTGTCCCTGAGGCTTCAGATCAGGAGGCCAGCCAACTAGCCCAAGGGGTCACTCTGGGTTCTGGGCTGAACAGATGCGGGTCCAGTCCATTTCACCCAGGCGAAAGGGCAGCAGGTCGGCACAGCAGGGCAACAGTACTTTAGAGCAGCAGAGTGGCAGTCCTTTCAGCAGCACAGTAGTCCTTCTTCCTGACAGCGTGTCCACAGGTTCAGAGGTGCACTGAAGAGTGTGTGTCTGAGGTCCGGTATTTATACCCAGTTGGGCCTCTGAAGTGGGGAGAAGCTCCTAAAGGCATGCCCTACAGGGGGTATGCAGTCCTTTGTGAGGAGACAGGACACAGCCTATTCAAGTGTGAGTGGAGCTGCCCCTTCTCCTACCTCCCATCCTGCTAGTGATGGCCCATCCAGACACACCTAGGATGTCCATTGTATGTGGCTGTCTAGGTGGGATACACAAACCCCAACTGTCAACTACAGCCAGTCATGTAACCCAAAGACAGGCTGCAGGCACCAAATGGCTAAGGCAAGAAAGTGCCAACTTTCTAAAAGTGGCATTTTCAAGATTGAGCACTAATTCGCTCTTCCCATTTGGAAAATACACTTATAAAAGGTAACTCCAATGTTATCCTATGGGAGAGGTAGGCGTTGCAGTAGTGAAAAAAACATTTTAACGTTTTTCACTACCAGGACATGTAAATCTTAAAAGTACATACCCTACTTTTTAAATACATTGCATCCTGCCCTTTAGGCTGTCCAATGCCTACCTAAGGCGTGACTTATATGTATCAAAAAGGAGGTTTGGGCCTGGCAAAGGTTTACTTTTCCAGGTCGAAATGGCAATGTAAAACTTGAAACACACAGGCTGCAATGGCAGGCACAAGACACGTTTAAATGGATACTAAGGTGGGTGGCACAATCAGTGGTATAGGCCCGAACTAGCATTTAATTTACAGGCCCTAGGCACAGTTAGAGCCACTTCACTAGAACAAAAAAACTAAATTGAATATGTCAGGTTGTTATAAGTCAATCTTAACATCTTTTAAGCAGAGAGCACAAGCACCTCAACACTCATTAGCAGTGGCAGAGTGTGCAGAGTTCTAAGAGCAGCACAAATGAAGTTGGCAAAAACAGAGGGTCTGAAGGCAAAAGGTTAGGAAAACCACACCGCCTTATAAATTGGTTCTGCTTGTCTTGCAGAACAATCCATCCCAGGACGCCACTGAGCTATCCGCGGTGAGTCTGGAACTGGTGTTTCTAAAACTGTCAACAGTGTATGCTCTATTGTAGACCAGTATCTTGTTATTATTAGACATTGCCATACTATGTTAAAGAAATCAGCTTGGGTTGCCCCATTCCACCCACAATTAGAATCCGGGAGAAAACCGATAGCGCAGAGGCATCAAGGGGAGTTTTATGTGTGCTGAAAAAAATGCAGTGGCACTAGGCATAGGTGTGTCTATATCACTAGTTCAGTCATGCAAGCCTCTCACCATTCAACCTCGTCAAGCATTCCAATCCAATCCTCCTAAGTCTGGTGAAGGGGATCTAGTGTCTCAGGGGGCATTGTTGATCAAAGTGTGGTTCATCTGGGAGATCTCATAGGGCCCAGATCAACTGTCTTGCAGGGTCCTGGGCTCCATAGACTCCATCACGCACACGGTTTGGCCCAGCTGAAACTCAACCAGAGTGGCCTTCTGGTCATACCACTGTTTTATGCCCTTTTGGATGGCTTCTAGATCCACCCTAGCTTTTTTTCCAAAAGCGCTTCATCTGGGTACAGAGTGCCAGCATGTAGCAGACCACATCCTGGGGGCCTTCCTGGGAGCTATCTCCCACCCCTCCTTATCCAGAGCAAGAGGTCCTCACACTGGGTGCCTGTATAGAAGTTCAAAGGGGCTGAAGCCAACCTCCTGAGGCACCTCCTGGTACGTGTACAACAGGCATGCAAGAGAACATCCCACTTTTGCCTCAAGGGCACTCACAGGCCAAGGAATATGCCTTTGAGGGTCTTGTTGAACCTCTCAACAAGCACATTGGTTTGGAGGTGGTAAGAATCGGAGAACACGTAGGTTACCCCACACTCCTTTCACCTGGCCTTTACGTAAACCCAACATGACGTTGGTACCACAGTCTGATACCATCTCCTTGGAAAACCCAGCACCAGTAAATATGCCCATCAGTGCCCTGGCCACTGCAGGTGCAGTCACTGTTCTCAGAGTGATAGCCTCAGGTGCCATGGTACAGAAAGACTAGGATGAACCTGTTGCCCTAGGCTGTCTTGTGATCCAGAGGCCCAACAGTGTTGATGCCTACCCCTTCAAATGGGGTGCCACTGACAGGGAAAGGTTGCAGGTGAGGGTCTTGTGCTTCCCTACTAACTTGCCACTTGTCTGGAAAGTAGGACATTACCTGCAGAAAGCATCTGAGACCATCCTCATTTGAGGCCAATAAAAGTGGGTGACAAGCCTGTGAAAGGTCTTGTTCTTCCCCAAATGACCTCCCAGGGGTGTTTCATGAGCCAACTTCAGGAGCAAGGACCTATTGCACTGGAGGACCACCAACATGTGTTGCCCAGGCTCAGGAATCTTAGGCTTGCTTTACAGGAGACCATTCTCCAGTTGATCAGAGGTGTCGCTAGCTGCTTGGGCAATGGCCTGCCACCATAGGCCCTCAAAAGTAGGGCACTCCATCTGCACCTTGAAGACGCCTTTCTGTTGGGACTGCTTCCTGCTGCTAGTTGGCCAGCCCAAGTAGGTGGTAATCTCCTCCTCTGTAGGCTGTGTGATGTTGCCTCAGGTTCCACCTCCTGCAGGACCATGGGAGTTTCCAGAACAGGTTTTCCGCACCCCCTGCCCTTCCTCTTTTGGCAGGTAACGGGGCCATTCTTCCAGGCTCCAGGTCCTCCAGGCCACCCTCACGGGGAGCCATGGGCGGTGTGATCAGGCACATCCACTCAGACAACCCTAACATTTCCAAGTGCGTCCAGAGGTCCATGTCCTTTCAGATGGAGTGCCCCAGGTCATTGCCAAGAAGGCAATCCACAGGTATGTACGGACTCCACCTACCCTTAAGGAATCTGAGACCCCCACCCGCTCAAAGGTGACTAGAGAAACTGGGTATTGACTCTCATGGTTGTTTGTTGCAACAACTTGATGGGATACATTAGGGACAACCTGTTCTGAGGTCACCAGATGACATCTGATAGTTGTCATGCTGGCTCCAATGTCCTTCAGAGCCTCCACCCTCTGCCCTCTGCACACTAGAAGATACAGAGTGGCAGATGGCACTTTGGGCCCCCCCTGGCGGTTGATGGTGACCCACTTCCTGTATTTCCTAATATTACTAAGCATGTGAATTCTCTGCACCATCCCTCTGTCAGTCATGGACTTTAGGATAACCTCTACACTGCCCCTCACCAGATGGGACAATCTCCTCCCTAAGTGTTACGCTAGTCAACCCCATAGGTGGCCCACCAGTGGGGGCCTGTCCCCTCTTGGGACATTTGGCTTCCCCCTTGAGGTGCCCTTTCTTTTGGCACTCATAGCATTTGGGGGAGGGGGGGTGCCTTCCCTGGTGACTAACTGTCAGGGAACCGCTTATTCTTATTTGGGGGATGGAGAACTGACCCACTGAATCATTTTGGAGGCTGTTAGAGAACTCCTTAGTTGTATTTTTGTCCTCCTCCTCCTTCTTCTGGTGGGAACCCTGTCCATCCTTTTGGTGATCACCCCAGACACCTCCTTGTGGAGCTTGGAACTGATCCAAAGGTTCACCTCCTTGACAAGCTCCCTGGGTCTGTGAGCTTACTGTCAATAAGGTGCTGGCACAGATCTGGAAAACAAAGACTGAACATGTGCCCTCTTGCAATTAAATTGTACAGCCCTTGATAATGCTTCACCACACTGCCCTTCCCCCAACCATCTAGTGCCTTGCAAAAAGAGTCAACACAATCCACCCAGGTCTGCAACTCATAAGAATCCCACATGAAAGAGCCAATAGTAGAACTGGAAACCTTTGCTAGTGCAGCATAGTAACTTCCACTTTTGTAAACACCAAAAAGTAGTAACTCTGCACTTGGTTGGAGGGACTACTTATACGAGTGCATATGCATCTCTTTTTTGCGAATAGTCCCAAAGATGGTGAACAATCACAGTACCTGATTTTTTAACACTGAGTGGTCTGCTGTATAGTCCATTACAATGTAAACACAAACCATGAGCCCAGGGTTGAAATTGATTTACGGTCCTTAGACACCGAAGGTCTTTGCGCCGCACCACTGTCAACTACAGGTCCCAGCCTGCTTCTGGGGCAGCCCGCCAATCACTGTTACCGCACCAGGTGGTGCGAGGATAAAACCTGCACAGTTCCCCCACAGCATGGGAAGGTATTTGCGCTGCACCATTGTAAACTACAGGTCCCAGTCTGCTTTTGGGGTAGCCCTCTCAATGCTGCTACTGTGCCAGGCTCCACATGGTGGTCCCGGACACTAACTGGGACAGCTTCTCCAGAGGTAAGCATTACAGTCCCGGAAGGACATGGTTGTGGTAGGGTTTGATGGATGAAACACACTAGGGAATGCAATACCAAAAATTTTAGTTGATGTTAACTAGATGGATTTGTTTGCAGACATGCAGGCGGTGTTCAATATCTTGTTCCCAATATTTTAGGTAATTACAGCAGCACCTGCGCTGAAACATTACCTCACTACAACAGAATCCATGCCAGAATTTAGTACCGTTGATGCCTAATTTATTCTTTCTCAACTACAGGAAAAATAATATATCTAGAGTATACACATCCGTAGTACTAAACATGCCTGAAACACTCCATGCTTTTGAGAGTGGTGCATTGGCACACTAGAAGATACAGAGTGGCAGACGGCACTTTGGGCCCCACAGGAGATTGCCATGTTGGTTATATATATAGGTTTATACAATGTAACTACCTGCACCGCATCTATCCTGCAGAATTCAAATATAGCACTTCCAGAGAGATTTCTCAACCTGTTTGAGATGTAAGTCCAAACAGGGATACTTCATACAGACAGTTGTGGGGTATAATAGATATTCTGGGCAATAGTGGCACCAACACTTCTTGAAGTAGTGAGGAGCCCCCTAAAACAGCTCTGATAAATACCTTTATGACCTTAATATGTCGGGACACATGAATATGTTTGTGGGGTTTAGCTTGGTGATTGTGAAAAGAGAGATTGCAAAACTGCAGAGACCGCCCAAAGAACAAAGCCAACCAAACTGGGAAACAGGCATAGACTATGAAAGCATCATGAAGAAACCAATCCAAGAGGCTCAGGGAAGCCTGCAAAATCACTGAAAAATCTGGTAGTGGGGATGGGCTTCTAAGCGGCAGTGAAGTAGCACAGTAAATAATCCAAAGGCTTTTTACAAGGGGTGTGGGAGTTGTAGTTTTTCCATGTAACACCTGTGTTTATGTTTATGTTTTAAGTAGTATGAGAAATTGGGTTGTTGGGTGACTGGGGTGTGAGTCCTGGTGGTCAAGCAACAGCCACAATCCCTTGCAGGGTGAACCACAAAAAGTCACTAATTTAACCTGTACTTAACCCTGGGTAGTTGGCACAATAAAGCAGTCAAGCTAAACTTAGAGGCAATGTGTTAAGTATTTATACAGTACACAAACAGCAACACAGTGAAAACACAACACAATAAAAAACCCAAATCAATTTATAAAACTAGAGATAATTTTAATAAGTTATTTGACACCAAAGCCATGAAAATCCACTTAGTAGAACCAAAGTTCTGAATTTTTAAGGTTCAAAATAGCAAGTCCTCAGTTTTGGAAAATGGCCACCTGGGAACATTTAGCACCACAATTAAGGGTTGAGGATTGGATGCAGACCTCTTAGGGGCTCAAGACTCACTCACACTGAGTCCAGGTGCAGGTTTAGGATGGTGGGAGTCTGTTATGTCCCTGTGGCTCAGAACAGGAGACCAGCTACTCTAACCCTTGTAGTCACTTTGGACGTCCTGGTAACAGGTGGTGATGCAGGGCTCTACAGCAGGACTGGGCTCTGAAGGTTCAATGTAGGTTCCAGGCAGCAAAGCAGTCCTTCCAGGTACAGCAGCAGTCTGGTAGAGTGCACAGCAGGTCACAGCAGCAGACAGTCCTCTGAGAGTCCTTCTGCAGGTCCACTAGAGAGTGAACTGAGGAGCAGGTCTGAAAGCCCTATTGCTATACCCTGGTGCCCAGCTTCTGGAACTTGAGTGAAGTTTCTAGAAAGGGTATCTGGCATTCCAGGAATTTCCTGCATCCCCTGCCCTGGCTCCAAAGCTGGCTGTACTGACAATACACAATCATTAAGCCTTTTGTGTGGTGGCAGAGTCCAGCCAATTAAGTTGCAAGTGGGGCTGTGCTTAGCTCCGCGCCCCCATCAAGTCAGTTAATGGCACATTCAGGGTCTGCTAATCCGCCTATTGTGTTACGTCTGCGGTGAATTCACAAAGTCCCAACTTTCAATTACACCCACCCATGTGACCTAAGGAAGGTTACAGGCACAGAGGGCTAAAGGCAGGAAAATGCCAACTTTCTAAAAGTGCCATTTTCAGTCTTATGATGATAAATCAGACTGTACCATTAAAGAGTATTTAAAATGAAAAGCTCATAGGTACCAAACATGATATATCTACCACTCTGGTTTAGGAATAACAACTTATTCATTTTTATATGGAATCCCCAATGTTACCTTATGAGAGCGGTAGACCTCTGAGTACTGAGCAAAATGTATTTGGTAGTTTTTCACTACTAGGACATGTAAATCTAACATGTGCATGTCCTACCTTTTAATTACACAGCACCCTGCCCTATGGGCTACTTAGAGCCTACCTTAGAGGTGAAGTATATGTAATAAAAGGGAAGTTTAAGGCGTGGCAAGGGTAATTTTAAGTGCTGCAGGCCCACTGGTAGCATTTAAGTTGCAGGCCCTGGGTATATGGTATACCACTCTACAAGGGACTTGCATGTAAATTAAATATGCCAATCAGGTAAAGGCCAATCAAACCCATGAGCACTAGCACTTTAGCACTAGTTAGCAGTGGTGAAGTGCACAGTGTCCTAAGACCAACAAGCAAAAATCCAGCAAAAATTAGGACGAGGATGACAAAAAGCTTGTGGGTGACCCTGTATAGAAGGCCATTTCCAACAAGTGGTAATACACGTAACTGTGGACCAAACAGGCATGACGCAAAGGTTTAAGTGGCTGTTGTACTTGATAAAATGAGAATAACGTTTTTTTTTTTTTTTTTTAAACTAGTCTTTCTTTGCATGTTAGTGACGCTGTCCAACTGAACGTCTCTCGACAACTTGTTTATTTTTTTCCCCATCACGGCCACACCCATTCTCATATTAATACATGTAATACCACCTGTATAGCATGAAGCTATTTGGGGAGCAACGCAACACCTGCTTCTATAATACGCTTTTCTCTCCCCTTCTCATCTCTGCCATCTTTTTACTTGCTCCCCTCTCTTATGTTTTAAGTTCTTCTGTATATAAATGTATGTATGTAGGTATGTATACAGTATTTCTACAGTGCAAACCTAGCCAAAAGTCAGCAGAGACTGTACATGGTCAAGGACAATCTCTCTCCATCCTGCCTTTTCTTATCATTGTCTTGCAATTCCAGCTTCTTCCTTTCACTCTAATCTTCTTGCAAGCTGCCCTTCTCCCATTTCCGTATCCTCCATTTTCATCCAACTTACTCACTGCACACTAAAGCCCACACCTGGTAAGGAAGGCTAAAATCATGGGAAAATGCAGACTTGACTTTCAATGTGGTACAAAGCATCTTTTTCCGGACAATGTTTGTTCAAGTACAGGGCAGACCATATTTTGGCAATTTTCAATGTTTAGGCTGAGCGTACGACCACTTGTATACTTTTAAGTATACGTATGCTGTCGCTTTAAAGCAATTTAATTTTGTTTGTAGTGTCCTTTAAAAATCCTTGCTCTCTACTAGTCATTTCAGCCTCTTTGTCCCTCTTTTTTTCTTTCAGAGTAGGAACGAACTACTGTTTAATTCCACTGTTTCATTATCTGTTGCTTTGACAGATTACTTTATTTGTTTGTTGCTCTTGTTACACTGTGGGTGTTTCAGGCTGATTGCAGCTTGCATTTTATTGCAGCATTAGTCCCTCCCACCTCTTACCATGTAGCTGTCATTTTTCTTTAATTGGTATTAATTGTTATTTTGTGCACACGCCCCATTGTTATACTTTTTTGTTAACATCATACATCATCTTTAATCATGGCTGCGACTTCGGGAGGCCACGCAACTTTATATTTCTTTGTTCTGCCTGGCTTGCTCTCCAGGCATTACAAGATAAGAGCGTGAGGTTGATCAGGTGCATTCCTCCTGTGCCGCTTGTTAACTTTGTGCAACGCTAAGCTTTATCTTTAAGTTTGTCGGCCGTGCCTTCATTTTGCTATGCACGGTGCTGCTCACCCACTATCCGTCCACTCAACACTGCACCGTTTCACGAGCGCCGCTCCTTATCTACATGTTTTTACTTTAATTATAGCCAGTTTTTATGAAATTGGCGGGCGCTACTGCTGAGGCTTTTGCGGCGCCGCTTCATGCCGTCCAAGCTTGTTTTATTTCCTTTCATCATAAGGGTTCTGTATTAGGTGAGGTTTTTAGGTTGAGCGCAAGCGCTCTGACCTGTTGTAATCTATCTGTGGGCTTTTAACCTCGCCCAATGCATACCTATCACCTTCAACGTTCGTGGGCTTGCCTTTCAAAAATCCTTTGTCATCATTGCTAAATGCTTTACGTTTGTCCCACCTTAGGGTGGCTTGTCACCTTGAACATGGACCCTGTTACATGGATAATTGCATGTTTGCTGATAGGTTAGACTGAGAACGAACTTCTTTTTCCTTTTGTGTCTCTCATTTGCGATCATGCTCATGGCGGCTGTAGTACTTTGATTCGGCTCATTTATGTCAACTGTTTTACTTTTAATTTTCAATTTATGTGGCAAGAAAAGTCCAGTTAAGAATTTACAACACTAATAGCTCCAACTCGAGCAAATGCAAGACCCATTGGATCGCAAATGCTTGTTTAACTTTGCACCTCCCTATGCAATACATTCTAGTTAGATTGTAATGGGTGTTTCAATAAGGCTTCTGTGTTACTTGCATCCTTTCACCTGTATTTTGGGCATCCATGCCTTTTCACTGGTGTCATTTTATAGATATGTGATCAGTGACTGGTGTTGTCCGACATCAATTCCTGTGACATCATCATGTTGCAAGGTTCTCAAATTTTAGAATTCGTATAACTAATTCGTATATTTGCATACATGCCAATAGACCCGATTCACACAGGAGACACACGATTTTTGAAGTAAAAAAAAAAGTTTATTTCGACTGTCTCCTGTCTGAAAATGCCTTTACTTCAATAGAATTCAATGGGCAAAATAATTCTCTCTGTAATTTTTTTTTTTTAATCTTCTATTTTCTTCGTCTAAAATGTTGGCGTGTATGTATTTGCATCATGGGAAGTGACCGTACACAACTTTTTAACCCCTTCTGTGCCCAGGACGTAATGGTTACATCCTGAGGCACAGTGCTCGTGTGCCCAGGACGTAACCATTACGTCATGGGCACAGAGCCCAGAGGAAGCACGATCACATGGAGGAGGCCGGAGAGGCTTCAAAGGGAAGGAAAGAAATTTCCTTCCCTTTGAAGTCTCTCTCAGCGTTTTAGCAGCCAGATTGCAAGCAATTTGGCTGCTAAAACACCCACTAGACACCAGGGATTTTCATTTTATAAGGAAATTGGCATAAGGGAGCGACCCCTTGGGCAAGGGTCGCTCCCAGGGGGGGCATTTTTTTAAGGGCTTTACTGCCCCCGGGGGGGGGGGGGGCAGAAACCTCTAGGCACCAGGGATCTTTTCTTTTTTTTTGAGGTGGGGAGCGACCCCTTAGGCAAGGGTCGCTCCACTATGGGGCAAATTATATTTAGGCCATTTCTGCCCCAATTTCAGATTGGCCTATTTTTATGAGGCCAATCTGCCCCCACGGGGGACAGAAATCACTAGACACCAGGGAGTTTTTTTCTTTTTGTTTTTTTTCCGTGAATTTCACAGAAGGGGAGCGACCCCTTAGGCAAGGGTCGTTCCCCTGGGGGGGAAATTTTATTTAGACCATTTCTGCCCCCCTTGTGGGCAAATCGGCCGATTTTAGGTCAATCTGCCCCCAAGGGGGGCAGAAACAACCAGGCACCAGGGATCTTTTTTTTTGTGCCAACGTCACGCAGGGGAAGCGACCCCGTAGGCAAGGGTCGCTCCCCTGGGGGCTTGGGGGGACACATTTATTTTAGGCCATTTCTGCCCCCCCTGTGGCCGGCTGAGCTAGAGGCCAAAATCCACAGGTAGGCACTTTGCAAAAAACACCTCTGTTTTCTATGAAAAAATATGATGTGTCAACGTGTTTTGGGCCATTTCCGTTCGGGAGACTTGGGGGAATGCTGGGTGGAAGGAAATTTGTGGCTCCTCTTACATTCCAGAACTTTCTGTCACCGAAATGAGAGGAAAAAGTGTTTTTTTGGTCAAATTTTGAGGTTTGCAAAGGATTCTTGGTAACAGAACCTGGTCAGAGCCCCACAAGTTACCCCATCTTGGATTGCCCTAGGTGTCTAGTTTTCAAAAATGCGCTGGTTTGCTAGGTTTCCCCAGGTGCTGGCTGAGCTAGAGGCCAAAATCCACAGGTTTGTAAAAAACACCTCTGTTTTCTGTGAAAAAATTTGATGTGTCCACGTTGTGTTTTGGGCCATTTCCTTTCGTGGGTGCTAGGCCTACCCACACCAGTGAGGTACCATTTTTATTGGGAGACTTGGGGGAACGCTGGGTGGAAGGAAATTTGTGGCTCCTCTTAGATTCCAGAACTTTCTGTCACCGAAATGAGAGGAAAGTGTTTTTTTGGCCACATTTTGAGGTTTGCAAAGGATTCTGGGTAACAGAACCTGGTCAGAGCCCCACAAGTCACCCCACCTTGGATTCCCCTAGGTGTCTAGTTTTAAAAAATGCGCTGGTTTGCTAGGTTTCCCCAGGTGCCGGCTGAGCTAGAGGCCAAAATCCACAGGTAGGTACTTTGTAAAAAACACCTCTGTTTTCTGTGAAAAAATGTGATGTGTCCACGTTGTGTTTTGGGCCATTTCCTTTTGTGGGCGCTAGGCCTACCCACACCAGCGAGGTACCATTTTTATCGGGATACTTGGGGGGCTGCTGGGTGGAAGGAAATTTGTGGCTCCTCTTAGATCCCAGAACTTTCTGTCACCGAAATGAGAGGAAAAAGTGTTTTTTGGGTCAAATTTTTAGGTTTGCAAAGGATTCTGAGTAACAGAACCTGGTCAGAGCCCCACAAGTCACCCCATCTTGGAGTCCCCTAGGTGTCTAGATTTAAAAAATGCGCTGGTTTGCTAGGTTTCCTCAGGTGCCGGCTGAGCTAGAGGCCAAAATCCACAGGTAGGTACTTTGTAAAAAACACCTCAGTTTTCTGTGAAAAAATGTGATGTGTCCACGTTGTGTTTTGAGCCATTTCCTTTCGTAGGTGCTAGGCCTACCCACACAAGTGAGGTACCATTTGTATCGGGAGACTTGGGGGAACACAGAATAGCAAAACAAGTGTTATTGCCCCTTGTCTTTCTCTACCTTTTTTCCTTCCAAATGTAAGGCAGTGTGTAAAAAAGACGTCTATTTGAGAAATGACCTGTACTTCACATGCTAGTATGGGCACCCCGGAATTCAGATATGTGCAAATAACCACTGCTTCTCAACACCTTGTCTGGTGGCCATTTTGGAAATACAAAGGTTTTCTTGATACCTATTTTTCACTTTTTATATTTCAGCAAATGAATTGCTGTATACCCGGTATAGAATAAAAACCCATTGCAAGGTGCAGCTCATTTATTGGCTCTGGGTACCTAGAGTTCTTGATGAACCTACAAGCCCTATATATCCGCGCAACCAGAAGAGTCCAGCTGACGTAACGGTGTATTGCTTTAAAAAATCTGACATTGCAGGAAAACGTTACAGAGTAAAACGTGGAGAAAAATTGGGGGGGGTTTTCACCTCAATTTCAATATTTTTTTATATCAGCTGTTATTTTCTGTAGGAAACACTTGTAGGATGTACAGAAATGACCACTTGCTGAATTCAGAATTTTGTCTACTTTTCAGAAATGTTTAGCTTTCTGGGATCCAGCATTGGTTCCTCACCCATTTTGGTCACTAACTGGAAGGAGGCTGAAAGCACAAAAACTAGTAAAAATGGAGTATGTCCCAGTAAAATGTTAAAATTGTATTGAAAAATTGGGTTTCTGAAATGCATGTTCCTGAAAGCTGGGAAGATGGTGATCTTGCCACTGCAAACCCTTTGTTGATGCCATTTTCAGGGGGAAAACCACGAGCTGCCTTCTGCAGCCCTTTTTTCCCATTTTTTTGAAAAAAACAAAATTTGCACTGTATTTTGGTTAATTTCTTGGTCTCCTTCAGGGGAACCCACAAATTCTATGTCAGGACCGGAGGCGAGGATTATGCACAATCTTTCTTCACTTTTTATTAATAGCAGGTTCAAAGTTCAACAAAGAAAACTACAATGCCCATGAGACCCATTCCCATGGCAACCAATGTCCAATCACACTGCCATCCGACTGCATGTATAAATATCCCCAGGCGGCGACGTTCTTCCTCTTTCTTCACTGCTCTCTGATTCAGATAAGTCCCCTTCTCTGTCTCTGAGTTGTAGAGTTGCTAAGAAGTGTCTTTGACAGTCTACTGTTGGTTTATTTTTTGATTAAACTCTGTTGATCACGCGCACGAGTGTATTGTGGTAGTTGCTTGGCAACTAGACACGCGGTAGGCTTTTTCAAGCCCGAGCGAGATCGATATTTTTATACCGGTCGGGTCCACCTGAGGGTGCTCTTTCGCGCGCTCCAGTGTTCCCGAGCATTTCTCCTCAGCGTTTCAAGTAGCGCTTGCGCTCGGACGCTTCGGGATAAACGCGTTGGGCTTAAAGTGAGTCCCTGCTCACTTTGAGCCCTGCCAACCCCCGCAGACACCGCGTGGCGGTGTATTTTTGACTGGGGCGCCATTTGGGACGCGTGTCATGCGCGTGAGGGCCCTTGCCTTCTTGGGAAAATTTCTGTTACCGCAGGAGTGCGGGGGGGCTGCCCAGTGAAGTGAAAGGGCGTTTTTTCCTGCAATCTCCCCTCTGTCCCTCATGCAGACACCACATGAGCATGATGCTTTCCCCGCCCTGTCCCCGGGGGAGGGCTCATCTCAGAGGGCCATTAGTAGGGCCTTGGGGCCCTTGAAAGACAGCGTGGCCAGACTATCGGACCACGTGTTTAAGGGGACAGGGATGGGGGTGACGGGGACTGACCTACAGGGAGAGGCAGTCCCCAAGAAGTGTCGCAAGCGTGTCGCGGGGCACCTGGAAGGCTTCGGTAGTCTAACTGAAGCCTTCCATAAAAGTGCGCGCACGCTAAAGCAGCCACCCTTCCGGGAGGGGTCCGAGCCTGGAGAGACCTGTGAAGTGGTTCACATCAGATCGGACCCGGATCAGGGTTCCCCTAAGTGGGTCGTGAGGGACACATACGGGGATTCTTCCTCTGAGGAAGATCAGGAAGCAGGGCGTCCTTGGCGCCCGTCTTCTAATTTATCAGACCCGCCTGAGGCTGGGGACTCAGATTCGGAAATGTTCCAACCAGAGGACTTATATCACCCCCGCTCTTCGTGGCATCCGGACAAGAAAGTGGCGGATTATGTGGCCAGCAAAATCCGCCAGTCTCTGGAGAAGGAGGTTCGGGCCAGGTTACGGGAGGAGTGCCCGCGCCCGACTCTCCCAGATCGAATGGCAGCTACCCCTGACCTGGATCCCAAGATGTGTACTTTCTTCGGGAAGTACATCAAGGACCCGAAGAAGGGTATTGATCGTTCCTGGAGGTGATGCCAGGATAAGTTATTGGATGTCCTGGGTCCCCTCACGCAGATCATCCAACTTGCCGAACGGGCTAAACGGTCCAATACTCCCATGCCCACGGATATTGTGGCGGGGTGGGCCCAAAGAGCGGTCTGCTTGCTAGGGAACGTGAATTGCGCTCTCTCTGTAGAGAGGAGACGATCCTTGTTGATTAAAATAGACCCTAAGTTAGGAGAACTCTCCAACTCAGAGGCAGGGGCTGTGGCCCGGGGGAACTTGTTTGGAGATCCTTTCTTAAAGGAATTGAGCAAGTTCGTGGCGACCTTTCCTGCGCTCGATAAGGTGCAGAGCTCCATCAAAAAAATCTTCCCAGGAAAGGTTTTCGGCGGGGCCGGACGAGGCAAGGGCCGCTCTTCCTGCCGTGCGTTCCAGCAAGGCCCCAACCCCTACCCACTGCGAAACAACGGATGGAGGGATGGCCAACAAGGTACTTTCTTCCCCAACCGGGGTAGAGGGAAGACCAAGAGGACCGCCCGTGGTGGAGTTAATGCCCCCGGAGGCGTTAACGGTGAGTGTTACCCTTTTTTCCCCTCGCATTCTAGGAGGGAGATTGCGGTTCTTTGCCCACAAGTGGGCCACCATAACGTCAAACGCTTGGGTGTTGCAGACGGTCACGGAGTTCCGCATAGAATTTTGGGGGACTCCAGTTCAAGACTCTCCTCCACGGCCCTTGGTCTTCTCAGATGCGGACGCGGCACTGATAGATGCAGAGGTTCAAGGGCTTCTTCAGAAGGAAGCTATTCACCCAACGACTATCCACCCCAGGGGTTTCGTGAGCAATCTGTTCCTTGTAGAGAAGAAGGACAAGGGTTTCCGACCCGTTATCAATCTCAAGTCCTTCAACGAGTGGGTAGTGTATCGCCACTTCAAAATGGAGGGCATCCACATGCTCAGAGATCTCCTACTTCACTGGGATTGGATGGTGCGGTTAGACCTCAAGGATGCCTATCTTAGGGTCCCCATCTTTCGCCCTCATCGTCGGTTTCTGCAATTCATTTGGAGGGGACAGGCATTCGAATTTTCGTCCCTGCCGTTCGGCCTGTCGTCGGCCCGTGGTGCTTCACGAAGCTGCTCAAACCAGTAGTGGAGTACCTGCGGGCTCGAGGGATTCGCTTTATGATTTATCTCGACTACATCCTCATGATGGACCAGTCGCGCTCGCAGCTCATATCCAACGTGAACATAGCTATTCAACTTCTGCAAGACCTGGGGTTCGTGATCAATTCACAGAAATCGGAACTGCTCCCCTCGCAGTCCATGACCTTTCTAGGGTTCCTCGTCGATTCCCAGGCAGCCTCCCTCAGTCTCCCGGGCCCAAAGATCACGAAGATCAAGAAAGAACTGTCCAAGGTCTTGAGACGGGACAGAATCTCCCTGAGGCAGTAGGCCAGAGTGGTGGGACTCCTCTCTTCCTCGATTCAGGCCATCTTCCCGGGACCACTCCATTACAGGGCCCTTCAACGCCTCAAGGCCCACCATCTACAGCGGGGCCTTTCGTATTCGGAGCTGATAGCTTTGTCCCAGTAGGTGCAGACGGAGATCCATTGGTGGCTGGATCACATGGAAGCTTGGAACGGCAGGGAGATTTTCGGGGCCGCACCCGATCTGGTCATAGAGTCGGACGCCAGTCGGTTCGGCTGGGGGAGCTCGGTGTGGGGACATCTCCTTCGGGGGCCGCTGGACCCAGCGGGAACTCAATCTCCACATCAACTGCCTGGAACTCCTTGCGTGTTCGTTCGCGATCAGATCTCTGACGCGGGACAAGGTCTCTTGCTGCGTCCTTCTAAGGATGGACAATGTCTCGGCGGTACAGTATATCAACCACTTGGGGGGGGACCCACTTGAAGGCTCTAGCGGAGTTGGCAAAGGACTTCTGGCACTTTTGCCTTCAACGTCAAATCTCGGTCACAGCAGAATATCTTCCGGGATCCCAGAACGCCCTGGCGGACTGGAACTCCAGGCATCTGGAGGATCCCAGCGATTGGCGCCTGGACAGAGCAGTGTTCCTAGCTATTTTGGATCGATGGGGTCCTTGTGCGGTGGATCGCTTTGCATCCAGGAGGAACACTCAACTTCCCCGCTACTTCACCTGGCGCCCGGATCCCGGCGCGATGGCCGTCAATGCTTTCCTTCAAGACAGGGGTCGGGATCAGAATTACGCGTTTCCCCCCTTCCTTCTGATCCCGAGAGTAACTGCTCAGATTCGTCGTCAGGGGGCGACAGTGATTCTAATCACACCGCTCTGGCGGTCTCAGGTATGGTTCCCAGCGCTTCTGGAGCTCTCTTGCGACCTTCCTATTCTTCTTCCGGTCCGTCCGAACATACTGTCAAATCCAGAGGGGCAATTCCACCCGCTAGCCCTCCAGGGCTATCTCTCTCTGGTGGCCTGGAGGATTTCCGGGATCGCTGGGCAGACCACAGACTTTCACAGGAGGCTGAGGATTTCATCAGACATGCATGGGCCCCTAGTACTTGTAAGAGGTACAGATCAGCCTGGAACTGCTGGGCTCGTTGGTGTATGGCAAGGCACTTCGATCCCTTGGGGGCCCAGATTACCGATATCTTGAATTTTCTAGCCGGCCTAGCGGCTTCTGGCCAATCCTATTGCTCAGTTAACTCCTTTCGATCCGTGATTTCGGCGGGGCATCCCCCAATTAATGATCGCCCCGTTGGGGAACACCCGTGGGTGTGCAAACTCCTGAAGGGCATTCGTATGGCTAGACCACCTGAACCCAGGTATGCCTCCCTGGGGGATGTTGACCATGTTTTGCGCTTCTTGATCTCATGGCTGGATAATCAGTACCTTTCACGTAAACAGTTATCGGCAAAACTGGCAATCTTGCTTTGCCTCATTTTGTGCAAACGAGTTTCAGATGTCCGGGCTCTGGATGTATCTGCTAGGGTTTTTTCTCCAGAGGGAGTCACATTCACGATTTCTCGTCGTCCAAAGTGTAGTACCAGGTCAGTAACCTACCCCGCTTCTGAGCATACACCCAAACTGTGCGTGGTCAGATGTTTAGGGAGATATGAAGAGGTGACGGTGGAACTCTGGCCGCCGGGGGAGAGACAACTGCTCATTTCGATCAAGAAACCTTTCAGAGCGGTTTCCTCCCCTTCCATTGCCCGGTGGGTCAAGTGGATTCTATTGGAAGCGGGCATTAATATCCAGCTGTTTGGGGCTCACTCCACCCGAGGTGCAATGGCTTATAAAGCAATCCAATTAGGTGGTAGACAAGAGGATATTATGAATGCGGCTGACTGGTCATCCAAGTCGACTTTTAAAAAGTTCTACTTTAAACCAATCCATGAAGCCGCTTCATTAGTGGTAAGTAAGCTTTGAACATGCATAATCCTCGCCTCCGGTCCTGACATAGAATGAGAAATTTCCTAGCTATCGTGAAGGAAAGTTTCAATTATATTAAGGACACGGAGGCGAGGATTATCCCACCCGCCACTGTGGCCATGGCGCCCACCCGGAATGGATCCATCAATTTGAGAGGTGGAATATTCAGTTTCTTTGACCTGAAACTATGATTGGGGCATGATGTGTTTTTCTACGTATGTTTCGATACTGCACGCGTTGTTTGCTATGTTGTCGGAAAGACTAGGAATTCCGCTTTGTTTGATTTATTGACTATTCTTTCGGATAGCAATGCTTATCTATTGTTCACATTTGTTCTTAGGAGTGCAACCTGCGACTACCTAACGACGACTCAGTCTCAGTTCGCAGTGAAGACGAGGAAGAACGTCACCGCCTAGGGATATTTATACATGCAGTCGGATGGCAGTGTGATTGGACATTGGTTGCCATGGGAATGGGTCTCATGGGCATTGTAGTTTTCTTTGTTGCACTTTGAGCCTGCTATTAACAAAAAGTGAAGAAAGATTGTGCATAATCCTCGCCTCCGCGCGAACTGCCCCAAATAGCCAAAAAAAGGCTCAGCACAGGAGGGGGAAAGGGCCTGGCAGCGAAGGGGTTAACATCAAATGATATCATAAGTGGTGACCGATGATTATTTATTATTACTATTTTAAAAGCGAGATCTTATCATAAGTGAAATAGCGTTACTTGTACACCAGATTACATTCGACAAGGTCAGATTGTTGTTACGAGTTTTTAGTCAGGGGCAGATAAGTAAGTGATTTGTTCGGAATCACAGGATAATGAACCGATACCGGCACTAAGAATCTAGCTCGCCAGTTCAAAGAGGACAGCTGTGTCACTTAAGCCACATCTCATCAGATAAAAACAAAAATAACATAACACGATAGCAAAATCTACCTATGTAGGCTAATAGCTTTCAAAAGTGATAAAAGCTGCAGTTGGTACTTAAAAGTGTTCACAAGTCCCTCTCCCTAATAGACTAGCCGCCATGATGGATTGGAATATTAACCTGCAGTAAAAGCTTGCAGTGCATCGCCGCCATCTTGGGTGAGCACGGGCAACTTTTCTCACTTGGGCAAAACGCACATACTTGACATAGAGCTAGCGAAGCGGCGATTTTCAACTAAAAGAGTACTCTTACTGCTCAATGAAAGAAACGTGTAAATGATATTGGATAAATATTTCGAGCGCTTTATCATACTTTAGATAAAATTGACATTTTAACAGTACAGACTTTTCATGGTATCTAGTACTCGGGTGATCGCTAGCAAATATAAATGCAAGTGTAGAGAGAAGTAGGTGAGAGCGAATAGACACATTTACGAGTTTGTATGATTTCTGTTGAAGGATATTTGCTGTTCGAAGATGTCCGCCTCGACTGGCACGCCGTGTTTTGTCCTTCTTTAGTGTCCAGCGTGTGTCAAGCTTGCCGCTTGAGAGAGCCGGGGCGATGTGAGGGAAGAACTTCTGGAAGGGTGCGCCGTGCTGACGGACCTTACCAGGAGGTGAGGCCGGATCCGGCTCTGCCGTTCCTGTTTGCTCCTCACTCAGTTCCTGCGTTAAAGAGGGTGGCTTTCCTTGTTGCCACGTAGCAGAAATTGTGTGGCTGGCCGGAACAGGCAGCTGCTGGCGCTGCATTCCTGCGAGTGCCGGCTCGGAGACCCGACGCTGATTCCCAGGCGGGACACCGGCACCTCCATCACTGCTGCAGAGTTTCATGGGGCCGGAGCTGCGCGTCTCAGAGAGGGGCAGAGCACCTGCGCCCACGCGTGATCACTTAAAGCTCTGAGGCTCTACTTTTCCTGGCAGCCAAGCTGTGACGGGCTTTACCTTGTGGACGGAGTGTCCATCTCCCTGAAAGACAAGGAGCAACCTGTGGGCAGAAAACACTACTGAAAAGGCAGTGAGAGCGAGAAGTGGCCTGAGTATCCCTGGCGGGATCTGCATCCCAACATCCGAGGAAGATCCGTGCAAGTAAAAAAAAAAAAAACACCAAAACAAAATTCCAAAAGGCTTGTTGAGACGCCGCTTCCACTGACAGTGCATGAAGTAGAAAGCACCGACAACTTGGCAGAGGTGTGTGGAAATATCCAGTGCAGCATAACGTCGCTGGAAGAAACAACGCACCGACAAAATCAGCGAGGGATCCCGGTGACACCACCCCCGGCAGTGAAAGGTCTGTGGAAGGGGGAAGACTGAAGCAATAGCTTGTGAGTAAGCAGTTGCAGGGGTGTAGTCGGTGTTCTCGAGATAACTATACTCATAAGACTATGCACGATTACCATTGAATATTACGTGCAGTGCAAATGACAAATCGTGCACGTGTTCACAGTGAGCAAGGGAATCCCTAATAGCTACGATTTATGAACTTGGCTTGAACTGAGGCAAATATAGAAGTATGGCAATGGAATTGAGCCTCCCCCAAGGTCGTATTAAAAGGACTGCTTTGTGCCTGATTTTTGTCTTCCTTACTTCTTCAGTGTTCACTGCAGAGGATTATTATAACTTACTTGGTGTGTCCAAGGAAGCAAGTACTAGAGAAGTTAGGCAAGCATTCAAGAAGCTAGCGCTAAAACTGCATCCGGACAAAAATATGAATGATCCTGATGCACATGCTAAATTCCTAAAAATAAACCGAGCGTATGAAGTATTAAAAGACGATGATCTCAGGAAGAAGTACGACAAATATGGAGAGAAAGGTCTGGAAGACCAACAACAAGGAGGGAGGTATGAAAGCTGGAACTTTTATCGCTATGATTTCGGGATTTATGACGACGATCTTGAAATCATAACTCTAGACTTTGGAGAATTTGATGCTGCTGTGAACTCTGGCGAGTTATGGTTTATTAATTTCTACTCCCCTCGTTGTTCACATTGTCATGATTTGGCACCCACGTGGAGAGAATTTGCAAAGGAAATGGATGGCATAATACGCATTGGTGCTGTGAACTGTGGTGATAATAGAATGCTTTGTCGCAACAAGGGAGTTAATAGCTATCCAAGTTTACACATTTTTAAGGTTGGATCTAACACAATAAAATACTATGGGGATAGGTCAAAGGAACATTTGATCACTTTTGCTATGCAGTACGTCTCCAGTTCTGTAACAGAGCTATGGGCGGGTAATCTTGCTACTGTTGTTGAAGAGTCCTCATCTTCTGGCCTTGGTTGGCTGATTACCTTCTGTGCAGATACAGGGGACTGTTTGTCTTCACAAACACGCCTTAAATTGGCTGGAATGTTGGAAGGCCTTGCTAACATTGGCTGGATGGACTGCACTACACAGGGCAACTTATGTGACAATTTGGAAATTCCGGTTAGTACAACTGCATACTTTCCACCAGGGCAAGACATAAGGAATAAAAAGAAAGAAGGAGTTTTGTTTGTCAACACGTTAGAAGCTAAAGAAATATATACTGAAGTTATGCAACATCTACCAGATATTGACATGATCAATGCTGACTCGTTCCAGAGCAAGCTGGCTCACAATCGTTGGCTGATTTTCTTTACATTTGGTGAAGACCTAAAGTCAGGCATGCCAGATTATAAAAAACTGAAAGCCTTACTGAAAAGGGAGCATATTCAGGTTGGGAGGTTTGACTGCCGTTCAGCACCTGATATCTGTAGTCAGCTATATGTTCATCAGTCTTGTGTGGCAGTCTTTAAAGGGAAAGGAATAGAGGATTATGAAATTCATCATGGAAAGAAGATTATCTATGACATCGTGGCCTTTGCCAAAGAGAGTGTTGCTGCTCATGTTGTAACCCTTGGACCGCACAACTTTCCTGGCAATGAAAAAGAACCGTGGCTTGTTGACTTTTTTGCTCCCTGG
This sequence comes from Pleurodeles waltl, assembly GCF_031143425.1. Classification (NCBI taxonomy): domain Eukaryota; kingdom Metazoa; phylum Chordata; class Amphibia; order Caudata; family Salamandridae; genus Pleurodeles; species Pleurodeles waltl. The sequence goes on from NC_090445.1 coordinate 1,657,790,849, forward strand.
TGTCCTCCTTGCCGTGCTTTATTGCCTGAATTGAGAAAAGCATCAAAGCAACTTAATGGCCAAGTTAGGTTTGGGACGCTTGATTGTACCATCCATGAAGGGTTGTGCAACATGCACAACATTAGAGCCTATCCAACCACAGTTATCTTCAACCAGTCCAACATTCATGAATATGGAGGGCATCATTCTGAAGAACATATCTTGGAGTTTATTGTAGATCTTATGAATCCTTCTGTAGTTAGTCTAAACGTAGACACATTTAATGAACTGGTTAAGAAAAGAAAGCGTGATGAAATGTGGGTGGTGGATTTTTACGCCCCATGGTGTGGACCATGCCAGGCTTTGATGCCAGAGTGGAAACGAATGGCCAGGCTTTTAAATGGAGTAATCAGTGTTGGCAGTGTGGACTGCCAAAAATATTCTTCCTTTTGCCAACAAGAAAATGTTCAGGGGTATCCTGAAATTCGACTGTATCCCCAAAACCCAAATACAGCTCACCACTATTATAAGTACAGTGGTTGGCACAGGGATTCTCATTCCCTCAGAAACTGGGCTCTCGGATTTCTTCCACAAGTTGCCATTGATCTGACGCCTGAAAGTTTCAAAGACCAAGTACTGCTTGGCAAAGACCATTGGGTGATTGATTTTTATGCTCCCTGGTGTGGTCCTTGTCAACATTTTGCTCCAGAATTTGAACAGATTGCCAGGACTCTCAAAGGGAAAGTAAAAGCCGGCAAAGTGGATTGCCAAGCATATGACAGCACATGTGGCAGTGCTGGGATCCGAGCCTATCCAACAGTAAAATGGTATCCGTACTTGGGAGAAAAAAAGAAAAGCACTCATGGGGAATATATTGACAGCAGGGATGCAAAAGTTATAGTTGATGTATTGACACAAAAACTTGAAACCATTAAACCTCCAGCAAAGAAAAAGAAAACTAAAAAGAAGGATGAACTCTGAGTTGCACTAGAAAGACTTCACAAGAATTGACAAAATGAGACCAGCGAGCACAGAAAATAGGTTATCTTTGGAAAAGCATTTCATAGAGCACATCCGTTTTCTGTAATGCCTACTGTTCTTTGATGGGAATTGCTCTTTGCCATTTCAAACTTAAAAGCTGTGACCAGAGATTTTTAGAGGCACTGGAACTTGAAACAATGTGTCTTAGGTGGTGGAAGTATTGAACTGGGAATAGTATTAAGAGTAATGCAAGTTGAACTCCGGATTGGGAAGAAAGAGTCATTTTAATAAATTATGCTGTTTTCTGTTCTCTTATTGGCATACTGCCTTGGGGTGACAGGGCATTATTATCACATCTTTCATCAGCTTAGGTTGTTCACTATTTTGTTTGGAATGTTTCACTAGCATGCACTAGGCCAAAGGCCCCAGAGAGCTGTACAATGTAAAACATGCACAGTTAACTCCAAATATTGTTAACCTGTCTCCTAAAAAATGTTCTAAAGACAGAGTTTGTTACGGGTGGAGGAGAAAGCAAAGGTTTAAACTTTTTATTTCTTGGGCGCCATTACAATGTGATCATACCAGTTCTTGGTGACAAGGAGTTCCAAAAGTGATTGCCATTCCAGAAAGTGCCTGTGAGGTGGTGCTCTGGTAGTGTAATGTAGTCATCTCAAATTTCAAATGACTGGCCAAGGGAAGATCAAGATCCCTGTGCCTTAATCAGTTGTGCACAAAAGGAATGACTGGACTCTGCCTTTACCCTGGGCAATAGGGGGAGGATTGGGAACCCTTTTTTGCCATTATCTGTTGGACAAATGAAACTTCAGAAGTCTTCCTCCACTGTGATTTGATCTGCTTGTAACTCAAAACCATACTGTAGCCTCCGGGCGAGGGCTGGATGAGTTGTTAAAGGCCCTGAACCCGAGTTATAGGCTTATCCGCAGGCGAGAGTCTATTACGAGGGAGAGGGTCTTTAACAACTGGTATTGGTTGAGGCAGGGCTATAATGGTATTAGAACATTCCACCCACTAAGGGTAGAATGTTCTAAATTACAAATAGAGAAATACAAACATTGGAATGTTGGAGCAGAAGGCTTATACAAGCCATTATAAACCCAGAGCTACTCCTTTGTCTTCAGTAGAGCTCTCAACATTCCAGTGTTCTAATAAAAAATTTGATCTTTACCTTCAACGGTGTTCTTCACTAACCTGAACGAGCGCTGGACATATCTTTGAAAGGCTTCTGTAATCCCACTGACAAATAATGAAAACCACTATCTTGGGTTGACCATATAGCAGTAGAGAAAGCCTTCTGAGACACTCTTTCCCATCCTCTTTATATCTGTTCTTACTTGTTTACACTTTGGCTCGTATCCTTAGCAATCTGGCACAATGGCTGCTTCGTCCCTCTATCTGAAAATATAAGCAGTCAGCCCTGGTACCATACCTGCCAGCTGGCCTGCAATTTTATGTTATAAGAATGTATTTTCTCAACTTTGTTTCTTATTAGTATTAGCCCCCAGAAACCGCTGTTACTATTTTGTTTACTGTAGAAATTACTTATAAGGTTGTTTATGCACATTTCATTTTTGAGTCCGTTTAAAGAGGGCTAGAAATTACCATTATTTAATGTTCTGTGGTTTTGTTCTTAGATCAAATGGAAAGTTTATCAGGCTTAAGATTTGGGTAATGGAGAAAAAGTTGTTTTTCTTTTTTTAATAAACTTCTGTTTTGGTGGTACAAACGTCTGTGTAATTGCTATTGTGGAACGGCAGTGTGATCATGGATGAATACAGCTGCATTTATTTTTGTGAATTTGTGCTTAGCCTGAGAACTGAGAAGATAGTATGGACGGACATTTCGCTATTCACGGGTATCATTTAAACATTAGAATAAAGAATGCTACTGGTGAACTGGAAACGTGTCATAATAATGGAAGAGGTATAATCTGTGTAGCTACCTTTGTTTTGGACTATAATAATATTTTAATTATGACATATTTCCCTGAAACCAAGTTAACTTCCAGACCTGTGTCCCTTGGAGACTCCTATGAAATAAGAATCGCAGAGTTGCTTTAACACTGGTGGTTTAAACAATACTCTAGCATGTGTACCTACCTAAAAATATAATGATATGAAAGGTCATGATCACTGAAGGCGGCTGGAAGGGTGGGAGAGTAACGGCGTTAATTGACTGCCTGCCAACAGTAATTGAAAGAGGAGGTTGACACATTGGCACACTTAGTACCACAGGCCTCAATGAAATAACTACATCAGAAAGTCACCTAGGGTCCCAGGATACATATTTGTGTTTTTATTTTCGTTCTGGTGAGTTTTTAATTTATTAATGCTTCTTATAACAATGGTGATATGAGCACTTAGAGTTCAGGTCGACCATTATTTAACCATCTCATGGTATGCATAAATAGAGCACAAATTTGCTTTGTAAGTTTGTTGCACGAATGACAGAGACTCAGATGACACTATTATTAGGACATTGGATCGACCAGGTAACACTGCAAGGATTAGATTGCTATTGTTCCTCTCACTCTGCAATCAGAATTGGTAATAGGAGGTTGCTTGTTGTAAACAGAAGAATTACATCTTTACACTCCCATTGTTTTATAGCGACAAGATGTACCTCGAGGAGGAGCCTTGTTCCCTTTTCTGATTCAGCCAGTGATGATGGTGCACCTGTGCTGGTAAACAGGATCCTGAGTGTTGGTGTGGGTACACTGTAGGCTCCCAGGGGTGTAGACCATTGTTGCCTAATACGTATTCTGTCCTTACCCTTTGAGGAGAAACTAACATCTGTGCTGCCACTACTTTTAGAGAAACTGCCTAGAGAGGTTATTACCAAACTGGCATGTCTATTAAAATACCCATTAAATAACATTTCTCGATTAGGTCAGATACCAAGGCAGGTAGTCCAGTGCACCAGAGGTATTTAAGAAAAGTATATTACTGTCCATTTCAACTTGCTCACAGGGCACGCTCACTCGCATTCATATATGCCCAATATGAGGTGATGTTGATGTTTACTTCCATGACAGTTAAGGGACCTGTATGCCCAAAGCCCCAAGAATGCAACCTCCATTTTGTACGGGAGGGCAACACAAGAAACAGGGAAAGGAACAGTGACATGCAAGCCTTGTTGCACTGTTCCTTCTCTTGACTTTACCTTGAGCACTTGGAACATACGCTGCAGTAGCATTTCGTATGAGAGATGTAGGAAGCAAAGAGGGCCTGTCTAACCCTTAGCATTGACATGTTTTCCAGTTAAACCTAGACTATAAACTTGTTCTTGTGCTCTCTCCGGCCACCGCTTTCCAAAGCACCATGGTGCACCCAAGATAATGCCTGTTAGTCCGCCTTAGGATTCTCTCGATAAGTAGCAACAGCAAAGAATCTAGTTCTGCTCAGATCCTGTAAAGAGACAGGACCATGCTGTGTCCATGGAATAATGACCATGGCCTCAGATCAGCCTAATGCTTCCATGTACCAGAACATCCCGTGGAGCTTGGCTAGAATGTAGGTTAAGCCTCATAGAAATGTACACACTGGATTGTATTTGTTTCTCAGGTCCCAACATCCGGTCTTGCGGATACTTCAGGCAGTCTGTTATTTCTGTGCCCAGGCAACTCTGCTTCTGCTCTGTCACTTAAAGGGTCATCTCGGGTGGTATAGCTCGCATATACATCCAAGACACTTGTAGCCTAGCATTGCATGCAAACCTTCAACCCAAATTCTTAATCCCAACATATATCCTGGTAAGAGGACCCATACAAGTAGACAACTACTTCAAATACCACTTAGAGAGTGCCATTTTGTGGTGAAACTTGAAAAATCAGTGACTTGACAATGGAGCTGGAATTCGTGTTCAGTTCTTTGAATGTTCACTATATTACGCATCTCTAACAGTATTCATTAATGACCACTTCTTTATTAAGTTCACAGATACAGTGACTATTTGTCTGTCCCGAGGAGATATCAGGAAAACTAGGATTGTTATTTCTTCCGAGAATAATGGCAATTTAGGTGTCCTCTGCAAACTTATACATGGTGTTGGGAATTGGTGTGGCTGAGATAATACCCAATCACCATTCCTTGACCAGCTACTACGGAAGCCCCAGTTACAATCATTTATTTTTTGCCTGACATTGTCAAAATGCAAACCATCAACCCGCCATTGAGACAGAGCCACATGCGTGAATTGGTTGTCTAATATTGGAATATTCAACCATAGACGCAGAATCCCTCCAGTGGTGTAGCTGGTTTCTATGACATGTGATTTTAGCACAACAAATATGACTAGAATGATGCATACGTGGATTTTCTTACCAGTCATGACGAGCATTGACAAAGCCGATAGGACTGGTCTTGGTAAGCTTGTGCATTTTTTTAGTGCAAGCATATGCAACAAAAATAAAAAGGAGAAATGTGGCAACCGTATTCTTGCAATAAAAAAACATTTAAATCGTCACACGTAGTTTTGGAAAAAAGAGTATTGGTGCTTTTTTTGGAGGCATGTGTAGGAGCCTTTTCAGTTTGAATGTACATCATAGGAAAATGTGATTCTGTATGCCACTAAGAAAATGTATAGGCTTTGAATTACTGCAACCTGAAGCCATAGTTTAAAAATATAAAGATGACTTGAAAAAAATAACTACGAATACAAAATGGAAATAAAACACACTGATAATGTAAAGTATTAGCCTAACACCTCTTGCACTGAAGTGCACTTCTTTTTAGGCTGATGTTCACATGTAATCATGTAAAATGCCATCACTCACTGCTGAAGACAGCCAATATCTTAAGTGGACTGACCCAGTGCCCCACGCTATATCTTTTGGCCGATGGAAGCAAAATGTGGAAGAACTGTTCTATTCAGTTGTATTCACATTTTGATCCTATTTACTACCGCATACAGTATGGACCAAAGGGTCAGCACACTTCAACTACTGGATAACTTAACTGTGTGATAGCATTCTGCTCTTCCACAAGGACCACATCCACACACAAAACAGTTTACGTCAGTGCCTGGAACTAGCATGGCAATGTGTGTTTTTTGAGACCAAAACATATTTTTACTTTTAGCCTAGATTTTTAATTTCTAATAACGGTGATGGATCAGGAGCCCCTCGACAATAAAGTTTCTCAAAAAGCAACAAAACAGACATCAGCAAAACTAAAAGGCTGCTAGGTAACACCAGACTCATTGTGTTTGCCAATGCTTGTTATTACATCAGACTGGAAGATAACAAAAGCTGTCGTTAGGACAGACCTAAAACACAAGAGGGAAAACAATGCAAGCTGGATTGCTTTGGTCACTTCGTAGTTTATTTAATGATTTGTAAGGTAGACCCATATGTAGTTCATGCGATGCCATAGATAGGATGTGACCACTGTTTGGACCAAGGCAATCTTGTGGTGAGCAGTCAGTAGGGTAGATACATCCGTAGATGTTTAATGTAGTGCAGTGACGTTTGGTGACTCCTTTGAATTGGGCTGAGAAGTGTAGCTGGAAAACTTCAGTAACGATTATCTTTGTTGATGTGAAGCAACAGCTAGAAAGCAAGATCTCAGTTTTGGATGCTTAGATACAAAGCCTGTTCTTAGGCATTCAACTTTTTACATGCACCCACATAATCATAATCGCATTTGTATTTGCAAAGTGCACTTTAAACCCCCAGGGTATCTTGACGCTGAATAATGGATGTTTGTTATTCAGCCCACCGGCACTCATTTTATCTACCACTGAAGAATGAAAGGCTGACTGGACCCAAAATGGCTTGAACCAGTGACCAGGAAGACAAAGGCTGCCTGTTGGAGAGGATGCATTAGTCCAATGAGCCACCAGACCTGGCAATAGGTAGTTGAAATTAAGACCCCCTTGAATCCTGAATTGGATCTGGTTGTACTCTGATGAATTCGATAAAATGTGAGACAAGGCTACCATCAATGTACTTCAGATCATCCGTGATAGTTTAAATTCGGAATTAGTTCTAAAGGCGCTGTCTGTAATCTTGGAGATTAATACAATGTTACGTTTGGGGCAACCTTTGTAGGTTTGACCCATTATAGGACAGTCTTCTTATTGGCAGTAGCACATATTACTAGTCGTAGTATTAATAATAGTAGTAGTAGTAAGGTGAGCAGCCCTGGGCACAGCAATAGAGTTAGTACAAATAGTGGATATAATTCTAGTTGCATTAGAAACAGAAGAATACCACTATTAGTGGTATGATTTGTATTAATAACAGAGGTATTAACCCCTTAGCTGCTGGGCCTTCCCTTCCAGTTAGTGACAGAAACGGGCGTGAAACCAATGCTGGATCCCAGAAAGCTAAACATTTCTGAAAATTAGACAAAATTCTGAATTCAGCAAGGGGTCATTTGTATAGATCTTACATGGTTTTCCTACAGAAAATAACAGCTGAAATAAAAAAATATTGAAATTGAGGTGGAAAAAACAGCAATTTTTCTCCACGTTTTACTCTGTAACGTTTTCCTGTGATGTCAGATTTTCAAAGGCAGTACCCCGCTAAGTCTGCATGGATCTTCTGGTTGCGGGTATGTATAGGGTGTGTAGGTTCATCAAAAACCCTAAGTACCCAGAGCCAATAAAGGAGCTGCACCTTGCAATGGGTTTTCATTGTATACCAGGTGTACAGCAATTCATTTGGTGAAATATAAAGAGTGAAAAATAGGTATCCATGAAAGCTTTGTATTTCAAAAATGGGCACAAGATAAGGTGTTGAGAAGCAGTGGTTATTTGCACATCTCTGAATTCCAGGGTGCCCATTCTAGCATGTGAATTACAGGGCGTTTCTCAAATAGATGTCTTTTTTACACACTGTCTTACATTCGGAAGGAAAACATGTAGAGAAAGACAAGGGGCAATAACACTTGTTCTGCCATTCTGTGTGCCCCCAAGTCTCCTGATAAAAATGGTAACTCACTTGCATGGGTAGGCCTAATGCTCACGACAGGAATTGCAACATGGACACATCAAATTTTTACATTGAAATCTGATGTGTTTTTGGGAAAGTGCCTAGCCTGGGTTTTGGCCTATGGCTCAGCCAGCACCTAGGGAAACCTACCAAACCTGTGCATGTTTGAAAACTAGACACCTAGGGGAATCCAGGATGGGATGACTTGTGAGGCTCTCACCAGGTTCTGTTACACAGAATCCTTAGCAAACCTCAAAATTTGGCAAAAACGAACACTTTTCCCCTCAGATTTCGGTGCTACAAAGTTCTGGAATCTGAGAGGAGCCGCAAACTTCCTTCCACCCAGCATTCCCCCAAGTCTCTTGATAAAAATGGTAACTCACTTGTGTGGGTAAGCCTATTACCCACGACAGGAAATGCCCCAAAACACAACGTGGACACATCACATTTTCCCAATGAAAACTGATGTGTTTTTTGCAAAGTGCCTAGCTGTGGATTTTGGTCTCTAGTTCAGCCGGCACCTAGGGAAACCTAACAAACCTATACATTTTTGAAAACTAGACATCTAGGGAATTCAGAATGCGATGACTTGTGGGGCTCTCACCAGGTCCTGTTACCAAGAATCCTTTGCAAACCTCAAAATTTGACAAAAAAACACTTTCCTCACATTTCGGTGTTGGAAAGTTCTGGAATCTGAGAGGAGCCACAAATTTCCTTCCACCCAGCATTCCCCCAAGTCTCCTGATAAAAATGGTACCTCACTTGTGTGGATAGGCCTAATGCCAGTGACCGGAATAGATCACACAACGGTCAATGTTGGTCCTGAGGGCAACTGTTGACCCTGGGGTGATCCATTCCTGACGCAGGCACTAGACACAGGCACTCAAGTGGGGTATCGTTTTTATCAGGACAGGTGGGGAAACACTGGGTGGTAGGAATTTTGTGGATCCCAGCATAGACCTGTAATTTGTGTGACAGAAATGCAAGAAAAAATTTAGTTTTTATTTAATATTTCACCTTTGCAGGGTATTCTGGGTAAGAAAACTTTGGGGAATCCACACAAGTCACACCTCTGTGGACTCCACCGGATGTCTAGTTTCCAGAAGTGTCTGGGTTTGGTAGGTTTCCCTATATGGCCGCCGAGCCCAGGACGAAAAACGCAGGTGCCTGCCTTACAAAACCAGGTTGTTTTGTGATAACTCATTTTGATGTCTTCACAATACGATTTGGGCGGTGGAATTTGGGGTTGAACTAAATTGGGGAGCTCCCAAGAGAGCACTCTCTCTGTGTTTGCCGCTGCATGCACCTGTTCTCTGGGTTGGGCTAACCCGCTGTACAGGCTTTGCTTCCGTAGAGACAGCAGGACTGTCCTCATCACCTCCCTCATACTCAATGGTAGAGGAGTTATCAAATGGGACTCGGACTGAAAAATCACTCCCAGAGTCTGCGCCATTGTCCTGTCCCTCAGATGCTGTCTGTCTCTTATCCTACGTCAGAGCTGTCCTCTATAACCTAAGTGAGAGCTTGAGCAGCAGTCGTCCAATGAGATGCCATCCCTGCTACTGGTCAAACTGTCGCTCTAAAACACTAGCCTACTTAAACCGTCACAAAATTGCTGGTAGGTGTGTATGTGTGTGTGTGATACGTGCAACAGTAGAGGTCACCTTACCTTTGCTTCTTCCCTTAATCAGCACATTCTTTCAAGACACTCAAAAAAAGACACACTATTTCTCCACCTTGTCACATACCAATCGTCACAGTCTTTAGCGCCTCTAGCGCGCAGCCCAACAATCATTATTGGTCTCCACTCCCATGACCTCCTCCTCGGATTCCCTCACTACCACCCAGCAAAAGTACCCTTCATCTCTCCATAGCCCCCTGCACATACATTGCATTTGTATTATAGCGCAGGTAATGGCTGACTTCACTAATCCACTCAGCTATTTACATAAAATACAGATTTGATCTTTGCAATAGGCTTATAAACCTTCTGCGCTACTTTATGGCATCAAAACTACCACTAGACAAAAGTCAGATCCTTTTGTAGCAGAAACATAATCACAAGACTTACTTGACTTTTTTTATTGTTGCCTAAAAGCTACTGTTGAAACGGGTCAGTTGAAGTATGTGCATTGCTTTGAAGACGCTGCAACTGCAAGAGAACTGATGGCATATATATATATATACATATATATATATATATATATATATATATATACAGATCTCTTTTATATGTGGGTGTGGTTTTCCGGGGGGCCGAATGCAGCCCCCAGGGAAACCACACACGCGTTGACAAAAGTGACAGATTATATATATATATATACCTAAATTATTCCTCTAAATTAAAGGAATGCCGGGACACCTTCAATCTGCTGGCAATAAGAAGAAGCCTTTATTTGGAAAAGGAGGGAAGTTACAAAACAGATAGCTCTGCGCTGATGTCACAAAGGGGCGGGTCGAGGGGTGGGGGGAACACGGAAGATCTTCTGTGTCTCCCGGGGGGAGGAGGGGTTCATGAAAAAAAATAATCCTCCAATGCATTGGAGGATTTTTAACCCCCTCCCTGGTGTTGGCCACTGGTCGTGACCCGCGCCAGGAAGGTAGTGTGGGTGTCAGCCAGTGGCCGACGCCCGCACTAAAGAGGTTAATTTGTGCAATATTGATGCTGGTATTACCCATAATAATATTGCACATGGTGAAATTCCACAGAATCTGTGTATTGGAGGCAGAATTAGAGGCATTAATCACGGTATTACCAGTGATAGTAGAAATATCTGTAGCATTATTAATGCAAGTCCCTTTTCGGACCCTGGAGCAGCCATTGGTTATTTGGCAAAATTCTGTGCAAGTAGTTTCATTGGTGTCCCTGGATAACCTAGTTAGTCCCCTTGGCCACCTAACTCCATGGATTACCTAAGTCAAGGAGACTGCTCACTCTAGGAAGTGGTAGGTAGGTAGGGCTCAGGAACTCAGACGCAGCATGAGACAGTAAGTTAACACTCTGTAAACCTCAATCTACCAGTTTATACTGTACCTTCAAAAAAGACTGGGACCCTACATACAGGTAAATAAAGAGGACTGTGTTACAAAGTAACTCCAAAGATCTGGAAGTCGTATAGTAAGTCTTTATTAATACAGCATCCACAACAGTGCCTGCTGCTTCTTGCGTCTTCCTTCACTCCCAACCGTCTTCCCACAGAATCCTCTGAACATCTCCATTCTATTCTCTGACATCATTGACCAATGATGTCAGAGACCTCCCAAGACCACAACACATCTCCTTCCCATAGAAAACATAAAATAATTTAACTTCGCTATATATCAAGTAACACTACAACACAGTGATATAAGGAATACAAGGAAAGAAAAGAAGATCAACGCAATGCAATACATAACAGGTAAAACAAAGATGGTGGCTCATTGTCAAAAACGTGACTTTAGCTAAGGCAACTGAAATGGAAATGGAATAACCATAAATGATCAGTATATGAACAATATGCAATTACACACACAATGTTACTGACATAGCTTCCTTAATGTGTAAAATCTTCCAAGTATTTGGGAGTTGTTTTATTCCTTACACTCCTTCTAATCTTCTCTCCAGGATCAGATCTACCAATATTTTCCTCCCTGTACCTTCCCTCAGTCAATGGTCTCTCATTCACACATTTGGCTAAGCGCGACATGCTCCACACATCACCCCCTTCCAGAACAACAACATTCTTCCTCACTTGCACAATTTTCTTCAGTCCCATAAACTTAAACGACCCTTTCTTTGACCAGAAAGGCTTCTTAACATACACCATATCACCTACATGCCAACATCTTTGATGAGCACCATGTTTGACATCAAATGCTTCCTTATATTTTGCTTGATTCGCAATAACTCTGGGTCGGATGGCATCATTACCATCTGGTGAATCCCTAATCTCTTTATCAGCCAACAACCACAAGGGATTAAGTTTAGAACCCGCCAACCTACCTCTCAATATTCTAAAAGGAGACATACCCATAACAGCATTAGGAGCATTTCTGTGGGCCCATAATTTCTCCCTGAGGACATTTTTTAAAGGTATACATTTGTCCATGGCAGTCTGTGCACTAGCTACCACCAACTGGTTCATCTTTTCCACCAACCCATTGGCTTGGGGGGGAATATAAGGCAGTACGAAAGTGAGAGATAGCTAGATTATTGAGAAAATTCTTCATTTCCAGCGAAGTAAATTGTACACCATTATCAGTGACTATCACCTTTGGAATACCCTCACATGCAAAAACATCAGTTAGGAACTCGATAACAACTTTAGTGGTGATGGCACTCACACAACTTGCAGTGACCCATTTGGACATATAATCAACTAACACAATTGCAAATCTCTCATTGTGAGGTAAAGCCTCAAACGGTCCCACAATATCTAAACCAAGTTTGCACCATGGTTCATCAGGGACACGGATCGGGGATAAAGGAGCAGTTCTTACACTTTTGGATTTATCACTCCTTGCACAATACATACAATCTTTTACAACCGCCTCAACATGTCTATCTAGGCCTGGCCACCAATAGCATTCTCTAACACTGGCCTTTGTTAAATTCCTGCCTAAATGTCCCTCATGAGCTAAATTGACCAGCCTCTCGTACAACCCAACTGGAGGAACCAACCTATCACATCTGTACAGATCATTTCCAACAATACTTAATTCATCTTTGACATTCCAAAATGCTTTAACACCATCTGAACAGTTGCATAAATCAGGCCAACCCCTCACAACGTATTCTGAAACCAGCATGCGAACAGTGTCTCGTTTACATTCCGACTCCCAACTTTCCTTATCAATAGCTGGTTCTTTAATCCACAAAACTGGAATTTGATCATCCATAGTGTAGTCCACCAAAGGTAATCTAGAAAGGAAATCTGCCGGAATGTTATCTTTCCCTGGTAGGTACTCCACATGGAAATTATATTCCATTAGACCTTCAACCCAACGCTTGATGCGTGGAGTTGTGTTCTCAATATTACGGCACGAAAACATCTGCACTAAAGGTCTGTGATCACTTCTAATTTCAAACGGCAACCCCCAAAGATAGTACTTGAAATGGTTAACGGCCCAATTGCACGCCAAAGCTTCACGCTCTATTACTGAATAGCGGACCTCTGCCTCTCTAAGAGAACGAGAGGCAAAGGCCACTACTTTCTCTTCACCATCAACTAATTGTGAGAGAACCGCACCCAAACCCTTCAGACTAGCATCCGTGGACAACAAAGTTTTCCTCCTAGTATCAAAATGGCCCAGTGTAGGCATTTCACCAATTCTGGATTTAACAAAGTTAAAAGCCTCTTCACACTCTGAGGACCACACAAAATCCACACCTTTCTTTAGCATGGCTCTTAACGGTTGCACTACACTTGCAAAATTTCTAATAAACTTCGAGTAATAGATTTGGCCAATGACACTTTAGGTTTGATACCATCGCCAGAAATGGTGTGTCCTAAATAAGAAACTGTTCCAACCTTGAACTTGCACTTTTCTTTCTTTAAGGTCAATCCTTTTTCTTTTAATCTCCTCAGGACTGCTCTAAGAACAATATTATGCTCCTCTTCATTTTCACTATAAATTAACATATCATCTTGAAAGAATAGGACAGAACTCAAACCCTTAAGCACTTCCTTCATTATTCTTTGAAAACACGCAGCTGCTGACGCTAACCCAAATGGCATTCTAATAAACCTAAAAGCTCCCAAAGGCGTAACAAAAGAAGTTAAGTGTCTTGATTCCTCATGAAGTAAAATTTGATGATAGGCCGCAGATAAATCGAACACACTAAATACCTTGGCTTGTGAGAGCATGGTTAAGGTTTCATTGATATTTGGCAAAGGTTGGCGATCTACCCATATGCACTGGTTTAGACTTCTCAAGTCCACACACATTCTAATTTTAGAACCTTTGTCCTTGGGAACTAAAACAATGGGAGCCAACCATTCCGAAGCTTCAATCTCTTCTATAACTCCCAAACTCTGTAATCTATTAAGTTCATCCTGCAATGGAGATAACATCAAATGAGGCACTTTCCTTACTTTATGTACTACTGGTTTAGCAGAAGATTTCAAAATGATTTTATGCTTGAAATCTGCCAATAGCCCTAATCTGTCACTGAACACTTCAGGAAATTCATTCACAATTGAAGCATCACTTCCTATATGAGATATGGAAAGAACCTGTTCGGGAGAATTTGGGTTGAGAATAATGCCCAGATCTTTTTGATGTCTCCACCCCAACAAGTTATCTCCTCGTTTGGCCACATAAATTTTCCCTACAGTTTCACGCCCCTTGAATTTAATTGTCATCAAAGAGTAACCAAATAAATCAATTCGTTGACCACCATAGCCTATGGGGTTAATATCAGGAGGGGAAAGTTCAATGTGATCATTACCAAAAATTGCCTCCCAGTTTTTATCACCTATTAAGGTAAAAGGAGAGCCCGAATCCGCAAGGACAGGAACAATTTTACCATCAATCTCTATATCACATTTTGGCATGACTAACTTGGTATCACTACTTATAGAGAAATTCTGAGTATCAGAACACTTCACATTTAAGATCAACTGTTGACTTGATATGGTTTCATCTATCACATTTATCTTCTGATTTTTGCAAACTTTTGCTAAATGTCCTTTCTTCCCACAATTCCTGCAGTTAACATTCCTAGCAAAACATCTTGGATTACTAGCTAAATGTCCAGAACTCCCACATTTGTAACATTTAAACTTGGACTCTTTGGGCATCTCGCTGCCTCCTCTCAGATAACTTGCCGCTGATCTCTTCTCCTGTAAACCTTCTTGAGTGGAAACTCTAGCTACTGCCTGATTAACAGAGGGGTCAGTGAAACAGTTCGAAGTGGTGTTTTTCATTTCTTTAACCCAGGAAGCGGCATGCTCCAAACTCTCCACAACAGCAACAGCATCTTCTAGGGAGGGATTTTTTGCTAACAGTTTTTCTTGCACACTTGGATTATTGGTACATCTTACCAGTTGATCTCTGATAAGAGAATCAGTTAAACCAGAAAATTCACAAGTCTGTGCAAGTGTTTTAAGAGAGGCAATGTAATTTCCCACTCTTTCATCTCTAGCTTGTGTTCTCATAAAGAATTTATGTCTTTCCATGACTACATTTATTCGAGTATCAAAATGTTTCTTCAACATCATGACTGACATATCATACACGTCCCTAGGGTCACCATCTGCAGTGCCAATCGTAATTGGATCAAGACTGTCATAGATATTCCTCCCTTCAATACCTAAATTATGCAGAAGAATTCCTTGTTTTCTTGCTGGCGAAAACTTTTCTCCACCAATGCCAATCAGATAAGATTCAAAAAGATTAATCCATTTTTTCCACGGTAGAATAGGTTCCCCACGTTCAGATAAAAATTGTGGTGGTTGAGACAAACTGAGAGTAGCCATATGAGACATAGTGTAGGAAATATGCTCCAAGCAAAATCGATAAATGAAATGTTCAAAATCTTCAAAATACTTCAGTAAAGAACAGTATATTATACATATGTTGTCTTACTCTCCATTTCAATAAAATATAACATTTCCAAGAACAACATATGAGTACATGTGTTTTTTTTTTCCAGAAAAAATGAGTTAGCAGACTAGACACCGTAAAAACTGTAACCACGCGAGATCTGACGTTCGTGTCAGTCTCGTAATGTATCAAGGTTGAAGTCAACTGTTGGGGAAACTCGCGCCGTGTTATGTTGGTCTTGAAGATGGTCTCCTCAGAACAAAGTCTTATGGAATGCTGCCACAACCACACGCGCACATTCACAGGAACGCTTGAAAATGCGCACGTGCAAGGTATCCACCAGGAGCGCTTTGAAATGCGCACATTCGCACGGGGGCTTGAAAATGCACGCGTGCAAGGTATCCGTTAGTAGTTCTTCTTCTCCCTTTTCCTTCTTTTTTATGAATAGCGCACAAATTTCAAACGCGCGCATAAACTACTGCTGCCAGAACGGCTCAAGACATCCCCAAAAGAAAAGAAATGCAGCCAAATACCTTCTCTCACCGGGAGCTCAGTCGCAGTTCAGCAATTTCAATGAACAGACAGCGTGACTCAACACTCAGCACGCAGATTCTGAAATAATAATTGAAAATCAGCTCCTACATTACAACGGTGGAGAACTTCGACGTCGTCACAGCGCTCCTTCTCACTACAGCGCTAATAAAAAAAATCCAGCCGTCAGTATATCACACGCCAGGTTCGGTGGATGCTGTAGACCCTCGTCGCCACTGTTACAAAGTAACTCCAAAGATCTGGAAGTCGTATAGTAAGTCTTTATTAATACAGCATCCACAACAGTGCCTGCTGCTTCTTGCTTCTTCCTTCACTCCCAACCGTCTTCCCACAGAATCCTCTGAACATCTCCATTCTATTCTCTGACATCATTGATCAATGATGTCAGAGACCTCCCAAGACCACAACAGACTGGTCACAGGTATGATACAGGAAGGAATCCAGAAGGTGCCCACAAACAGTTTGATGGTGTTTGCATGCACTAGTGCTTAGATTTCAGTAACGTTGGTTTGGCGACCAGTGTTATCCACTAGGGCTGCATTTAGGTAAACCCTGGGAAATTGGGGACTCTTCAGGTTCACTGCATAGTTAACTAAGCAAATTTCAGCGAATGGGACAGAGGTACGAGGCAAGAACTACAATGCAGCAAGACTGTTACAATACACCAGACCTTCTTTCAACGGATTCCAGATCAACACTGGACAACACAGTGGGCTGAAACTCAGCTGCTGAGTTTTTAGTCAAAAAAAGAAAAATCCATGTACGCTATGCCCCCTCTCCACCTACTCCAAAGAAGAGTCTCGCCCCAGCAAAGTCGGCGCTGAAAATTTAGGGTGCCAAAAGTCTTGATTCTCAGTTCAAGGTCTTGCAGTGGGCATGTGGTCACCTTGTCCTCTTGGGGACAATATGTAATTGGACATCCAGTTAAAGACCCTACCTAATGCCATGTGTTTTCAGTGGCTATAGTTGTAGTGGGTCAGCACTGACCATGAATTACCCAAAGGCAGAAAACCTTGAGAGTCCTTGTGTCAAATGGCACGGAGTGGGTAAGATTTTCTAAGGTGCTACACCTGTATGACCTGAAGGATTCACCAGTTCTAAATGGGGACTTGCTTTTAGGACTGTGTGTTTAAACAGGTATTTCTTGAAACCGTATCAGCTAGAAGGATGGTTTAAATGGCATCCAAAGGCAGTTGGTTTCAGCCAATGGATGAGGAGCCCACACCAGTGATACAGCTAAAAAAAAAAGTCCTGTACCTCTGAACTTAGAAGCATTGTCACTGGCTCCAGAATCAAAAAGAACAAGTGATGGACGGAATGCTGAACAATGTCAAACATTCACCCCCAGTACAAAAATATGGGCCTAAATCCATCTTTTTGGTGCCCATGCCATTCCAGTTTGGACCCAGCCATATGCAAATCAGTCTCTACCCTGTTCCCCATGTGAACAGTCCAGCCCGAACTGCCAGGCCAGGTCTTCTCTGGACTGGAAACAAGCATCCTGGGACCGGTTTTGGGGTTTCACCCCTCATCAGCCAGGCTAGCTTGAATCCAGTGGAATGGGAAGCAGAGGAACCACGTATGGGCATACCCTTCCCACTTAGGGCGACAAATGCAAAAAGAACAAGTGATGGACGGAATGCTGAACAATGTCAAACATTCACCCCCAGTACAGAGATCTGGGCCTAAATCCATCGTTTTTTTGCTGCCCATGCCATTCCAGTTTGTACCCAGCCATATGCAAATCAGTCTTGACCCTGTTCCCCATGGGAACAGTCGAGCCCGAACTGCCGGTTTCGGGATTTCACCCCTCATCAGCCAGGCTAGCTTGAATCCAGTGACATGGGAAGAACGGGACCCACATCTGGGCATACCCTTCCCACTTAGGGCGACAAATGCAAAAAGAACAAGTGATGGACGGAATGCTGAACAATGTCAAACATTCACCCCCAGTACAGAGATCTGGGCCTAAATCCAACGTTTTTTTGCTGCCCATGCCATTCCAGTTTGTACCCAGCCATATGCAAATCAGTCTTGACCCTGTTCCCCATGGGAACAGTCGAGCCCGAACTGCCAGGCCAGGTTTTCTCTGGACTGGAAACAAGAATCCTGGGCCCGGTTTCGGGATTTCACCCCTCATCAGCCAGGCTAGCTTGAATCCAGTGGCATGGGAAGAACGGGACCCACTTCTGGGCATACCCTTCCCACTTAGGGCGACAAATGCAAAAAGAACAAGTGATGGACGAAATGCTGAACAATGTCAAACATTCACCCCCAGTACAGAGATCTGGGCCTAAATCCATTGTTTTTTTGCTGCCCATGCCATTCCAGTTTGGACTCGGCCATATGCAAATCAGTCTTGACCCTGTTCCCCATGGGAACAGTCCAGCCCGAACTGCCAGGCCAGGTCTTCTCTGGACTGGAAACAAGCATCCTGGGACCGGTTTCGGGGTTTCACCCCTCATCAGCTAGGCTAGCTTGAATCCAGTGGCATGGGAAGCACGGGACCCACGCCTGGGCATATCCTTCCCACTTAAGGCGATAAATGCAAAAAGTACATGTGATGGACGGAATGCTGAACAATGTCAAACATTCACCCCCAGTACAGAGATCTGGGCATAAATCCAGTTTTTTTGCTGCCCATGTCTGGCTCCAGAATCCTCACCACCTGTGATTAGGGGACTCTACCCACCATTTCTCTCAATGGGACTATACTTTGGAAGATGCTGTTGACGAAGAGCACAGTAAAAAGTGGAGCCACCTCCACTGGATTTGCAGATTGTTAGGCTCATTGGAGGAACACTGTACAGCAGAGCACAGTTTTTTCTAAACCATTTTTTTCATGATTAATTGGAGTACTACCTGAAGAGGTTGCAGGGTAAGTACTTACAGTACCGGAAAAAATGGAGTAGTAGTGTAACCAGTAAGTGGACAGGACTTAGAATAAAGGTCAATGACGGTGTAAACATGATAATCGAGAATACCTGGGTGTACATGTGTGTACATATGCGTGAAGTGGAGCAGGATCAACACTTCTTTAAAATAAGTTGGTGTTGGGGTTACCTTGTACAGGAGTCTTCTTAGTAGGAGCTATGGTTATGAGTTAAAGAAACCTGTTGGAATGTTTTACGAAAAAATAAACCTTTTATTTTCATCTTTGTCGCTGTCAAGATTTTGTAGATTACATGTTCCCTTGTCAGGTTTCCCTTCCTGTATTCCTCGTTGGCAGGCAGGCCACGAGGTCGATAGTGCCCCAGGTAAAAATAATATATGCTTAGTAAAGAGTTTTTGCACAGAAATCCATCTGCATGTAAAACGTCGGTAGAAAGGAGTAATATAATTTTTATATGCAAAGACTGTGCCACGTTCATTATAAACACAAAGGCTGGTTCCAAGTCAAACACTCTAAACCTTTAATAAGACATACTTGGGCTCAAAGAGCAGGAGTCAGCAGGATTAGCACTCTGATGCCAGACAATCCGAAAGGTGCTTTTTGAGGTCAAGAGTGCAAGCGCTTTGATCTGTTGTAATCGGTCTGTGGGCTTTTACCCATGTCCACCGCATGCCCATCACTATCACGCGTTCATGGGCCTGCCTTTCAAAAATCCTTTGTTATCATTAGTAAATGCTTTACGTTTGTCCCTCCTTGGGGCGGTTTTGTTACCACCTTGGACACCGACCCTGTTACATGGATAATTGCACTTTTGCTGATACGTTTGACTGGGAGCGAACTTCTTTTTCCTCTTGTGTCTCTCCTTCGCGCTCATGGCAGCCGTGGCACTTTAATTGGTTATGTCAACTGTTTTCCTTTTAGTTTTCAATTTATGTGGCAAGAAAAGTCCAGTTAGGAATTTACAACGCTAATAGCTCTAACTCGAGCAAGCGCGAGACCGGTTGCATTGCAAATGCTTGTTTTTAAAGTACCTGTGTTTTTTTACTGCCTGTGTGGGATGAACTTAATATTGTGTACGTTGGTTGTTTGCCTATAACCCATATGAACTAAAAACTTTACAGAGAATGCTCGGAGCAGAGGCTGATCTTGCTTTGGCAATAAGAGGAATGAAGAATTGACAATGAGTTAGAAGCCTGGGTACAGTAGGAGGAATGGGGATCTGGCAGTCAGTTGGAAATCATCTGGCCCTGGAGCTGGTACTGTTGTTTACCTGTGGTGTCTCAGGCACTTAGGCATTACTGCAGTACAGCTGGATTGATGGGGCCCAAACAATGATGCCCTCTCCCACCCCCTCCAGATTTCTCTTAGCTTATGGCCTGCAGAGTGTGGAATACCCACAGGGGTCTCAGTGGATCTAACCTGTTGGCTATATCAAGGGTCTGGTCAGGACAGAGACTGCTCCAGACTTGCCAAAGATTCTAGCAGGAGCATATATTTTAGATGGGATCCTCCTATGTGATCATGAGGGTGTTAGAATACAATGATGCTGCGGCTACAATTTTTTTTACGTACACTATCCTACATAAGATGAGGGATAATAATTTGCGCTTTAGTACAGCTGACTTTTAGGAAACTGAATGTGAAAAGTATACCTAATCTGTTATTGAAGGACTAATGGAATACTGCATTTTATTTGTTGCCAGACTAGAAATGTACCCAAATCCCTTCGTTCCTTTCCTCTGCCTTGTCTGGAACAAGCACAGCCCTCATGCTGGCAGGCATCCAAGTCTATGGACCTCCCCCAGCCGTCCTTAAGGGGATGCTCCAGGCACAGAACAGCCTTTACTACAATGCAGCTGAATACAGCTTTTATATAGAATTTCACTAGAAAGAATGTGAACTATTTTTCTAGCTTCCTAAGATGTATAGAGAATATGCATGAGAAATGTACAAGTGTAAAACATACATCAGATAGCTCATGAATTACACAAGTCCGGGGCAGGATCGGACTGGCCCACAGAGCAGCCAGGCTGTGCCCAACGGTCTGGTCTGACAGGTCAGTTTGTGGCTGTTCTTTTGGCCGAGCGTGCACGCGATCTGATGTCTTGTATTCTATCTGTGGGTTTTTAACCACGCCCACTGCACCCCCATCACTATCATTGGTTCATGTGCTTGCCTTTCAAAAATTATTTGTTATCATTGGTAAATGCTTTATGTTTGTCCCTCTTTGGGGCAGTTTTGTTACCGCTTTGGCCATCCACCCTGTTAAATGGATAATTGCACGTTTGCCGATATGTTTGACCTGAGCAAATTCATTTTTTCTTTTGTGCCTCTTCTTCACACTCACGGCGGCCATGGCGCTGTGAATTGACTTGCTTATGTCAACTGTTTTACTTTTGATTTTTAATTTATGTGGCAAGAAAAGTCTAGTTAGGAATTTACAATGCTAATAGCTCTAACTGAAGCAAACGCAAGACCCATTGCATTGCAAATGCTTGTTTAGTATTTATGGGCCTGCTTCATGGCTTGCTGGGCCAGTTTGTATTGTGGATCTTGCTAATATTAAAACAATCATTGCCTGCAGCAAGCACAAATGCATGTAGTCTTCCATACTTTGCAAAACACTCATACAAGTGTTGTTACACGTTTAACGTCACTGTCCCAATTTACAAATATGGGTAATTTTATTTTTTTAGCTGTCTAATTCACTAACGGGCCACTTAAATTTTGGTGCCTAATCCTATATGCTGTCCAGCCCGGCGCTGGTTCATATATATAATGGCACTCATAATACTAATAACTCACAAAATATGTCATTTATTGAAGCATATAAAAAGCGATACAAAGAGCAAAACTTCTAAGATATAACGGAACAATTAAAAAAACATATAATTTTACCCTATCAAAGGCAAGAGTGAAAAATAGCAGGTCAAACGCGCAGCCAGAGACGGGAACAAAGTTAGTTCATTTGTGTGCTCGACTATCAAAATGTAGTCGAGATAAGTGGTCATATTGTACTCTAATGGGTGATGGGGGTTTGTACTTAGATACTCACAGAGGTGACTACACCTGAAAATCCAGGTATGGGCTTCCAGAAAGTCAAGTGTGATGTCTGTTGTTTTGTGGTGTTGCAAGACTCGACATTCCCACAGTCCTGTAATTTCTTCTGTCATTCGTTGACAACTGAGCAACCAGAACTCTTTGAGTCTGGTCTGGCCAGCTACAGTGTCCTTGTGGTTGCTGGGCAGCTCAACTCATTAGACATACTCCTCAGAGGCGTGGGTCGGCTGAGCTCAGCTTTTCTTTATCTGGATCGGGTCTGATCCTCTCTAAACTTGTAAATACAATACAGCCTCTCTTTTTCCATGGAGGGTTGCAGTTGCAGGACTGCTATAAGCTTGGTCCTAGCCATGAGAGAATACAGCAACATGCAGAATGTGGCTCTTGCAGGCACAATCTGTGCTGATGAAACAGAACTCCCTCAAGCTCAGAAGATGTACATATTTGTAGCTCAAGTGAGTTAGAATTTCTTTTTCCTATTCTGGAGGCACCAATGGGAAGCCAGAACCAACCAAAGGCCAAGCTTTCTGTACATTGTGAGCTTCCAGCTAATGCTAGATCTCTGTGGGCTTTGTTTCTGGGCTTCTGCTGGACAGAGAATGGGGAGGCACTAAATGGTCAGCTTGCCTATTCCTGGACGAAGTTGGGCAGATACTCCAAGCTAGTCTCTGCTCTGCATGGTGATGCCCAGAACGGCAAAAAGGGGACTTGGGTACTGTTTCTGACAGGTGTCTTTGGCAAGAGAGAAAATGAATGTATGTTCCCCATTCCATTCACAATGCTGTATGGTTTCCGAGGTTTAAGAAGTCGGGGACGACACCATGTGGGTTTTCACATACAAACACAGAACAATGATGATAAATGAATCTTTTATTGCATTATTAATTAAAATCATTACAACAGATGAAAATAGATTAAAAAGGGAAAATAAAAGTAAACGGCAAGAAACACCCTTGAAATGCCAAAGCTCTTTAGCAGCTTACTCCCGTCTAGCGCCTATAAGGGTGCATAATCATAACACCTTCTATATAAATACAGTAAAATACAATAAAAAAAACCAGAAGAGTTCCACCCTGGGATCCCCAAAACACAAGCTGTTACACAAAATAAGCATCCATTATGCCTCCTGAGGGTACCAACTAATTGTTCAATTGTTGACCCAGTACCATATCCGACGTTCCTCGGGTCATCTTAGCTTTTTTTTTTTTTAATGCCATACTTACAAACCACAAAAACCAACTAGACTCAATGAGCTTGCCCGATAGCTGTTGGCTTCACAAATCGATGAACTATATTGATGGGTTATAACAATCTAATATAGGAAATAATACAAACTCAACTCTGCCACTTTGGTCATGCTGAAGGAGAACAGAAGCCAACGACATGGGCCTGAAGCTGCTATGCATAGATTACCTCTTTTGGCTCGTCAACCAGGGCCGTTAAGTAGAAATAAGGGATAGCTAAGGTGGCAGGAGCCATTTCGTCAGAGTGGTTTCTTTATAGGCCCCTCTCCCGTGAATACCCATGCTAGTTTGGCTCATTGCCTGGTGTAAGGCTAGACACAGCTTGTAAAGAAATTCCCAAAACAGGCTAGTACCATGGGGACCACAGCAGTCTTAATGCTTCATTACATGTTCTCATGTTTCAAGAACAGAAGTTTTAGAAGTAGGCGTTTTTCTGATGCCAAGCATGGACAGCAGCATACAAGATGTATTATTGATTCAGTATGGTATTTACACAGCATGCATTCATGCACATGCCCTTGTGTGATCTTCTACTCCTGTCGATATCAAACACAGAACAAGAATAAACTGTCCAAAAGCCTCCTTTTTTCTGTAGAACTCGCTGTATCCCCCCATTGGACTGTAGTCACCTCTCACATGGTCTCGCCATTACACAATCCATACGTAACATTCGTGTGTACATAAAACCACCAGACACCAAAAACTACAGATCTAGGGGAGATGGAGTAAATACTCCTGTTATGGATTTGTATTTTGCATGGGAGTATCTATTGCCATCCTTCTTCCAAGTGGTGCAAGGAAGAAGTCCTGTACCTATGAACTGCAGTCACCTGATGGCAATCGCCAATCCCCTAGCTTCCAGGCAGTAGCCACACTCAATTAAATGTAAATAATGAATGGGTGGGGAACACTGGGTAAATCCCTTGGCCAGCACAGCCTAGTGTTTTGCCAGTGGACCATTTTCAAAACACGTAGAACCTTGAGTAGGCTCCAACTGTTGCTACGATAACTCACAGTGACGCTGTTGGAGTTCTCCTTCCTATGCGAGGACATTGGTGCCTACAGGGCACAATGAGAGGCATAATGACTGGGCAGCGAGGTGGAAGTTTTGGTGACGTGAGGGGAGTTTGGACGAGACTTGGCAGAGGTTTGAGCATCAGCGGTGACAATGAGATGGGTACCAGCAGGCGGCACTCCCTCCTCCATCCCTCACACCCAGTGTGTGCAAGCGGAGACCATTCCTCACTCTCCTCACAAAATCAGGGATACCGTCAGTACTCATCGCCGTGTAAAGGGCAATAACATCCGTTACCACTCCAACCCCTCTCCCACTCTCGCCCTCCACTTACTGATCAGGCTTCCGTTGGAGTGACTTCATGTCATAGCTTCCTCAATGATGCCATTGCCAAGGCCCAACAATGCCAAAGGTCGCCAGGACACAGGAACCCAAACTTCTCCCACCTTCATTGATGACCACAGGGGGACTCCGCCCTCCTGCGACCTGTTGCTCTCAAGACTAGCTTTAACTTCTGCCTCTTTCCTTTGACGCTGATGAACCCACCGATGACCTGTCGATGACCAGAACTGATTCTTAAAAAGAAGGTAATTCTCTGACCAGGACAAACCCAGTCTCGGTATTCAACCGCCGCTCCACAGCGATCAGCGTTAACTTTCGACTTTGACCCAGGCTAGTGCGACTAGTTGCCTGCAGTTGGCACTTTTCTCTTTTTACCACTACTTTTATTTAAAACTTTAGTTAATCAAATCTCTGGTTCTCCTTAGTGGAGTTTTGTCATTTTGGTGCCATTTTGTTCATTAAAAAATTCTCTAGTTTTATGCATTGGAGTGGGATTACTATTGGGTTGTGTTTTCAACTTTTTAACCGTCTTGTAAATGCTTTACACATTTCCTTGAGTTAAACCTGTCTGCTCTGTGTCACAGCTGCCAAGGGCTGAGCTCAGGTTTAAATAATTGAACCCTTTACTCGACCTTACAAGAATAAAGCCATTATCACTTGTGGTTAACTACCACCCACCTCAACTAATAATGCACTTGCATCTATTTTCTTTTTAACATTTGCATGAATTTTCAGATCCCAGGGCTGGTTTTAAAGCCCCAGTGCAGCTCGTGAGTTCCATATACCCTGGTTGGGTACGGGAACCTATCAACCTATCTAGTGTGTATTTGTGTATGTATATATATATGTATATATATATATATATATATATATATATATATATACACACATTTTATATTTATTTTAAATGCATTTTTATTGGGGGAACCCCGCCCACCCTTTTTTACACTTTACTCCAAACCTGTCTTTATGACTATCCACCTCAAATACTAAAATTACCTTTATCACCCTTTACCACAACCCACTCCTAAACCCTAAAAATACCCATACCACCTTTTACCACTTCCCACCCCATAACCAAAAAATTACACCTACCACCCTTTGTCTCTACCTGCCCCAGAGCCCTCAAATTACTATTACCACTCTTTACTACTACTCACTCCAAATCCTAAAATTACCGTTACCAGCCCTTATCACTACTCACTCCTAAACTCTAAAATTACCAT
Source organism: Pleurodeles waltl (assembly GCF_031143425.1). NCBI lineage: Eukaryota > Metazoa > Chordata > Amphibia > Caudata > Salamandridae > Pleurodeles > Pleurodeles waltl. The sequence goes on from NC_090445.1 coordinate 1,657,816,620, forward strand.
AACCACAATTTACCACTACCCACCCCTAACCTCTAAATTTAGCCTTACTGTTGACTGATATATATCAATTAACGGTAAAGCTAAATTTATTTATATATATATATATATATATATATATATATATATATATATATACACACACTTACCTTATATAAACTTGCTTTGTGTGGTAAAGGCATCCGCATGGTAAAGGGGCATACATGGTAGAGGCATGAGTTGTAAAGACGTTGCTTGGTAAAGGCTTACGTGGTAAAGGCTTTAGGGTGGTATTTTACTGCAGCCTTGCCCATAATATGTAGTCATACTCGCCTGACTACAAGTTCAAAATAATGTTTTTGTGGGATTAATTGGTCCACCAATTGAGGTAGACACAAAATAGAAAAATGCTACTAAACGTACGAAATTAAGATAGTACACTATTGCCTTTTCCAAGAACCAGTGAGGGGACAGCCACATCACATACAAGACTATGCATGTTTTATTTAAGCAGTGAATTACTGCTTTATGCAGGTCAATGAATAATATTTTGGCCAAAGATGCGTTATAATTTTTGCGATCCTTGAATTAATATCTGGCTATATCTGCTCTTTCTCTCTGGTTTGTTGTGCACCTGAAAAGATTGTTTTTAGGTTGGGCCTTCCACACAGCAAATGTCAAGTTGCAAAGGAGATATTGTGGGTTTTTACCAGGAACATAGAAGGGCTTGGAGCCCACCCATTGCTTACCATTAGTTTCTTTCCTGTCACTCTCATTAAGTGCTCCGTATTAGATGTTTTGTCAGTCTTGTGTTTGTCACAGTGCTCTTTGGTGTGTTCCTGCCACTCACACTTCACTTTGCCTTGCCGCCCATGTTCTTTCCCCACCTGCAGTGTGTTGCTTCACCCCACCCACTCCTGCAACCAGCTCATCCGTTATTTATATATTTTTTTATTGCTTGAAGCTCCATTTTTAAACAGCACTTTTGCGCTGCTTTTTAAAAATCTACCAATCAAAAAAGACAAAACTGTGGCCTTTGTGGGTGCGTTGAAGTCTGTTGAATGCTGACATGTGTCTTCAAAACGATGCGTCAGTCGCGTCATTAGGTCTTTTTTTGCCCTGGTGCACAACAGCCACGATGATGTTCAACAAGGCTAAAAACATTAACAAAGCCAATAGGGCTCCTAGGCGAGACCTTTTTTGGCTTTGCCAGTGTTTGTTTCATTCTGCTGAGGTGTTTAGAACGTCAAACAAGTTGTGTCTAGTTTCACATTCCCAACAACATAGGGTTATTAACCTACCTTACCATTATCAACATTTCGTAAATATGTACAGCACTAACCACAAGCAAACGTCGACTTTGTTTCAGATCTCAGCAAAAGTTACCCTAGGCGATCCTTCTGGAGTAATCAGTCTCAAACCCAGATCAGTGGTATAACAGTGCTTAAAAAAGATAAAGGATAAGAAAAAATGCCCAAAATTCACCCCTCTCACACACACAGGTGATGTTAATCATGTGAAACCTGTTCCACAAACACTTGTTTGCCTGCTTCTGCACACATTATTTCCCGGTTCCGGAGGGGCCCAATGTAGAACCAGTCCCTGGACAGAATTACAGATATAAACTAAAAATGGTGGGAGAGATAGTGAGGGAGTAAAGAGAGAGAAGAGAAAAGAAGATTGTTTTCGAAAGGTACAGTGGTTCTTGCAGGTTTGTTTCTACATTTGGCTGATACCACCAGCTACAAATGTCTGTGTGCAAGGAATGAAAACTAAAAATCATTATCTTGGCTTATTTAAATACATTTATGAACAAGAAGGGTCTAGGATGACAAAGAACCGTGGACCTTAAAAAATAAATAATGAAGTTGCATCACATGAGTGTATGGCCTAGGTATTACAATGGTGAGTACGCATGGCATCAAATGTGAGAAAAACTTGATGAACCTTACTGAGGCATGAGCAACACGTAGAATGAACAACAAGCTTTTGCTCTACATTAATTTAGCCGTGTCAGGTTAAATTGCCATAATCTAGTCCAATCTCCAAACAAATGATCAGTTTGCACAGTCAAAACAACAGATCTAGCTGACATTTCAGTCCATGACAATTTAATAACTGGGTCTTCATCAGGACAGTAGCCCCCTGGAATGCAAGGTGGGAAAGTTGCATAAAATGTGAGTCAAATAAAAATATTAACATATGAAGTTCAGGTCAAATAAGGCAAGTTTCCTTACCTTACAACCGATGGTGAATGTAGGCTGGTGGTTAAAAATGTCCAAGCGTCTTTAAAGTAACTGGGCGGCTGTCAGAGCAAGGGAAGGAGTACATTAAACCCAAACAAATTCCTCTTGGTGGTAAGATAAACTAGTATAGGAATGACCAGCGGTGTAGATGTGGCCCAAAGGTCCAGCTGGTTGCATCTCATATCCAAATGATGCCCTCACGTTTTGAAGAACAGTGTCTGGTCGATTCAGCAGGAGTACGGCTGTACCTTGAAGACTGCATAATCCTGAGGGAAACTGTGCCTATGATTAAAGACACTACTCATTACCAACTTGGGATCTTCACGTTTTGTTCTCTTCACCCTCGACTGTATTACCAGGGATACAAATCCTCATTACGTGATTGGACTGTACATTTCTGTGTGCTGTGGTCACACTGTTTTTGAGATAAAACCACATCTCTGTTGAGGCAAAACAATGTATAATTTTTGAGAGGCAGTTTTGAAGTAATCACTGCTTTAAACAACAAAAAAACAAAAGTTCAACAACAACATAGTGGGGAACGAGGCAGGTGATTTTTGCAAGAGCAATATAGCTATCTCTTAGGTCTCCATGTGGTGAACGTATGACCTTTTCATGTATTATTCGATCTCAAATTAACTCCATTTTACCACAATTCCATCTGTGGTAGTGGCAAAAAATAATAACCAGGGTTGGAAGGCCCGCCCTACAAAGTATGTGCCGTATGACGCTGTAGAGCTGCCAGCCCCAGGGCGTATGGGTTGCCATCAAGGAGTTTCCAACAGCATAATTAGGCACTGTTGTTCCCCTACATCTAAGTGAGACAGTGGAACTGAAGGTAGGAGGAACAGGAGCGTCACCATTCCTGCCAACTTCTAAATGAACCCTATTGTACGTAAATGCGTTATGTAGCCTGAAACTCTATCTGGATACCTTTGTTGGGATGGAATGTCCTCACCTTGGTAGCTTGATGTCCCCCCTGCTCTGAGTTAGTCACCTGTCACTGAGTCTGGTAACCTGACTTTCTTTTGGCCAGCGCCCTTGAAATTCTGCATGCACCCTGAGGCCTCGGCCCAAAACTGACCATGAGACCCAGAGTGTAGCTCTGACCTCAAGTGCGGAATTCCAAAAGTATAGCATTTAACTGATTTGAGACTACTTCTGAGCCTTTGGCACATGTACAGTGAGTGGTAGTGGCAGTGTACTGTTTTGCACTGTTTTTGAAGCCAGAGCTTTTTCCCGGTTTCAGAAAAGAGCACTGGGCCAAATCATGAAAAGTTCTGCTTGTGTGGCATGCCCAAACCCTGAGCGGTCAGCCACATGTCCAATTTTGAAATGGCACAAGATGGAAGCGTTGATAACAGCCTCCCTAGGCAGTGGAAGTGTATCGTGTGCATTCCTGAGCAGGAGTGTATAGCCCCAAACACTGAGGTGCAGAGAGGAAGAAGGATGCCTTTAGAAATTCAGTGTGACCTATTTAGCGGGGGATTGCTTATTCGCCCTTACTGAGTTAGGCATTTAATTGATGGTAAGGAAAAGGGGCGAGTCAGACAATTCAGTTGCGTGAAGGATACATTTCTAGTCATGTCCTGGACCTTTTGTCTATTCTTGAGCGGCCCATCTAGGAAGGCTCATGACTGCCAGGTGCATTGGTTCACACTTAGTGAGCAGATATTATGGGTATCTATCATTTTTGGCGCCGTCATAGTCTCTACTTGCTGTGGGAGCCATATTCTTACACAAAGAATTGTCTGCACTGTAGAAAGAAAATGAAGTGATAAAAAGGACCCGCCCCAAACCAGCTTTTGAGCTGTAGGGAGTGGGCCTACATCCCCTGTCTGGAAACTATGTATAACAACCATTTGCAATGCAACAGGTCTCGCATTTCTCTGAGTTAGAGCTATTAGAAGTTGTAAACTCCCAACCGGACTTTTCTTGCCTCATTAAATGGAAAAAAAACTAGCATGATCGCGCGGCTAAACAAGCGAAATCGCACTGTGAAAAAAGAGAAAAAGTAGTCCACAAACCAGATGAAAAACAGCGAGCCTCGTATGTTTTCAGTACTTTGTCTATGCGCTCAAGGAGGGCTAACCACCAGAAAAGGCATGACATATGCATGCCTTCCACTAATGAAAGCAAGCATATTTTAAAAGGCAAGCCCCCAAACCAATTAAATATACTTATGTGACGTGGATGGGGCTCCGAGCTCTTTTCTAAATACTACAGCGTCTCGCAAGCGATACGCATGCGCATGCTACGCAGGCTCGACCCTAAAATGGGGCCAAAACCTTCCCACTTGGTTCCAGTTCTAAGCTGCTTGACGGACCAATGACGAGGGTACAGGAAGCATCTCCCAGCAGTAAGAAGACACTGTTTGAAATCTTCACATCTTGCTGGAGAAGCCATGTGTCTGAATGAGGACTGGGAACCTAACTGCCTACTGAGATGGCAGAAAGGAGCACCTTGACAGACAGGCACTGTCTGCCTTAGGAAGAAAAGCCCAGCTGCCAATTCTTGGGAGTCAAGATTTATGTAAGGACCTGCAAGTTATAGACTCTGTTTCTATGTGTAGTGATCCACATAGAAACCCTAGTGTACATGCAAGAACTGCTACTGTACCTATTACGTTTTTTTGTGATTAAAGTTATTTTTTCTTTTAAAAAACGCATTGTACTCGATATAATCTTATTGCAGCATTCTAGAATGAAAGATCACGGGACACCAGTGGTAAATGGCCCCAACCACACAGCTTAAGGCCCAGTAGCTCATGCTTGCCCTGTGGCACTCCAGTGGTTAATTTGTAAATAAAAACGTGACGGTGCCCAAAACTCTCCTCTGAAACTTCTGGCTGCTGCAATTAAATGTGCGAGCACAGAATACTGAGGCAGCTTAATCCTAAAACCATCTCAGGCCTCTTTAATCCATTTGCAGCCACTCCGTGCCCCTTCTGCTCACTCGTGCAGCTTTCTGCTTTCCCCTATGTGATGCTTTTCCGTCATTAGCTTCCTCCTTCTTTGTCAGTATCTTTTATTCGCAGTAAATTCCTGATGCAGAAAAATAAGTGCCGGCCACCAAAATGTAAGTGCCAGCGCCCCCCACCAGCAACCACCAGTTCAAATTAAGCACTGCACGCCCAAGTCGTACTGACAACGTTTAACAACACCATAAACTAATCCAACGTGGTTTTCACATTTGAGGCAATCATTTAATCAGTCATTTATAGCATTGTAAAGACAAGTATTGTCCTTGTCTGTGCACGTCTGTGACCGAGGCTAATTAGGAAGAGAAGCTGGTCCCATGATTGGTGCACGGCCCACGGGTATAAGTAGCCAATGAACACGAAAGTGGTGCATTAGAAATGGTTGCACAGAATATATCCCTCAAATCTCCACGTTCAAAGCTGCTATTTCGCTGTACAGCCTTGCAGTGGTTCTGATGGTTGTTGTATCGCTGCTACACTGATGCTCCAGGGAGGCCCACGCCTCAGAACTGCAGGGCGTAGGGTGCAGTGTCGGCAAGTCCTAGAAGCACGTGCTGAGTGACGTCACTGAAGACCTCATGTTCCTTGGCATGTTCTTTACCCCGGAGTGCAGGGGGAGCACAGCAGGACAGGATGGGAGGTTTTAAAAGTGACGTTATCACAATACAGATGGCCTGAACGCATGTAAGATGTTTAAAACGGCAAAACATGTAAACGTGTACGGTTTGTTCCAATCTTTCGCGTACTGTTTGAAAGAACGTATTCAGTACCACGAAATAACCCGTGGACCCTGTGAACTGTCCATTCATCTTTCCAAGGTTGGTACATTTGGTACTAATAAACGGTGTTATGGTGACAAATTTTGTTTGCACACTAAAAAGAAGAGCTATGTGAAAAACAAGTTATTATTAGCATGTTTTTGTCGTTTACTGCAAGGATACGGTATATCTACTGTGTATTTGTCAGTATAGCACATTGACACTTGCTGCTGCTAGAGATGTGCTACATAAGATACATGTAAATGTGCAGGTCACGACTTTGCGTACTGGACTGGACTTTGCGTACAGCCTTTTATCCTTCTGAGGCTGGTACATTAAGTGATATTAGTTTGATTAGCAGCAACCCTTGTGATGTTCAGCACTTAGAATTTGTAAAAAGTCTAGAAAAAAGCGCTATTTGAAGTATGTTATTTAATATGAGAAACATAGAGTAATGTCACTTTTCTTGAAAAATTGCATAACTAAACTTTTGATTCTAAGCTTTTAAGGAAACAGTAAAATGGTGTTGCCCCATATCTGCCACTTTTCATCTCTCCCACCCCATTAGTTTCACCCCACTACTACTTCGACTGCCATGAGTTAGGCTTAAAGTTTTATGCAAGTAACGAACAACAAGGTAAATTTAAAAAAAAGTTTACATTTTAATTAAAAGTAAAAACAATTTCAAAAGATCGGAAATACGTAATTAGTTGATGTTAAATATGTAAAATATACAGCTTCCTCAATGTGTACTTTAAGGTAAAACGTATGGTGGCTTCACTCACCGATCGCTTAGTTTAAGACTATTTCTTTAATTTCCTTAACATATTTTATCATAAATAGGAGCATCAATTTTAAGGATGTTGGCTAATAGATATCCTACGGTTCTAATGAAAAATTGAATTAAAATACTAATAATGTATTCCATTAAGTTAAAACAGAAACTATATTTATATTAATGTTTACGTTGAAATCGTGTTATGTTTATGGGCAGCATTTTAATATTAAATATGATGTAGTTTAAAAATTGTAATATTTAACAATAGTTATAGTTACATTTCCTGTTTAGGGTTTGTCTAGGGTACTAGTTACAATCCGAGGTAGAGTTTTCATCAAGAAGGGTTGGAACAGTTTTGAGGTGGGGGTTAAAACTGGGCTCTCGTTTTAAGATGTGTGCAGGAACCGCATCAGTAGTCATGTTCGTTAGCAGGAGAGAGAGGGTTGGTATTTTGACAGCGAAGGATTACAGTAGGATCCCCAGATATCAGTGAACCCACAGAGATTCCCATGTGGTTGTACTCCTTTCTGGGACTTTTTCCCATACACGTGTCAGATGTAACCTGCGGAAAAGTACTTAAGGAAAGAAAAAAATGGTGGCGCGTTTTAAATACTTGCTTATTTAGTCTAATGTAGATCGGAACTCTCGTTTCTATCCTAACTGGAATTACGATTATACCATTACCATGTCGTTTTGAAACAACGGCAGGTGGACGCAATAGTGGCCAAAGTAATTACAAAACAGCTATTCTACATTTCATATTATTCAGTTAAAGCAGGGCTCGAAAAAGGCGAGATTCAGTGGGATTCCGGTTCTGGCAGCCATTGTTGAACCGGAACCAGCATCCGGGCTTAAATGTTCCCGGCTGTGTGGTGACATCAAGAAGAGGGGCGTTATTTAACCCCCCCAACACCATATACACAAACACACAATTAAAGTATTCACTCCTAAAAAGTTGGGGACAGGAGCAGTCGGTATGGTGAGGTGTGTCCCGGAGGGATTTTTACATGTGCAAACAGGTCGATAAAAAACAAAACACACACTCTCTCCCACTGCCTTCTTTGTTTTGAAGTTCTTAAATATTTTATTTTTACAAAATATTGTTTTAAGTACCCCTAACAATCCGCACTGCTCCCCGTTTCCATTGGTTCTTAAGCTCCCTCATGCCCTGTTTCTCATGTGTGTATTATTTTGCCATGATAATCAGCAGCGATTGTTTGGAAAAATATGATACAATCTCACACGTGTTTCTCCTCACGATCCAGCGCTGCAGCTGCCAGTGTGAGAGGAGGGTCCGATGCTGCTGGTTTTCTTCCGGAGCAGCCCCAACCCGGCAGTAAATGTCTCACTTTGCGGACAAGCACGAATTAATTTTGTATCAGTTGTGTTTCCTACTGGAGCGGTTAGACGTCAGATCGACCACAGCTGGACCACATTCCACGATCACCCAAAACAAAGGTACCATGGGGTGTGACTTCACAAGTTCCCACGGGACAAAGTTATATTTTTGGTACAACGTAGACCTCGCATCTCACTTAAAATGTACTCTATTTGTGGCCAATTTGACACGAAGAATAACTTTATTACCACTTTTTCATGTTACCAGAGTTTTTTTTAGGGTAAAGGTAGTAAAAATAATGCATAGGCTGTCAGTGTAAAACACCCCGTGTCCTAAAATTGTGGGTTCCCAGCGTAGATATTTTCCATTTCCAGCACTGACTAAAATATTTAATACCACACGTAGTCCGTTCTAGTTTGAGTGCCTGCCATGCCCTCCTTAAACTCAGTAGATTTTCAAACTTGAGCTTTCTGTCCAGGTATGTCATTGAAATCCAGTAGAGATCTTAGAAGCCCGAACAATTCGTTAAAAACATGCATTATTCATGCTGTTTTGTGGCTGCTGGTATGACCGCACTGTTGGATTCCCAAGCATGGATCTGAGCAAGTGACTGTGAAAAGCAAAGAACGCTCTCTGGTGAAGTTTACCTAAGCGGAACTGGCAGTGTAGCAGGATGTGGTTGCTTAGTAACCGTTGCCAGGCTTCCGTGGGCCCAACACACAGGGCGCCTGCTGGCTGCACATGGGCGCTTCCTGACCCTTATAAAGGAAGATTAACATTGGGGACGCTCCTCCATCGCCCTACCTGGCACAATGTGTGACTCCGAGGAGCGGGGGCAGCGGGCAACCCCCAGCCCCAAGGCCAAGCCGGAACTGCTGAAAACAGGCGACTACTACCGTGTCAGAGACGACCTGCCGGAAAGGTTCAACTACCCCAGCTGCTTCAAGGGTTACAGGTGAGGAGAGCGTGTCCAGGATCTGCTGGGATGCAGCCGTTTTTCCACCTGTCCCTTCAAACTTCACTAATTTTAGCTGATGTCCTGATTTTCAGAGAGGGTCGCCTGAGCAGAGAGAAGGCACGTTTCCATATGTTCCAATGAAGAATTAGTTAGCAGTCAGTAGAACAAAACAATTTACTTAACACGGATTATACTGTGTATAAAAGTTGCAATTATTTTCCTTTAGTGCCACACCTAAGTCATTCTAAGACCATCAGTTCATGCCAAATAATAGTCCTATGTGTAGTTTGTGGAATGTCTTGTTTTTTTGGGTTTCAAAATCTGCTCGCCTTAAGTCTGGGCAATGTAGGAGATGGGGCAGTTTCCTCGGATAATATCTGACTGAAGCAGTGACATATCGCATTTTTCACACGGCATGTAATCTTGTCCCCCCACTGGGCCTCATTTCTTGGAAGTGACATTTTATAACGCGAGGTGATTGCTGCACGATGCCTCAGTGATTTGCGTGCTTTTTTCTGGCCCCTGGTCTGACTTGTTCATTACGCATTTGAATCCGGGCAGAACCAACTCAGCCTTTCATCCTTCTAAGGTCAATACACTGGATAATATAAACACATTTTATCTAAAGTGTGAAGAAATGGCAACGCATGACATTGTCCACATCAATTATGTCCATATTTCAATATCTCCTCGCCCTTATTGGCAGAGCACCCATCCAAACTACCGATCTTTATATTCCACGCCTTGTAGTTTCATAGCATGCGTGCATTGAGAGTTCATCGACCGTTGCAGGATGGGGAGGGAGGGAGAGAGGGATGTTTTAAACATTTGTGTTTTAACAGCACTTTCACCACATAGGCCTGCCGAGCACTCAAGTTTACTAACTCCATGCATGAGTAGCCCTTCCCAGGTAGGTTTTTGTCTGATTTTACAGTGGGATAAACATGACTACAAGCACCAGAATGCAAAGTAAAAATACCCTGGAAGAACCACTCTCAAGTGGAATCAAGATACACGAGGGCTCGGTACCCCACGAAAGAATTGCAATATAAGCGGATGAAAATAATTTTCATCAATCATATATCCTGGGTTAAATCATCTCTCGTAATGTGGACTTTATGGCCTACGAAGTGTGAATAGTGTCAAGCATTGTCTTCAGCTGAAGTGCAAAGTCTCTTAGTCATATCTGTGTGATCCAGGTTACCTGCCATTCAGCATCTCACTGTCTGTACTTTTGTGCCAAGTTCTGCATACTGCTAGATTTTTCCATTGAGCCATTTCATGTGTACTTCCAATGTTTGTTGCATTATCATGCGCATTCATTTTTGTGCAGCATTTGAAAACATTTGCACACTGCTGGTATACCATCTTAGAATGAAATTTTGTGTTCACTAGCACTGCAGGGTGGCATGAATCTGGTAACTGTTTATGACAGAATGGATAATTTAGCGTAGGTGATTGAGAAGGCTTGATGGTATACTCAAATATATTGTTCTGGCTGAACACGTGCCATGAGGACTGTGACTGTTTGAAGAGGGGCTGAGTAAGGCAACTCTTTCCGAGCATCACTGAATGACAAAAGTCGACTTTGGCTACTGTTATTTTGTGGATCAATGATAGAATTTCATCAGAAACTACTTATATATTTCTTTGTCGATGCAGGAGTTGTGTGTTGTTCTGGAGAATGAAGCCACAAGCTGGCATTCGAGGGAGACATAAGAAAGCCAATGTGTAGTAATGGTCATTTGTTTCATAATTTATAATTTTTACAGAACAACTGAACCTGCTGACGTCTAAATCTGAGGTACAGGAAAGCCTGATAATTTAATTGTGTGTCATCAGCATACATCAAGAGCCTCTGATGAAATTGTCTGCAGGAAACAAACAGCACCAGTGAGAAAGCCCATGAAACTCCACTGATGGATCATGAAACTCCACTGATAGATTTACAGAGGAGCATTTAAATGGTGGAATGGTGACGTAAAAGAGCAGAGATACATAAAAAGATTTCAGCTATTCTGAAAGTGTCCATTACCTGACAACGCCCATTTGCAAAAAATACTTTATGCGGGCCCTGGATTGGAATCACCAGCAGTTAATTTTCTGAATTCAGGCACGTAATGAGTCTTGCTCATAAAAAAAGGTAATTTGAATGCTTGTAATTAATTAAAATGCCCTGGGGTACAGTGCTCTAGCTGCTCATCTTTTTTACAGCATTCATAGTAAAAATGTACTTTCCTGACAGTTTCAATGGTCCTTGCTGAGATACAATAAACATATTCTGTTATCTATAATAAGTAATTCGATCTCAAGAGGAGACTTTAACATTGCTCCAGATCACTGACTAAGCAGAAACTGTATATCCACATACATTTTTGATGAGACAGTCTATTACGAAGCCGTCGTAAAGACTATTTAGATTTATAGACATCTGGATGTTGGAGGTTTACTCTACATGAGGGTGCACCTATATTTTACCTACACACATAACATCCTAGGATTGACGTCTTCAGTCATTATCCTCCAAAATGAATGCAATTTGCAATAACTCTTCGTACACCTCAGATCCGACCTTCAAATGTTTCTCATTTGAGACAGTACATGGATATTGAATAACATGAAGCTTAAATCTACTTTACTCAGAACTATTACTCAAGGACAAGGTAAAAAGTGATATAACTAATTTTGTAGCAAACAACCGAGGAGGCATGATTCATATCAGCATAATTTGGCTCAAAAGTCTATAGGCACAATAACTGTATACACGACCCAAGTGAACAAAAACTATTCAGATGACAAAAGATCAGTAAACAAACTTGCACGAGCTTTGCAAGTTATGTGTCTGTCACCTGGAAGCTTGCCCAAGAAGCATGGCAGGAAATGAATGGACCAAACGCATTATAAATGATATCCACACAAAGAAGTTGGAATTAGTTGGTTGCAAATTTGCTGTTACTCTTGAAAAATAGTTCTTGGGGATGTAAACTGTTTGCCTTCTAATTGAGAAAGCTTAACAGTAGTGGAGTGGGATAGAAAGGGTGTGGATGGGGTCTTGATCAAAGATATAGGCACAAAATAAACTTCTCTCTTCAATGAATCAAACATACTTTTTGCTAATTCACCTGAGTTACCTGCCAAGATAAACTTTTAAAGTTATCAAAAAGAACATTCGGAAGAGGGCAGTAAAGAAATCACGGTCATCCTAGTTACAGATTCCATCAAGTCCAAGAATTTGTGTAGGTCACAGGTGTACATAGACATGAAATCAGTGTACAGTATAATGCAGCCTAATTTAGAGGTTAGTGATAACTTGGCACCCTATGGTGGTCTTCCTGATGGCAGAGCATCTACTCGCTCTGCCATCTGTTACGCAAAGTAGGTTCCAGTGGAAAAAGCTTTGAAGCCATGCATGTATTTTCGTATCCGATCCCGCCGGGTGGACAGTGTCATTGTTCACAGTCCCATGCAGGAAAACAACACAGTTGTTTCCCATGCACTGCGAGAAAACTCAAAAGCATTTTAGGAACACAAGCTTTACAAGCTGTGTCACAAGAAAGACCAGCCCTTTGAGGATCTGTCTTGGAGAAAACCTTCCCACTAGTTTGCATTGCCACCATGCCATGGCAAGGCTGCAGTCGCTATTCTTTTACCCAGCGGTGGCTCCTGCATTTAGTGGTGAGTGGTAAAGGAACAGCCTCCATGAACTGCCAACTGCCTTGTCCACTCATTTATTGAATTCACTGCACAGTGGTGGTTTTTCTGATGCCAGATCCTCTGCCAGCTCTGTGGTCCACTGCTTGGAACAGCTTCAGGTGCTAGTAACCTTGGAAGCAAAGTCCACTGCGTTTCTTTTGTCTGGGCATGACACCTGAACCATGGGCGATTTTACTACTGAATATTGATACCAATAATATTGTGGTACAAGAATATTTAGGACAGAATATGGAGGGACAAAATATAGAAATGTAAGTGCATATATGGAAGTATAGAATTACTATTTCTAACTCCACATCCACATACCTTGAAAATATATGTACAACTTAGGTACATATAAATGGAATTAGGTATAGAAAATCTAGGCTCAACTACCTGTCAATATTGTATATTTGATATTCTGTCCTTGATACTGTGTCCCATCAATAATGTGGTTTCGATATTCAGGGGGTACACCACTGTGAACAGGAAAAGTACACTAGTGTCTCCCATGCTCTGCAGCTTAAAGGGATACATTACTTTTAATTTTACCTCTTTAAGAGTCTCTCTTTGGGGGAAATAGGAAGTGCCAACAAGGGGTGTCTGTCTGAGGGAAAAATAAAAAAAAGTGACACCAGGTGCCCTGTGACATCTTCCCATCCTCATCCATCTCTCCCTCCCTTGCCAGCTGGCTCCCACCATGGAGATAGGAGCCTTTTCAGATGGGAAAACTGGCACCAGCTGGCAGGCTAATGATACATTTGGTGGGCCTGCTGTGGTAGAAATGGCAAAGGCAGTGCCAACACCCCCCTCCCATCCCCCCCCAGGTGCACAATGGTCCACCTGCTTGCACCTGCTAAACCTACGGAGATCCTTGGGTCTTTTGACTAAACAGTGGAATTTCTCTTTAATAAAGAGAGCTGCTTAGATCCTCACAAAAATATGGACAACATATTTAGAGGAGTTTATACAATAACAGTATTTAGAGCGGCAAGGCATCTTTGATAAAGTGGGTTATGGTGACATTTATGTTTTCTAGCTTATTAAAAATACAAGAATCTCTAAATCAAGAAACGTAAAAAATCGTGCCTGATGTGGAAACGTATTTTATTATTTTAATTGGAACTAAATATTCAATGCCTTCACTAGAAAAAAACGTTGCTGAAAGATTTTGACAATCTATAATAACTCTGTCCTGAAATTTCAAAACTTTTTTTTCCACAAGTGTATTAGAAGATCTTATAATTATCCTAACATCAATGTGTTTAGGGATGTAGAGATATTCCTAGAGCACAAACACAGGAATGGAGTGCTAGACAAAAGTGAGGGCAAATAATGGAGGGTCGAGTAGGGAAGGAAGGCGAGAAGCAGCAGGCCAGACGTTAGGGTGGGAAAGTGTTTGAGTGGAAAATTAAAAGTGTGGTCCTCTCTCCAGAGGTGGTACAGCATCAGGGGAGGGTTACATAGTATGAAGTATTGCTTGAAGAGAAGGGTCTTCAGATACTTACACGTATTAAGGAAGGAGGAAACGTGAGAGATCTGGGTGGGGATGGAGTTCCAGATCCTGGGTGCTTAGCGAGCGTCTTGCCATCCTGCAGTTTATGGTTTTGAGCTTGGCTGCCTTTTAGCTAGGTTACTGCTAAAAAGATACCTCCAACATACTGACCTTCTATTGTAAATGCTACTTGATTCACCAGAATGCTTCCTTTGGTTGCGATGTACGTGGTGTGCTTCATTTTAAACCTTGAAGCTACTGGCAGGCTAACACAATTGTTTAACTTTGTCTTTTCAACTTTTGCTACTGTTTTCCGAGTGAAAGGTAAAAAAAGAGGAATTAAATTAATAAAAATTTGCCAGCCATACAACCCAATTAAATGCCCATTTCTTAAAGTCAGACTCAGATACTGACTGACCTTAGCTCTTGTACCCAACTTCTCCTTACCCTCCAGTTGTCAAGCCTCTGATCTCTTATGACCCACTTTCTGTAACTGACATCACTGATTTGCTAAAAGAAAGTCGATCCTCCGTGTCACCCTTGTCACCTGTGTCAGTCTGGACAAAAACTAGCGTTCAAATCTCACCGTACCTGAGAGAACTTATAAATACTTTAACCTGAACGGACATTTTACCTGAACAACTTAAACATATTATTGTCTGCCCTCTATGAAAACCCCTCAAAATGTAAATTTCTTAGACCCATTTTGTTACTTTGCATCTCAAAATTGATCAAAAAAGCAGCCCCACTCCACTTCAAAGTATTTTAGGAAAACGATAACTGTCCTCATGACACTCAGGTCAGCCTCATACTTCCGAGTGGTACGGAGTCAGTGACCACCTCAGTTATAGATGATATAAAAATCATGGTTGCTGGTGGTGTTCTAGTTTTATTGGACCTCTGTGCGACCTTTGACATTATCGACCACGCCATGGTACCTGAGTGGCTTGCCTCTTTTTCAATAGAGTCTACTCCTTGCTTGAATGTCCTCTTCTCTTTGTGGCTATTCACTATACATCCAGCTAGATTAATATTTATTTAAATCCAAACATCTTTGTTGGTGTGTGCCACAGGAATTTAAAGTACCCCCTCTATTGTTTAACATATATTTAGCCCTGCTCTCATTTTTAATACATAAATACAGTGTTAAAGCATATTTTACGCAGATGACTCACTACTGGTCTATCACCTCCCAACTTCATCTAGATGTTCGACCTATTTTTTAAAAACTCCATAATAGATGCAAACAAAGTTCTTAAAGTTAAACCCAGAAAAACAAAAATCTTTGCCAGCTACAATAACATCAACAAATGGGACCCATTTTATGGTCCACATCACTTGGAACCCCTCCCAATCAGGTTAACACAGCTTGTAACTAGGAGGGTCATCTTAGATGCAAAATTAGCCTTAGGTTACTAGACCTCAATGGTTGTTAAATCCTGCTGTGTCCGGTTAGGAACCACAGGAAGATTTGTCCATTCCTCTCATTCTCACTCACAGGTACTGCAGCAAAACCTTTTATTTTATCTTGGCGCACCCGCAGCAGCTGTGCCTATCTAGGCCTACCTCAAACCGGTTTTAAAAGACTGCAGTATCTTCTAAATACTACCACCAGTATCATTAAAAAATTCGAACAAGTCACTGCTCTTATTAGCATACTACGCCCCTCCCCACCTTTCCAGCAAATAAATTAAAGATATACCTCTCAGCCCAGAAAGTAAGATCGGCTAACTCCCGCTCGTCACAATTATTGGATACACTACAGATTTGGGGAAGTAGAGATTTCCATATTTAGGGTCCATTTCTGTGGAACTCTTTATCTTTTGCCATAAGAAAGGAGCATTACCGACTCAAGTTCCTTAAAGGCCTTAAAACATAGGTCTTCACTCAATAGATAGACTTTAATTGTGTACTGCAGCCCCTCTATTTTCAGAATCAAGCGTTTAAGAGACTATCACAAGTGATTCTATGCTCTGTAGGCAATTATATAACAACAATAATCATAATAACAATAATAAGCAAAGAATTCAAACTTCTGGTTCACAGGCACTTTTGGTATATCTCTCTTGGTCATGTGTTACCTCAATTGCAGCTCGTCTCTCTGTGGTGTACTATTTGTCTCTGTTAGAAATGGGATCTTTAGTTATCAGTGATTTGCACTCTGTCCAAGTAGGGGCCCTCACTCTAGTCTTATAAGGGAGTCACACAGCTAAGATAACCCCTGCTCACCCCCTGGGTAGCTTGGGTCAAGCAGTCAGGCTTATCTCATAGGCAATGTGTAAAGGCTTTGTACAGACACACCCGGACACACACACACAGGAAAACCACAAAAGGACTCCACACTACTTTAGAAACATATGTAATATTTATCTGAACAAAACAAGACCAAAAATGACAAAAATCCAAAAAAAACAAATCAAGATATCACTTTTTGAAGGTTTAAAGGAGTCATAATCCATAGGAATCATTGGTTGTATCCTTTTAACACACAGCGCCTGGGATGCATCAAAAGCAAAGACAATGCAGGTCTCAGAAGTGGTGATGCTCTGAAAAGCAAAGCGATGCGTCAGTTCCTTACTGCGCAGGGGAGGTGATGTGTCAAATCTTTCCTCACAGGAGAAGCAGCGCATTGATTCACAGACACGCAGCCTCGTTTTTTTACTGTGGTGCGAATGTCAATGAGAAATTGACACCCCGGGAACGATGAGAGGAAAATCCAGACGTGCTGAGTAGATGGAATCATGCTGAACCAGGCACTGTGTTGATTCCGCAGCCACCAGACCGACGCAGCATAAATGTTTCTGCAGTGGCGTGTGAGTGCGTGTATTTCCTCCTTCAGGTCAGCAGCTTCCACTTCCAAGGGCCTAGGGACTGAAGTTGGCACCACTTGGCAAGTCAGGACTCTTAGCAGAAGAGCCCAAGCACTGGTAGATGATGTCCCTGAGTCTTATTAAAAGGAGGCAAGCTCAGCACAATCCCTTGGAGAGTCTTGGAAAGCAAGATGTAGAAAGAAGAGTCCATTCCTTTCAATCCCAGGACAGAAGCAGCAGGCCGGCACAGCAAAGCAACAGGCAGAGTGGCAGTCCCTCCTACAATATCCAGCTCTTTTTCCTGGCAGAATATTCTCAGTCTGAAGTGTTCTAACTTTGTGGGGCCAGATGTCCAATACTTATCTCTGTCTTTGAAGTAGGCAAACTTCAAGGAGATGTCTTTGTAGTGCACAAGATCCTGCCTCTCCCTGGCCAGGCCCCAGACACAAATTAGGGGGTTGGAGACTGCTTGGTGTGAGGACAGGCACAGCCCTATTCAAGTGTCAGCTCCTCCCACCATTGTAGCTGAGGAAGACCCAACAGGATATGCAGGGCACAGCTTAGCTCCCTTTATGTTACTGTCTAGAGTGAATTCACAAACAGCCCTACTGTCATCCTGAGCCAGATGTGTATTCCAGCAGACAGGCAGAGGCACAGAATGGTTGAGCAGCTAAAATGCCCACTTTCTAAAAGTGCCATTTTCAAACTTACAATTACAAAATTATCCAAAGGTGTATTTTTGAATTGTGAGTTCAGAGACCTTCAAACCTCATATCCCTTTCTGCTCCCAATGGGAAATTACACTTAGATTATATTTTAAGGCAATCCCCATGATACCCTACAGGAGAGATAGGCCTTACAATAGTGAAAAACAAATTTAGCAGTATTTCAGGACATGTAAAACTCCTCAGTACATGTCCTACTTTTTAAATACACTAAACCCCGCCCATCGGGCTGCCTTGGCCTACATTAAGGGTGACTTACATGTAGTAAAAGGGAACATTTGGGCCTGGCAATTGGGTGCACTTGCCAGGTCAAACTGGCAGTTTAAAGCCCACAGACACTGCAGTGGCAGGTCTGAGGCATGTTTATAGGGCGACTCGTGTGGGTGGCACAATCAGTAGCATTTAGTTTACAGGCCCTGGGCACACACAGTATACTTTACTAGGGACTTACTAGTATATCAAATATGCCAATCATAGATAAGCCATTCACCAATACCATTTATACAGGGATCTCTTGCAGTTTAGCACTGGTCAGATAACGTGCCCAGGGTCCTAAAGCCAGCAAAAGGGAATTTCAGCATTTGGATAAAAAAGCAAGAGGTCAGAAGAAAAAAAAAGACAGGAGAAACCACACCAAGTGCTGAGCGGTCTAACAGTCTTTTTGCTTTCGTAAGACTTTTAACAGTAGGAAGAGCTTTGTGTGTCCTGCAGATAAGCTCGAGTATTTGTCAATATAAATATGAAAGACCTATTCAAAAACTATAGTATTACTCACATACAACAGAATACAATTTATAAACCTACTGCAAGAGATCTCTATCTCTCTTGTCTTTTTTTTGCAGACATCTCTGCCACAGTGGTGGAGCTCTCTGCACACACAAGTGTATGTTTTTAGTTGTCTATGTGGGGTGGGGCTGGGAAGTGATGTGAAAATGTGGCACATTTATTAATGAATAGGAGAGCTTTAGGGGAATTTAAGGATTAGTTTGGAGAGGGACTGGATAAAACAAACATACACCCACAAAAAGAGTAAGACCCTTGCTATTCACAAACCACACTTCCAAAGTTTCTAAAGCCATAAAGATGTCAAAGCAGGTGTAAATGTACTACAACCCAGTGTTTGAGTATGTCAAGCACTAGATATGGTCACTAACTGGTAAAGCAACACACTTCCATGGAAAATATTGAAAAGAGGGAACTAAAATCATACCCTATTGGAACTAATGTTAAGTATAATAAAGTATTTTAACATATACACATATTGTGAGAACGTCATCCTTTTAGCATGTTCACCCTAATTCTTCTGGCTGATACTGGTAGTAACTGACCCTGACTGTGCCTTAGGCTCCCCTAACCAGGCCCAAGGCCAGTGCTCTGAATGAAAGGTATATGGTACAGTGCTCATCTGGATGAAAACCGCCCATCTTGGATTTTAAAGTGTAGTGGTTTATGCAACAAGAAAATGCCACACTTTGGAGGAAGCTGTCATGCTTTTGGTTGGCACCCTGAATCTCACTGGACAGGGTTGCCCCCGCTTGTCCCCCAAGTTGATTGAATAAATGTGGCTGAGCTGCATTGCATCTCAGATATGCTGCCTGAAATCACAAGAAGGACTGCTCTGCTGGAACTCTGGTCTGCAACCCTAAGGACTACACTCTGAAGTGCTGCTCCTGTTGCACAGTGGAACAACTGCACTAACAACTTTCCCTTGCTTCAAAAGGGACTCAGGAGTGGACTCCCTGAAAGCAACAGGTTAACAGAGCTTCACCTGCACTATGCCCACCAAAAAGACATCTGCTGGACAGCCTCCAGTGGCCTTCGAAGGAACTGGCCAGGTGCACTCTGGGAAACATAGTTCCAACATCCCAAGGACCACCTCAGATATTCTAGACCCTTGGATTGGTGTTGTGGATGCCTAAAGATCCCTGCCTGTAAACAAGAAGAAGAAGGACTACCCCTGCTGAAACCCTGGTCTGCACTAAGAAGAACTTCACTCTCAAAGACTGAATCTGCTGCACACTTGACCTTCACAAAAGAGGACTTTGCCAGGCTTCTGAAGGATTCTGGAGTGGACTCCCTGTAAGCGACAGGTATAAAGGAGCTACCAAGAGTGACGTGCATCAACGCCTGCCAGAACAGTCCACCTGGACACTGTTCAGTAGACATTTAAGGATTTGGCAAAGTGCATTGTAATCCCAACATCCCAAGGGACCACACAGGGATTCTGGAACCTTGGATTGGGGTTGTGGACCAAGAAAGTGTCACAGTGTTACATTGCTTGACAGTGTCCCAGTCCAGGGCAACCTTTTTTTTTTTTAACCCTTGGAGCACTTTTTGCTTACAAGCGCCAGTTTTACTTTGAATCTTTTCAAAATTCATATCTCTGGTCCCCTATTTTAGAATTTTGTCGTTTTGGTTTCAATTTAAAGATAAAACTATTTCCTATTTGTATAAATTGGTGTGGACATTTTATTTTGTGTTGTGTCTAACTTTTTACTGTATTGGTGTATTTAAATGCTTTGCATTCCTGTCTCCTAAGTTGAGCCTGCCTGCTCGTTGCCACACTACCAGGGTTTGAGCCAGCGTTCAATGTTTTGAGACCTTGACTGGACCTAACATTGGGTTGGTGGCCTTATTGCTAGTGGTAGGTATGTACTTATCCCTACTGATAATCTGCCTTATAACACACACACGCACACATATATATATATATATATATATATATACATACTTTAAAATGCAATAAACTTAATCTAAGAAAAAAATATTGCATAAATTAATGCATAACATGTAACTAACTTTACTAAATAATAACATATATACATGTTAGTTCAAGGTTAATATTAAATTTATTTTAATTTTCGTTATATATTACCATTTTTTAAATTAAATGTTTCAGAGTTCAATGGGACGTCATCTGTCTATTTTGACCAAACACGGTGTCAATGTAATTGAGCTTAGTTTCCTGAATCCTATAAGTAACATCCTTCAGAAAACTCCCAGGGCTCATTTGATAAGATCTGCAAATAGTTACTGTGGGCCACTCTAAAGGCATTTCTGGGGTCATTTAAAAGATTAAAGGCTCGGTCTAATGACAGCTTTGGTTATACAGGAATCGGAAGCTATTGTTTATTTTAAGGCCGGGAGCTGGGAGACCCAGGCTTTATACCCCAGTGCGCTCTCCAGTGACTCTGCTCACAAGTTACGTGTTAATGGTGACTGGTTGTTATCTGCATCTAATTGCTCATTTTAAAACACCAGCTCGCTGGAGATAGCGTCCCGCCCGGACAAATATGAATTCTGAGTTGAGTGCGCCCACTGTATAGATTACTGCTTTTCATTTCTGATGTAAAAATCAGTTCCTAGTAGTTTTCTAAGAAAACAATGAAACGCATTACTTTTTACTTGTTTCTCACGTCACATCTTAATGGTTACATATGATATTTCTAAAACGTTGTTGTGCTGTGTCTGTCACAAACTAGTTCTTGACTATTAAACTTTTCTAATTTCGCTAAGTTCTAAAACGATTTTAGCCAACAAGGTTTGCTCGTTGCAGGGAAATGTTACCTCTTGCCTTGATAGTTTTGGAAGTATATTGTTAGGTGACTTGTAAAATGGATAAGCGTGCGCAATAGACCTCGGAGCACAGAGGAAACGGACTCGACTGCAGACACTGACACTCTCTCAAGTACCTTCTGTAGCTATTTATTAACTGCATTTTATTTGCAACTTTTATGTTCCTTTTTCCCCAAGCTACATTTTTAAATTGCAAATCACAAACTGTAGTTCCCTGACTGAAATCTTGAAAAAGCACCGGAGAACGTCCAGATACCGTGCGAAGGACGTGTTAGCGGATACGTTTAACAAAGAGGTGACAATGTGCCGTGTACGACTGCACAGCATACATATTAAAAACCAGGCCGGTGCTCACAATAATAGGAAGAGTTGGCATACAGTTTAGGATTGTTGGCCTCACCTGTTTTAATATGTATATTTACACTTAAGCAAACATGGTTGAGCTAAGGTATCCTACGTTTTCGACTGAATCAGGATTACGAATACAGCGAGAAAACCAGAACCTTCAGGCGTTTTTTCATGCATTGTTTGTGAGGAAAAAACAAGGGAATGTGCCTGAGAAAAAAAAATCTGTAATAAGGGAAGACATGCAAGAGTTGTTGTGAAAACAAGGATTCGTGCAGTTATACCTCATTCCAGGCACAGAAACATGCCCATATACCATGCAGGGGACATTCCAGTTCAAACATGCTGCGTCTTCTTGCAAAGTGTTTTTGAAACGTCATCTTATTCTATAACTTGTCCCACCTGGAGCTGTTCTTGAGATTCTCACATTTGTCATAAAGTCTTAGGTGCACTTTTGCAGGGTATGTATTTTCTATTTGGAGTCACCAGAGACTGCAGTCCTTTCTTGTAGGGCTGTTTTCATCATATTCAACCTTATCACCTGTTTGCTGAAAGTCACCCATTTGTCATTTCATCTTTATTGCCATAAACTGCTTGTTTATGTCGGGGAACTCTGACTCCCGAAATTCGCTTGGGTATGATGAAACGTCTTCCCTAACAAAGCGTCCCTGCTGGTTGCCGACTTTTATCTAGATCACTTTAGTACACACAGTAATGAGAACTTCTACTAATTCTGATGTTGTGCTGCTCGAAGCATTAGCGTCTCTACAATCTTTGCGGTTGCCCTGCTTTTTTGCTTATATATCTTCATCCGATAGTTTGTATTTATAGTCAGACTGGGACATAAAACAGGCCTGGGCGCCACAATAAAAGTGGCCCCAATTTGCAAACCAGTTAGCAAAAAAAAAAGTCGGCCACATTTGTAAATCAGGCCAGTTTTGAAAATGTAAAGACTCGCTGTTTGTGTTAATTGCATGGTATCGGAGACTGTATGCATTTGTGCTTGCTGCTGGCACTGTTTTGGGAATATCGGGGAACTCAACAGTATAAAAACAGCCCACCTGGCCATAAACCGGTCCACAACCTGCTAGAAAACCCGGCCCACACGCTAATCCGCCAGAGCACCGACTGATTATCTCAAACCACACGATCAGTCTATTGTGTTTTTAGCCTGTCAGTGTGGTCTGACTGGTCGCTAATGACACGCTCTGTTAATGTCCACCGTTTGAGATATATCAGGGCCTCTGCTAATCCCTCCTGATTTGTTCCTTGTGTAGTTGTTTTGTGGGTGCCTTGCCTCCTATTACCTTTCGGATGAATCTCAGTCTCCAGGGCCTCCAAAAATCTGACGCCTTCTTGTCTGATCGCACATGCATCTCTTACCTGCTGTCCTGCAAACAACCTGGGGCCCCGCATGACGTCTCAGCCATGCCGCAAGCATAACTTCTCCCTGCCCTCGAAGCCAACAAGAGCCACACAGCCTGCCACCATCCTTCCGTTCACCCACAAGAAGCCACATAAGGCATTAGAAACACCTTCATAAATGTTTCCGCACGCCCATTTGTGGGACCCTTTAAATGAACCATGCAAATGCAAATCATTTTCACACATGAGCCTTTCCTGCGTCAGGGAAAAGACGCGCTTCAGATAGTATTCCATGTCGGCTTCTCACATTGTCTACCAGTGCCCTGTGCCGGCTTTTCACAGTGCCACCCAAGGGGTAAACTGTCTGTGAACCCTTCTATGGCTAATGTCGGATCGTCTGAACTCTTTAAAGGCTCCCCCTGCTGGTTCAGCGCTGCTTAACTGCACGTGATCACAATTCTTAGTAGCCTCACTAAAGGTAAACGTGTTTCTAATCCTGTGTTGTGCATTACTTCTTCCGTGTTGCTTCCCCTCGCCTCCCTCCCAGATTCCATATAAAACAAGCCCTGACAAAGCCAGTAGGTCTCGCCTTGGCACGTGTGTAGTGTTTTTGCAAGCAAAGGCAATATGCAAAAAAAAGGTAAAACTGCAAAAAAATAAAGTAGTGCCCAAGCAGCACAGGGGTATCATCCCTGGAAGTGAAGTGCAGTTCTTTCCAGCCAGCTGTGCGGGCATATGATCAGGTTTACATCATTGGTGACAGTGCAGGACAGCATGCTGTGGTAGGCGGCAGTAAATTGTGAAGGGCATTTTAAAAGGTAAATGGAAGAAGAGACCTGACTGAAAGCTCCTTTTTTGAAAAACATAAGGCTGCTGAGACCGCAAAAGCTGCCCGAAGGCGGGATCTAAAAATGACGGCAATAGACACCAAGGGCCCGATTTAGACTTATTTAGCGCCGCATTTGCGCCATTTTTTGACGCAAAAGCGGCGCAAAGTTACAAAATATAATTGTATTTTGTAACTTTCTGCCGCTTTTGCATAAAAAAGGCGGCAAATACGGCGCTAAAAAAGTGTAAATATGGGCCTTAATTGTATTTTGTAAGTTTGCGCCACTTTTGCGTCAGAAAAAGGACACAAATGCGGCGCTAAAAAGTACTAAAACAGGCCCCCTAAGTCTACACATTGCGGGCCATATTTAGGCCCATATTTATACTTTTTTAGCGCCGCATTTGCGTCATTTTTTGACGCAAAAGCTGCACAAACTTCCAAAATACAATTGTATTTTGGAAGTTTGCGCCGTTTTTTCGTCAAAAAGAGGCGCAAATGCGGCGCCAAAAAATGTATAAATACGGGCTGCAGGCCCCAGTATGAAGGTTAGTGCCAGGTCCTCACACTATGCACTCAGACCACCCGCTTACACCGATAACTTCGGCAATCTTCTAATACTGCCCACCTGCTAGTTCTCGCCGCATGTCATGGGTCCTCTCATTCATTACCAGCGTCAGCTCCTCACTTTGCTCATCAGGGTCTGGTCCTCACACTATTCACTCTTTCCACCTTCTTACACTGTCTCGCAGTGTCAGAAGGTGGAAACTCTGCCCACCAGTCACAGGCGAACACTGCCCCCTAGTGCTAGCTTTTCATATTGCCCACCTACGCCCCTTCCTCAAGTTAATAACCAATGCCTGTCCATCCCCACAACCCGTTCCATTCACGCAGACCTGCCCCTCACACAGCCCTCCTGTGTGCATCATGCTGGTCTGCGGGCTGGCGGGGGAGTTTTCGCTCAATGATCAGTCAGTGCCTGTCCTCTCTGCAGAAGTGCCATTCGCTAGTCACATTTCACCTGCTCTTCTTCATGTCTCCTTCCCATAACGCTATCTGCCTCACCCCCTTTGTCCTGTTTCCCTGTCTCTGTTTCTATGTCGCCTGCTCAGCCTTTACGTTCATCAACAATTTCATTCTCACACTCCTGTAGCTCTCAATCCATTCACACTCCCTCGCTTCCTCTACTGTCTCCTTTCTTAATCTCTTGTGCTTTTCCATCCCTTCTCGCTGACCCCTTCTCGATGTAGTACATGCACCTCTTCAGAAGAAGTTCCCCAGGGGTGAACTTTGTAGCCCTGATAGGCACATCGTGTACAGCTCAGGGGCCTCCCTAATTTAGGGCCCAGCTTGATTTTAACCACAATCCTCCTGTGAAGGACAACATTTCCTTGCCAAAGTTGAATCCAGTCACATCAGTGGAAAGTAGGAGTTTAAACACCAAGCGCTGCATTATCAGTTCTTGAGATCGTTGTTACACCTGTTAAAATACATCTACAGCCGGACATTTATTTACTGTAATTCTAAAGAATTGGGCCAATAACATGGCTGCCATGGCACACAATTTAAGAAAAACCTCGGCTCTTTATTTGGAATTTTTTTTTTTCATCCTTACGTGTCAATCAGGAGTCCAAGTCAGTCTTGGTAAATGTGTGGAATTACCACGATCTCCTAAAACATGCTGATCAGTCTCAAGTTAGTGGACCTACTTCTTTTCTTTTAAGTTTAGTGTTTTCCTGCGCATGTAGATAGCAAAGAAAAAAAGTGCAAACACCTTGTATACCGAGATTACTTTTTGATGGCAGATGCACAGGGTATATGTTAAAGGGAAAGATCTGTAGTTTGCTTGGTGCAAGTGGGTCCCTGCCTCTCATTTGTCTGTCGTTTGGAGCAAGGGTGTGTAGGAAGACAGCAATGCACAAGAAGTGCATACACAACTTATGCAGAGAATAATTTTTAAGTATAATGGGGTTGTAATAAGATACTGATTAGAGGGAGAGATCTTGATTTGTGCGAGTGAGCCTGTCTCTGCAGAGTATCCATCATGTGCAGCAAGTGTAGGACGCTGTCTACGGGGCTTAGTTCTGATTGTAGTTTGCTGCTCTCTGTTTGCGCTGGAGCACCGTATCGAGGGAGTGAGGAACCCGTTAAGGGGTACTAGTGGATTTTTTCATTGATCGCATGACTGTAAAACTGTGAAATGATCATATTATTATGAAAGCTATCTGTAGGAGATAGGGTTACTGGTTGAGAAGGCTAGAACACTACTCAAGCAGAAACCACAATTCCTGGCCGGGTGAAGAAACAGGCAAATCC
Organism: Pleurodeles waltl; assembly: GCF_031143425.1. Lineage (NCBI taxonomy): Eukaryota > Metazoa > Chordata > Amphibia > Caudata > Salamandridae > Pleurodeles > Pleurodeles waltl. The sequence continues at coordinate 1,657,842,806 of NC_090445.1, forward strand.
CAAATCTACTTGTGCTCAACCCTCTGGTAACCTGGCACAAAAGCACTCGAGCTTAACTTAGAGGCAATGTGTAAAGTATTTTTGTGGCACTTCAAACAGTAATAAAGTGAAAACACAACACAAGAGAAATTCATCACCAATTTAGAAAAATACAGTAAAACTTAATACTTTATACGTTATTTGAAACCAAAATGACAAAACTCCAATCAGTGTAACACCTGAGATAACACCTGAGATATGCAATTTTGAAGATTTAAGTGAAAATGGTGCCTATAAGCACAAAGCGCCAAATGTAGCTATCTGCTTGTGTCAGATGGGGACAAAGTCACAAGTTCAGGCTGACCGCGATGGGGTGTGTGACTGGTACAGGGACCTAGTTAGGCCTGCTGAACAAAGTACCTTAAATCCTAGTTGCAGAGTGTTGCGAGATGTGGCACTGAGGATGCGTCGAGCAGCAGCAGTTCCAATTTCCTGCTCAAGTGATGCGAGGTCCACATCCAGGATGCGTTGGGAGGCTCTGCGTCATTGTCGAGGATGCTGTCAACAGATGCTTGCAATGCGATGCGCAGCAATGGTGATGCATTATGCAGCGGCAGCTCCGATGAGCTGCAGTCGACAGTGTACATCAAGGCAGCAGAGGTTCCTATGGAGCGATTGAAGAGGCTTACGATGCAAGGCCCTGAGTCATTGTCGAGGATGCCTTATGATGTGAAGTTCTGCGTTAGCGATGTGTCACGCAGTGGTGGTTACGATAAGCTACAGGCTGTGATGCGAGGTCCTTCATCTGGGATGCATCGCACAGAGGTAGTTCCGATGCAAGGCTGGGAGGAGATATACTGCGCTGCATCAGTTCTGCACAAGAGGCTATGGCTGGGCTGGCAGAGCACCTTCTGGTACACCTCCAAGGGTCCAGGATTGGGATAGAACCACTTAGGTGCAAGACTCACAGCAGGCAGAGTCCAGGTGCTGGGTGCAAGGTGTTTGGGGCCTTTTCTGTTCCTAAGGCTCTTATCAGGAGACAAGCCAACTATCCCTTGGAATCACTCTCGTGGTCCTGAGTTAAAAATACTTTCTAGCCTTTTTTAGTAAGGCAGTAGGCAGCAGAGTAGCGGTCCTTCTTGCAGCAGAACAGCACAGTAGTCCTTCTGAGACTTCCACAGGTCCAGAAGTATAGTGAAGAGTTTGGTCTGAGGGTCTAATACTTATACTCGGTGCCAGCTTTGAAGTAGGTGAAGGTTTTAGAGGCTTCCTCCACAGAGGTGTTTGGATATTCCAGACTCCATGTTATGGCCCCAGCTTGTCTGGGGGCACACACAGACTGGCGGGAAACCCTCTGTGAGTGTGCTGAGGCAGAGCCTTTGTCATGTGTAAGTGTTGTAAGTGTCACCTTCTCCCCCATGAAGTCAGAGATAGCCCATCCTGCCAACACCTATATCCTCTTTGTTGCATTGTCTGGGGACAATAGACAAAGATCAACTACCGTCTGGAGCACCGCCACAATCACTCATTGCTTTTTGCCTCAATTACCGGGATCATGATCTCATCCTGCAAAGATTCAGAACAAAGGGCCCCTGGCAGTATGACAACGTGGAGATCTCAGCATATCCTGATTCCACAATCAAGGTCCAATGACTCGGGCTCATATGTGAAATTCAAGGAGTGCCTCCAAGAACTACAGCTCAGATATGCACTCCTGTTCCTGGCAAAGCTCAGAGTGATAGAAGGCGAGACCTCCCACATCTCCAAACCTGAAGACCTGTAGACCTGGTTCCATGAGAAGGGTCTGGCTCACAACACCACGGAGAAACTGGCGATCGATAACTGGGTTGTCCCTTGATCCAGATGCAGAAAACACAGGAAAATTTGGACACGTCCCACCTAGGACCAGGCGGCTGCAGAACAAGTGCAAGCTGTGGCGATGGTTTAACACAACAGCAAGAATCCTTTTGCCCCTCTAAGATCCGACCTATTCTCGGACTCTGGTTTGGACATGGGTACTTTTGAGTCCTGGAAAACTAGCACAAGAAGTTTTATCAAGAGTCTGCTGAAAGAACGTTACCACTTAATCAATGGGCACAACTGACAGCAAAGGGGAGGTTCACTTAGTGCAGGGCACCATCCACACACATCGTCACACGCTCCAGATCGCAATAAATGCCGCCGATATCCACAATAGGAACCGACATAGCTAACCTCACCCCACAATATAATGTCCTCACATGGAACGTGCATGGCATAACTACTCCTTCCAAGCATTTATCTCAAACCCCGTCACACACGTGATGAAGCAAGGAATACACCTCACATTAACAGAGCTACACAAGATTCCCATGAAATGAAGAGGGCAGGTCTATGGCAGGTGTAAGACACAAGTACATCGGCCTTTGCTTGTGGGGTGCTCATCTGAATCGCCCATGGGTCCCATAAATGGTACACACATGGGTTGGATACTTGATAGATACTTCAGGGCGCTTTTTAATAGGAGAAGGACACCTCGATGAGGCTTACCCAACACTGGTGACATATATGCACTCAACACTTTTCAATCTGGCTTTCTGGACACACTTACTCCTGCACTCTTCCAGGACTTATAGTTTCCGGGATTGTGGGGCGGAGATTGCAATTGTGTGCCATACGTTGAACACAACCACTCTGTTGTGCCACTGTGAATCGCCACATGCACCTGCACAAGTCCATGACCCTCATACCAGGTGAAGCCTTTTTTTAAGCACCGAACAGTGGGGGCATCCAGATCATTCAGTCTGAAAGCTTGGCACACACCCTTTCTGACCACTGCCCCTACAGGTGGCACTACAATGGGGGAGACCGCACCCCAAGATACCCTCCTGAAGGCTACAAACAGAAGCGCTCATGGTTCCTCCATTTCAAGACCAGGCAAAATGAATTACCCAGTACTTTGAACTGATAAAAGTGTCAACTCATTCCCTTGCAATTGAGTGGGATGCATACAAAGGTGTCTTACAGGGCACCTGCATGGTAACTACATTCGGGATACAGACACCTGCAAGAGGAACTAATGGCCCTTGAATGGGAAATCCGTCCTTTAGAAACAGGGATGGTAAACCTGACTGTAATTTCAAGAGCTGCGTAAACAGTTCTGCAACACTGAGACTTGCCTTTGGAAGCATGATTACAAACAACAACTAACTATGCTGCGTGCCAAGGGAGACTTCTTGGGGGAGGCTACTGGCTTGGTTGGTGAAGGAACTATTAGAACAGGCGATGACACACTGATCACAATGCAGTTAGCCATCAACACCGTATTTCGGGAATATTATCAATCACTATATAGCACAGCAGACTCATCACTTCCGGAACAAATGTGTGATTTCTTACCCGCCCTACCACTGGCTAAACTGTCTCCACCTCAATGGAGCAAACTGGATGTGCCCCTTCAACTGGAGGCTGCCGAATGAATGTTTACTCTCCTTTCTCTTCCCATGTTCTCTGCCCACGTTCAACAAAGCTAGAACGACAGGCCACCTCAGGAGGCCCTGTCCGTGGTTGTTATAAATGGGGTCTCTAGTTGACAGTCGATTTGCACCCTGTCCAAGTAGGGACCCTCACTCTAGAAAGGATAAGGGAGAAACCCGCTCAGATAACCCCTGCTCACCCCCTTGGTATCTTGGCACGAGCAGTCAGGCTTATCTCAGAAGCAATGTGTAAAGCATTTGCACATAACACACAGTAATAAGTGAAAACACTACAAAAGGACACCACACCAGTTTTGGAAAAATAGCCAATATTTATCTACATAAAAATTCCAACATACAGTAAGAAAAATATGAATTCTGCAAGATTTACTCCAAACTACAGTTCCTTGAAGTCGATAGCTCCACCTGGGACTATCACAGCATCGTGATCAACAAAACCAACAGTTCAGGCCAGCCGCGGCGCTGCGGGCCAGCTACGGTGTCGGGAAGACCCGCAAACAGTACCTTGGATTCGCAAGGCGTCATGATCCTCGCAGTGAGCTCTGGAGAGCGGCATCACTGACGTTGCGGTGTCGGTTCCGGAGTTGAGGTCACACGCATTGCAGACCGAACTCCAGGCTGATGAAGTCAGGTGCGCCGGCGTGGATTGCGTCGAGGCTGCAGTGCGAAACAGGACAATGCAACGTGCGGTGCCCCCAGGTCACGATGCAGGCAGCGGCTCGGTGACGGCATCCAGCGGCGTCAGTGAGACCAGGGCTGCGGTGTGAAGCAGGACGGTGCGACGTGCGGTGCCCACAGGTCACGGTGCAGGCAGTGGCGGTGTCGTTGCTGAAGCGCTGTCATCGGTAGGCCCAAGCCAGTGGGGCGGGATGGGATGGTGCTTTGTGTACCTCATGAGCGGTGTCCATAGGCCCCGGTGCAGGCAGCGGCGCCGGTGTCAGCAGGAGCGTCATCGTCGGGGATGCCAAGGCTGCGGTGTGAGCAGGCGATGCCGGAGTGCGGGGCCCACAGGTCGCGGTGCGAGCAATGGCTCGGTGAAGTTGTCCGATGAAAGCATTGGTGAGACCAGGTCGCGGTGCGAAGCAGAGCAATGTGACCCCGTGTGGTGTCGGCAGATCACAGTGCAGGCCAGCGGCATCGCTGGCGGCGTAACAGTGGTTTTTCCTCTTGAACATGACAAAACACACAGTTCCCAGTGCTGCAGGTGGAGGAAACTGAAGTCTTTGGTGTCCCTGAGACTTCAAACGGGAGGCAAGCTCTACTCCAAGCCCTTGGAGAATTTTCTCAAGCAGAACACACAGCAAAGTTCACCCTTTGCATTCTTTTCAGGCAGAAGCAGCAACTGCAGGCCAGTCCATCAAAGCAGCACCTCAAAGGGACAGTAGTCCTCATTCAGCTCTTCTCCTTGCAGAGGTTCCTCTTGATTCCAGAAAGATTCTAAAAGTCTGAGGTTTTGGGTCTTCTTCTTATACCCAGTTCTGCCTTTGAAGTTGGCAAACTTCAAAGCAAAGTCTCAAGTGTTTGCAAGATCCTTCCTTGTCAAGCCCCAAACGCACACCAAGGGGTCGGAGACTGCACTGTGTGAGGGCAGGCACAGTCCTTTCAGATGTGAACGACCACTCCTCCCTCCTCTCTAGCTCAGATGGCTCCTCAGGATATGCAGGCTACACCCCGCCTCCTTTTTTGTCCTTGTCTAGAGAGGTGTAAAACAGCCCAACTGACAAACTGACCCAGACAGACAATCCACAAACAGGCAGAGTCACAGAATGGTATAAGCAAGAAAATGCATACTTTCTCAAAGTGGTATTTTCAATCAGACAATTTGAAAACCAACTTCACTAAAAGATGTATTTTTAAATTGTGAGTTTAGAGACCCTAAACTTCAAATTTTTATCTACTCTCAAAGGGAATCTGCGCTTTAAGGATATTTAAAAGCAGCCCCCATGTTGCCAAGTCGAATTGGCAGTTTAACACTGCACACACAGACACTGCAGTGGCAGCTCTGAGCATGTTTACAGGGCTACTAATGTGGGTGGCACAACCAGTGCTGCAGGCCCACTAGTAGCATTTGATTTACAGGCCCTGGGCACCTCTAGTGCACTTTACTAGGGACTTACCAGTAAATCAAATATGCCAATCATGGATAAACCAATCAACAGTACACTTTACAGAGAGCATATGCACTTTAGCACGGGTTAGCAGTGGTAAAGTGCCCAGAGTCCTAAAGCCAACAAAAACAGGTCAGAAAAAAGGAGGAAGGAGGCAGAAAGACTGGGAATGACCCTGCAAATATGGCCATTTCCAACAGTGGTCTTGCCTAAACCCGTCAGAGACTCACTAGACTTTCACTCCGACCGACCATTATCGCTCCTGATCCTCCCTTACAAAATTCTAAGCAGGATAATGGCAAATAGATTGCTCCAGACTGACACCCTTATGCACGAGGACCAATCAGAGTTCATACCCAGGCAAAGAACCTTCCTCAACCTTCGACAATCATTACGCCTAATACAGGAAAACACGCCCCCAAGGCCCATTACCAGGTGGTGTTGTCCCTGGACATCAAAAAGGCGTGAGCTGGGATTTTTACTTGCTGAACCTTGAAGCTATGGGGCTTGGTCCAGGATAACTAAGGTGGATCAACACACTTTATAAGAGCCAGACAACAAGGAATCATACAGGTAAGATGTGAGGCAGCTTCATAATGTAGTGGGGCAACAGGCAAGAGTGTCCACTCTCCCTGGCGATGGAACCACTTTCCGGTCAAAGGGCCCACTATTGGGGGATCCCGGGACGTACGTGCACACCACATCATTTCGCTCTACGCAGATGACACACTAGTTTTCCTACGGGAGTCGGGAGTCTTCCTCCAGAGCTTGATGCTCCTGCTGGATGAGTTTGGAGACATCTCAGGACTTAAGGTAAACTGGTTCAAATCATGTCTATTCCCACTGGCACCATCTCCAGAGTCAGACAGGACAGCCCCAACAGAATTCCGGCTCGGATGGTGCTACGACAAATTTAAATACTTAGATGTTCAGAACTTTCAACTGGACCAGGCCATTAAGGAGGGCAATGTGGTTAAAGAGGTGGGCTCTATCCATAAATCTCTGCCCCTTTGTTGGCAGCTGTGCCTCTCCTCACTGGACCGAGTAGAGATATTTAAAATGCTGGTTGTACCGCACCTACTATACTTTTTTGCAGCAATCTCGATCATAATCCACCAGAGCTTTGTCCCGAAACTTCATGGCCTTCTATTAGTAATAATATGGGATAAATGTTGGCAGCGGGTGGCTCTCACCATCCTCCAATGCCCTTTACTCGAGGATGGACTCGGTGCTCCCAATTACGAATTGCAGTATGCAGTGGCACAGCTGCAGTGGCTGATGGTCTGGCTCCAGATGACATGCCCTGACAAGGAAATCATCCGAGGGATACTAGTTGGGACGAACATCTATACGTAGTTGACGGACACGGACTGTCACCCACAGCGGCAGCCGTGCCAAATGACGGTGGCTCAACCAGTGGAGAGAGAAAGAGATCGACCAACTGAGGGACCCCTACCAAGAAGGCACCCTTGTGACATTTCAGGGCATTATGGACACTTATGGAATAGTGCCTGGCCACTTCCTGATGTATCACGCCATACAACACACTATGTACACTACATGGAATGCACAAGATGCTGAACCACCTACTTTCACAGTATTGCACACACTCCTAACTCACTGCTCCCCGCTTCACAGCGGCACCAAATTGTACACATCTCTTGATGCCAAACCAACAGGAAATGACGTGGGGGCATGGACCAGATGGAATGGCATCCTTCCGCAACCATTATCGGACAAAACTTGGTCCAAAGTGTTTCAGAAAGTGTAAGAGGTGTCTCATAATCCTAGGTCCCATTTCACGCAGTTTAATTACGTCTATCATGCCTACATCATCCGGGGCACATTAAACGCATGGTTCCCGCCCTGACCCCTAACTGCCCCAGGTACAAACTAATGGATGCTGGATTCCATCATATGGTGTGAGAGTGCCTGAGGTTACAGGTGGTCTGCCGTGAGATCACACACACTGTTGCTGAACTCATGGTCCATAACCTTGAACCAACGCCTGAGTTCTGCATGCTGGGTCTGCTCCCAAGTACTTAGGTGGACAAACACCTACACAGGTTCATTGACCTTGCTTTTGTACTGTTTAAAAGACAGATAGCAATGTTGTGGCAGGTGTCCATGGCTCCCGACCCAAAATGGTAACTGCCCACATTACTGACACGGGCGCACACCAAAGCCAATATTCTCAAGCTGCTCCGGTCGGGGTGGGGGTGGAAGGCGAATGTTGGGAGACCCATATCACCAACACTGAAGCAAAGAGCGACACTCGCCAACCATGAAGCATACACTCTGGCTCGTTAGTAGTGATTACACACCAAGATGCGGGCTGCTCAACCATGGACACACAGAGAGCCCACCCGAGGGGGGGAATGTAGACCCTACCAGATCCCCTTCACTATATTCTAATCGCTGGGAACACTGCGGAGAGCAAGAGACAGAGTACACCATACTACATGGACACACACCCCTACCTAATGTCTGACAGAAACAGTACTCCCCGACACGGATGCCTTGTATTGTCTCACCACCACCACTGCCACACCCACCCACCCACCCACAATGGGAACTCTGCACCTAGGGACCACCATAGTCCTACCACCCTAATCCGCAGCTGGAGAACAGACCCTAGTGATAACACACAGATCGAAGAATCTGCATGCTCAACAATCTACAAGGTTGTGGGGAACCATGCGTTTATAGATTAAAATTCATCACCATCATTATCTCTTCCATCGTAGCAATTGACAAATGTTGTTGTTGCATCAAACTATGCTATCACTTACTTTCTGTACCATAGAAGACCATAATGTTTCGACTGTGTAATAAAATGGCTCTTTATCATGCAAAAATACAATAAACCCTTCAACAAAACTGCCAACTAACCTAGTCATGTGACCAAGGTTACAGGCCACAGGAACCAAATAGTTAGGACAGAAAAATGCCAACTTTCTTAAAGTGGCATTTTCAGGATTGTGATTTAAAATCTGACTTTACCATTAAATAGGGTTTTAAATTACAATTGTTTAAAACGTAAACTTGACATTTCTACCCACTCTCAATTGAAAGTTAGCACTTACAAAATGTAATAGGGTAAACCAATGTTATCCTATGGGAGAGGTAAGGCTTGCAGTAGTGAAAAATGATTTAAAGAGTTTTTCACTACCAGGACATGTAAAATGTTAAAGTACATGTCCACCGTTTTAAGTACGCTGCACCCTGCCGTATGGGCTGTTTTGGGCCTACACTAGGCATGACTTATATGTGTTAAAAAGGAAGGCTTAGGCCACCAAGAGGTTTATGTTTCCAGGTTGAAAAGGCAGTTTAAAACTACACACACAAGCTGCAATTGCAAGTCTGGGACATGTTTGAAATGTGTCTTTAAGTGGGTAGCACAATCAGTGCAGGCGTTCTAGTAGTATTTATTTACAGGCTCTAAGGGCATGCCGCACCGCTTTACTAGGGTCCCTATAAGTAAATTGACTATGCCAATTGGATGTAAGCCAGTGATAGCATGTTTTAGTGCGTGAGCACACTCACATTAGCACTGGTTAGCAGTGATACAGAGCACTGAGTCCTAAAGCCAGCAAAAACAAGATCAGCAAATATGGAGGCATAAGACAAAAAGTTTTGGGGAAGCCCACTCTAAGGCCAACCGGTCTAACACTAACTAGTGGTATTTGATTGTGAACATTCCTTATCAAATATAAGACTAACAGACCACAAGTACAGAGTGCAGTTGTATGATTTCTTTGACATTCTGAAACATTGATATATGTCTTAAGATCGCCAAATCCTCAATAGTTCCCTGTTAGGATACTAGACGATTATTTTGTCATTCCCTTATTTTAGTTATGATGTAATATGATAATGTTGACTTGTAATGATATTGTTGAGATTTATTTATTCTATAATCTGCTTCTAATTATATAGTTGTATCTCTCCTAGCTGCTGTATTTTGATTGATGTGTTATATTAACATAGTGTCTTTTTTAAAGTTAACTTGCGATATGCTCTTGTGTATTTTTCAAACTGCTAGATGTTTATTTAATGTTGGCATTTCATCTGCAGTTGACATTTAAGAGACTTTATTTTCTAATAAACATAAATTGTAAATGTCCCACTTTTTGAATGACTGGCAGATAATGTACAAACAAGCTTAAAACTGATTGTATCCAAATCAATTGACCCATTTTGACACAGATCAGGCAACAGACCCAAATCGGGCATCATTATTACAGCACCAAAGATTTTTCACAAATGAAAAGAAAGACAAAAACTATTGCCTTTCAGTGTTTCTTGGCTTTTAAAATGTATTAAAATGCTCCTGCTTCCTGACACTGGCTGGCAATAAAGGTCTAGGTTGCTGTTTACACGGAATAAAGGATTCTGCGTTAAATAACCAATTAAAATTAAAACCATTTCTAAGTGTTTCAATGTCCTATTGGTCTCCCATTATTAATGATGTCAATCAAACCAAACTGAAAGTGAACTTTTTATACTGAAAACTAATTAATCAAGTACTGTAATATTGCAACTAATATTTCTTAGAACACTACCTCGCACCAAACTACATAGTCTAGAATTATAAGAATATCTGGGTTACCGCTTAGTAGCAATCATACTCCAATCTCAGAAACCAGGTAAATGCAGTCAAAAGAGCCTCAAACTCTATTTAGGAGTCTCCGGTATGCACCTACATAGGTTGTTGGTCTAGCACAACACCTAAAAAGGCAAATAATTTCAGCCATAGCTAGTATAAGGTATGTGCTGGTTCCACGATCCTCACCCAAACCGCAACGGAGCACATCCATAAGCAAAGATTCACAAAGCAAACAAGACAATCAAGCCCAGGGCCAGTGATGGGTGTATGAGAATGTTCGCACTTGAAGACTCTCCTTTGGGCAAACCCACAATGACAAGACTGTCTGTCTGAGCCCCTAAAGCACAAAGAGGCCATGATATTTGAGAATGCTATACTATACAAAAATATGTATCCTAAGAAAACAATTTTTAATCATTATATTGAGTATGTTCAGAGCTGACATGCAAAGTATTTGTTTGCTTCATTACTCTTTACCTCCACTTATGTATATATTTTGTTCCATAAAACGTGCACATGTGTTTATGTACAGCTCAAAAATATTGGTACATTCAAACAAAAGGCAACATCAATGAAACTTGCTTCATCCTTAAAGTTGCAAATGTGTATCTTCTTCTTTAACTTTTTCAGCACTAAAAAAGTTCATCCTCTGTACAAGACAAGCAACCAGACCTATGGAAGCCGACCACCAACAGTTCACGAAATGCCTGTAAGTTAGATTTGTTATTGTTTTGCCTCCCCACCTATATTCTACGGCGGAACATGAATGGACAGAGGATATGAGGCCCAGTGGCGGAAATCTTGATTGTGGAACCAGATCAATTTAGTAATCTTTACTTATTTGTATGTAGGCTTCATTTTCTGCAAAACGTGTAAATTTGAAAGAACAACTCAATCCAAGGTCATATGTGTTATTTAACAAAAAAGAACTTACCAAAAAAGAACAAACATCGGATGTTTTTAGAATTTAACGGCAGAAATAATATACCTGTCACTACATATATGAGTCAAGCCAGAAACAAATGAAAAAGATAGTTGAAAAAGCTGAGATAAAATTCTGAAAGATGCACCGAAAACTGCTGACTAGAGGAATCTACTGAAGCACGCGTGTTTATATGCTGCGAGGAACTGGTTTTTGGCTTGAACTGCTTTTGCTGAGGATTTATCTAAGTCTAAAACGAATGACAGTGAAGGTACTAGACAAAGAGATAGAGGATACGAGTGAAGTGTCTTCATTTCTAAAATAGTCTTTACTTTTAGCAAGAATGATGAATTCAATAGCGACTTTAAAAAGAAGCTTCTTTCAGCAGTAAATGTTTAAGTTCATCATTTTAAAAATGACAGTTCTATAAAGGATGGCATAAGAAAACGATTAAGTGAAGACAATTGGCCTTTTTTATGTAACATTTGATAAGAAGAAATGCATTTAAATTCTGTCCGGAACATAAGTGATCAATATGTAAAAAATATTTGTAGAATCCAAATTGTATTTTTATATGGTACAAAATCAAATAACGACTTATACATACATTAACAGGCCATTCACCATCCATAGAAAGTATAGTATCACTATCATCCGCAATCATTAGTATCCATCTCTTGGAGATCATGGTTTGTAGCACACATATCTCTAAACTGGAGGAGGCAGGAGTTGTTCTGAGGTTGATGGGCACTCTGTTCTACACCTTGAGTGTGAAGATGGAGAACTGCATCACATAACCAATCGCTCATCTGAAGGGTGGCCAGTGTTTGTCCCAAGGTTACACTCTTAAACATCTCTCTTAGGAAATGGCGTTGGAAACTCCGCTGCTAAAGAATACTACTAAGGCCCTGGTATTTTTTTCAGAATAAGGAAGCGGGATGTTCCACGTCTGAATGTGGTAGTTGTCCTGGTTCTGCATGTAATGTGGGATCCAGTTTCAGAAGGCTCTGTACTTCTACTGGACCCAGTAAAGTGCCTCAGAGGTGCGTTCAATGTTGTCACCTTTCTTCCGGAAGAGGGCCACCCTTTCTGCTCATCTTATAAAGTATAGAGTCTGTCAGTCAGTTCTTTCTGAAAGGCAATGTAGACCACATTGCAGTAAATTAATTAGGACATAACTAGTGATTAGGGGTGGATGAGTTTCTGAAAAGCAATGAAGACCACATTGTAATGAATCAATTAGGACACAGCTAGTGATTGGAGGTGGATGAAATGTTCCAGCGAATTAAAAATAAGATAAATGTGATGTTTTTATCAACTGCAGAATTAATTCAGCATTGCTCTGCAGGTGAAAAAAACATAAGCCCAAAGCTGAATTAAGTAGCTTTTAGGTACACTGTAAGGGGGAGGGCAATAGAGCTGCCTTAATAGTAAGAGTATTAAGATAATTTCATGGCCCAGACACCTGACAGTGCTCTTGAATAGACGCTCTCCAACAGAGGACGTGTGTGGTGCCTTTCTGCAGGGTCCTCCGGGCACTCAGCCATGCATGCGCCAAAGTCAGGCATGCCCCTGCTGTGGAAGAAGCTTTGAAGCACTATAGGGACCAGGTAGTACAGCTACCACAAAGGAATTGCTATTAAGTTAATTATGTTTCCCTGCCCTGCGATAGTCCTCGGCCACACAAGTGTGCCGTGTTCCTCGCTGTGAGAAATGGATATACGCTTCAAATTTCTCGCTGCAAAGAAAAGTAACATGGTGCAGACAAATCCACCTACATTCCGCCTTTTAGTTATATATTAAAAAAACATGGGGCAGGTTGAAGCGAAAACAGGCAAAATTGTGTAAGGTTTTGGATCTGCTCACCATGGGTTACAAGAAATAATTGCCACAGAGTGCATTTCATGCGTGACTAGCTGTGAAAATTAATTGTATCCGACCCTAGGCCCATACTAGCGATTAACAAGGGAGTGCAGAAAAGCATGCTGCTTCGCCCTTTTCTCCTGTGCATGGATGCGGACTATGTGAAAGGGTTTATGACGTGACCCTACACATTTCACCTGCGTGCAACATTTTGTCAGTGAAGCAAGACAGCACCAGCTATGCCATTCCAAATTGGCTGTGTAATCACCAACAAATTGTGTGGGACCAATATCCAGGACCTCTGTCAGCTCTTGAATGATGGAGCCAACAGCACAGTGCACGGATCAGTCAGGTAAAGGAAGGAAGGAAGGAAGGAAGTGGCCTACCGGAAGGGGTCAGGAGAGCAGAATAGATAGATCCTTTTGTTCCCCGGTACCATCACTGGCGTCGAAGGAGCCATGGTTGCTGTGGTCGTCCCTGGGGCAATGGTAGAACCTGCAGCTGCCGAGACATAGCCTGTTTGTCTTGGTGTGGGTTCTGCATGTGTAGGGTGATAGTAAGATGATGAAGCAAATAGGAATACAAACAAGGGGAAGTTCCAGTGTGGATAGCAAATTGTTTCCAGAAGCCCTGGTCCACAATATTCAAATGATGAAAATCATTTAAAACCATAGTAAAATATACAAAAACCTTGCTGTGAGACATGTTGGGCTGCAAAACCTTCAGGTTCCATTGTTTCTTAAGCCCATTACTTTCTTGTACTATTCCTCCTTCTTCCTTAAATCCAACACTGTCTCAGGCAGGTCCTCACACTGGGGACAGGATTGTTTTTTGAAGAATTTGTCTTTTCTCTTTATTTTTTATCATGGACTCCTCCTTTTCCAACCGCCTCATTATCGTCCTTATTTAGTGAGTATCTTTCAATCAATCAATATTTGTGTCGCGCTGCCTCTCACCCGGGAGGGTCTCAAGGCGTGGGGGGGGCCTTATCCAAAGAGCCACGGCTTGAGATTTCTTCCTGAAGATGGTGAGCGATGGGCTTTGTCTGAGGTGCAGGGGGAGGTTGTTCCAGCTCTTTTCTGCAGTGTTGGTGAAAGATAGTCCTCCGGTGCTGGTTTTGAAGATGAAAGGGACGGTGGCCAGGGCCATCTGGGCAGAGCGGAGGGATCTCGTGGGGGGGTGTGGAAGGAGATGCAGTGGTTCAGGTAGGCTGGCCCTGCATTGTGTATGGCCTTGGACGTGTGGGTGAGAAGCTTGAAGGCGATTTGCTTCTCGACCGGTAGCCAGTGGAGGGTCCTCAGGTGTTGGGAGATGTGTTTTCAGTGAGGGAGGTCCAGAATGAGTCTGGCGGCAGCATTCTGGATGAGCAACAGCTGTGAACAAAAACACTGGAATGTTGGCACTCTGGGCTTCTACCGGCCATTAGAAGCCCGAAGCACTCCATTGTTTTCAAAGGAGCTCCCAACATCCCAGTGTTCTAATAGTGGTTAAGTTTAGACTCTTGAACACACAATGTAACCATCTTAAGCAGTTCTTCTAGCCATACGCCAGCAGATCCAACAATGAAGAAAATGCAGGAAGGATCCTCATATGGCATATATGTTGTGTTCCGAGCTAATTCACTATTAATGGTTTTGTGCCAATTGAAATTTTAAGAAAAATCTCAGACCTAGATGTTACCAACCCACTACCATTCTTTTGTATTGGTTCTGTGAAGCTTGTCCTTTATAGAAGGCGTTCCTCTCCCTTCTCTCATCCTTAACAGTTTTCCCAGCACATGGCTCTCTCAGGTGGGATATGATCATCTAACTCTAGGGGACGTCCATTCAGGGAGATTGCATCTTTGAATCCATTGCCCACTCTTTCCCACTGGGAACGGGGGCATTCCTAATACTTTATTATAAGACAGAAGGTTCCCACTGGTGATATGAGAAATGCACTTGGCCTACTACAGTTAGTTGCAGATGATCCTAAGACCCAAGCTTTAACGGGGTAGGTGGTAGTCTGGTTTATTCGGAAAGAAATACATATTTGACTCTGACCCTTCTTTGGCATGGGTGCCTTGACTGCAATATTGATGTAGACCGCCTGGAGGAGCTTCCAGGTGCAAATGAACTGTTGGCCTTGGATTGTGAGGACAATAACATCTCGTTACCTCTTGACGAGTGTTATTTTATTCCCAGAATGCTTGGCCCCAAGGCACAGAACACGACAAGAGATTGTTTTGTAAAATATTGCATTCAAAGGTGGTATCTGGAAGCGATGGGTCTCCTCATATTGTCCAGAAGAAAGCCCTAAAATAGTATGTCAGTTAAGAAAGGAACCTACTGCTCTAAAACCCCAAGTAGGGAAGAACAGGCTTCCCCTACTTCGGATTCAAGATATAGTTTTGCACCCTTACATATTAAAACCCAGTTGAATCTTTACAACCTGCATCAAGCGCTAAGGCCTAAAGGAAAGTCCCAAAGAGACTCAAAAGAGCTTATGCAGGAACTGGGCCTCCAATCTCTGGAACTCCGTGCCAGAGGTCTTCAAAGAAACACTTCTCCTTGATGGCTTTTCGAAATAGATCTCTATTATCAATAGCATCATAATCTAATGCTTTGGTGCTATGTCTAGTTTCGTTAGTAGAAAACCCGGTGATGATATCTGGAATCTTCTAAAAGCCACTGTGCTGTGTATACTGTTAAGTATAAGATGATTTCACAGAGAAGTTCATAGCTGTGATATACTGGTTTCTCACAACTTCCGTTTTCCTTTCCGTGGGGTCTGTAGGTGTATATCCTTCGGAGGTTCCTGAAGACGGTTAAAACCATGTTAGCAAGAAACAACATAATCTTGACTACTGCGAGAAATTCAGTGTGCATTCTTTCAAGAGGACAACTTTTGTCCAAATCTGCATGGTAAAGAGGTAGAGAGGTTACTTCAGGAGGGCGTTATTGAAGAAAAAACGGACCTTTCAGTGGCAACTTCGTAGCCATGGGAAAATCCCGTGGCTAAGCCTACAGGTTGGATTCAGACAGCAACTGAATGTTTTTCTCACAAACTGTTCCTCACTAGGAGTGGGAAAATGACAGGACCAATGGCTAGGTTGATGTTTTTTATCCAGTGCGTGCCTCATCTAGTGTTCAGATTAAATATGCTGATTTAAAGACAACATTTTGGCATCCTACAAAGACTAGAGCACATCTTAACCTGGCTACCAGAATCTGGTGGTTGCCCAGCTAGCCATCAACTTAAACAAGTCCAGGACCCTGCTATACATCTGCAGGATCCCTTATATGGACGTTATCTGTCATTGTGCCATGCTGCTTCAACACAACTATCTGGAACGTAGAGACCTACCTAAGTACAGAGCTTCACCAAACCACAAGCCCACTGAAACAAGACTCAACAGAAATACCAGACCATAATATAACCATAGAAATTAAGTTGGCACATACGTAGCATGCTGGGGGGGTTCCTATGAGAACTAGCTCACATGAAGAAAAACAAAAGAAAAGTGTAATGTAGCATGAAGTCCACAAAAGGAAGTAGTTTCTTTCAAGTTTAATGGCGGAAACAGAAGATACAATCAAGACATATAAACATCCCAACCTCCAGTCCTCAACATCTCTCTCCCTCTGAAGCTCCTTGCCTCCCGCTCCTAGCAACCCCAAGATTCCAAGCCCTAAAAACGTGGCTACAGATGAAAGTTCTGAGCCATGAGAAACATGAATACAACCAATACAACAAAAAGGTGCATGTGAATTCAGTAGAATTTTATATGGTCTAGAAAAGAAGACTGAGTAAAAAACAAAGGCAAGAAATGTTTTAGTTAAATTGGCTAGCAAGTTACCTGCCTATTGAGCACGAACTGTGACCAGGAAGCAGAAGGAGGCCGCAGCTCGATGTAAGGACTACTGTAATTTTGAAACAACTGTGCCCACAAACTGCTGATTTGTCAATCAAAACAGAGATGGATGATTTAATGTGCATGACACCGTGATTCTAGCTCTGTTGTGCTGCTAATAATAAGAACATGCACGTTTTATAAAACTGAAAAAGTAAGATCAATGTAAAAACACAATGTTTTTGATGTGTCTCTAATGCTTATTAATGGTCTTAAAATGTTTAAAAGCAAAATATATTACAAAGTATTTAAAAATAATGTTCTTCCTTTCCAGACGTGTTTTAATAGCAAAGCCAACGAATTTTCCGACCGTCTCGCGAGAAGTGGAATGTACAGAAACAACGGCCTAAACACCAGCCTGGAGACCAGTTATGTGACAGGCCCTGATAACTACATCACTTTTTACGACAGGTTGAACTTCCACAAAAGCTATAACATGAGTGGTCCTTCCGAGTCCGGATAGCGCACCTGTGGGATGCAACGAGTGGGTCTTGCAAAACCAGAACGCTTTGATCTTAAAATACTTCTGAATTCAAAAGATGCATAGCAATTCGGATCTACTAATGCCTTAAGGATCTGGACATTGCCTGACCCATCGTGGTAGTCTGCACTACAGTTTGAGATGACAAGTACGGCTGATTCAAAAACTCTACATATGCATGCAGTGAAACCAGAACTCCAGACAAACTCCTTGAAGTTTCGTCTGACAGTGTTGTATGCACCGCCAACACTGGGGGGAGAAGACCACATTCTGCAAACTTTGCTCGTGAATATTGTAGCTGGATGGTGAAATTAAGTCTTTTGGCAATTCATTTTCCGCGTTCATGGGTTTTGTAAAATAATATGTTTGAAACTGTCACTGCATATGCCCGAACAATAAAATACCAAAAGAAAGCAGACATCAATGTGTATACCTTCGAAATAAAATACTTCTTAAACCGATAAGGTTTCAGATTTTAGAGAAGAGTAGAGCAAGTGCACATTTTTGTAATGACTCGGGATAATCTAGTGGTAGCAAGTCCGTGGCTAGCACTGAAAGCATATATCAGGGATTTAGAAATTCCTGAATGACTATTGTAATGCAAAAGACAGTTGAATAAATGCATGGTTGAGAAGCAATTATCACAAGGAAGTTGGATGCATAGGTTCCCCAGGAATATGGTAATTTACAAATGCAAGTTTGGTTGTGTCAAAAATGGGACTCTTCTCTGAGTCTAACTCTCTAACTGGTTCGGAGCTGATTTAATTAGACTGATCCTTACTGGATCTCAATGCCAGTATTTATCTTTCTTGGCAACTTTCAATACTGCCGTGTCTACATGTTGAACAACAGTACTGTTCCCAGCTGGTGCCCAACCAGTCGTTCATTACCAAACTCCCTACTTGCAATTTGACCTGGTGCCCTCAGTACTGCCCAGAGAGGAGGGAAAGGCCAGTCCCAGCCGTTTTCACTTGCACACTTAGGTGTGCTCAAGTCCTGCCCCTGGAAGAATCCAGGACTGTGACCTTCACCTTCAAAAGATGAAGAGTGAAAGAGAAAATGTGCAGGAGAGAGAAACCGAGTGTGAGAGAGATGGATGAAGGAAGAGGGTGACAAACAATGAGACTAAATGACTGAAGTGGTTCATTAGATAAAGTTGAAACAAGGTGATGTGTAGAGAAGGCAGTGGTAAAGACAAAGGTCGTCATTTACGATGAAGCAGGGCTGCCAAAACCACGGTAAATGTTAAATTCTCTATTCCCTGTCCCCGCGGGGTGGTGGCCTGTATAGCACAGGGCCTCCACCCTTCATGGATACGGAGTTCAATACCTATTTTCCTTACCTAGGTCTCTCATGCTAGAAATGTTGGGCCTGGGCAGAGAAGACTAGGAATTGCCCCAGTAATCATGAGAGAAAACTCCATCACTCCCTGTAGGAAGTTGGCTCTGTATGCACTATTTCAAAGTAAGGAATAGTATGCACAGAGTCCAAGGGTTCCCCTTAGAGGTAAGATAGTGGCAAAAAGAGATAATACTAATGCTCTATTTTGTGGTAGTGTGGTCGAGCAGTAGGCTTATCAAAGGAGTAGTGTTAACCATTTGTTGTACATACACACAGGCAATAAATGAGGAACACACACTCAGAGACAAATCCAGGCCAATAGGTTTTGGTATAGAAAAATATCTTTTCTTAGTTTATTTTAAGAACCACAGGTTCAAATTCTACATGTAATATCTCATTTGAAAGGTATTGCAGGTAAGTACTTTAGGAACTTTGAATAATTACAGTAGCATATATACTTTTTACATAAAACACAATAAGCTGTTTTAAAAGTGGACACAGTGCAATTTTCACAGTTCCTGGGGGAGGTAAGTTATTGTTAGTTTTAGCAGGTAAGTAAATCACTTACAAGTCTCAGGTTTGGGTCCAAGGTAGCCCACTGTTGGGGGTTCAGAGCAACCCCAAAGTTACCACACCAGCAGCTCAGGGCCGGTCAGGTGCAGAGGTCAAAGAGGTGCCCAAAACACATAGGCTTCAATGGAGAGAAGGGGGTGCCCCGGTTCCAGTCTGCCAGCAGGTAAGTACCTGCGTCTTCGGAGGGCAGACCAGGGGGGTTTTGTAGGGCACCGGGGGGGACACAAGTCAGCACAGAAAGTACACCCCCAGCAGCGCGGGGGCAGCCGGGTGCAGTGTGCAAACACGCGTCGGGTTTTCAATGGTTTTCAATGGGAGACCAAGGGGTCTCTTCAGCGGTGCAGGCAGGCAAGGGGGGGGCTCCTCGGGGTAGCCACCACCTGGGCAAGGGAGAGGGCCTCCTGGGGGTCACTCCTGCACAGAAGTTCCGTTCCTTCAGGTGCTGGGGGCTGCGGGTGCAGGGTCTTTTCCAGCCGTCAGGACTTTAGGTTCAGGCAGTCGCGGTCAGGGGGAGCCTCGGGATTCCCTCTGCAGGCGTCGCTGTGGGGGCTCAGGGGGGACAACTTTGGTTACTCACGGTCTCGGAGTCGCCGGAGGGTCCTTCCTGAGGTGTTGGTTCTCCACCAGTCGAGTCAGGGTCGCCGGGTGCAGTGTTGGAAGTCTCACGCTTCTTGCGGGGATTTGCAGGGGTCTTTAAATCTGCTCCTCTGTAACAAAGTTGCAGTTCTTTTGGAGAAGTGCCGCTGTCCTCGGGAGTTTCTTGTCTTTCTTGAAGCAGGGCAGTTCTCTGAGGATTCAGAGGTCGCTGGTCCTTGGGAAAGCGTCGCTGGAGCAGGTTTCTTTGGAAGGCAGGAGACAAGCCGGTAGGTCTGGGGCCAAAGCAGTTGGTGTCTTCTTTTCTTCCTCTGCAGGGGTCTTTCAGCTCAGCAGTCCTCTTCTTCTTGTAAGTTGCAGAATTCTAAATCTTTAGGTTCAGGGGAGCCCTTAAATACTAAATTTAAGGGCGTGTTTAGGTCTGGGGGGTTAGTAGCCAATGGCTACTAGCCCTGAGGGTGGGTACACCCTCTTTGTGCCTCCTCCCAAGGGGAGGGGGTCACATCCCTAATCCTATTGGGGAATCCTCCATCTGCAAGATGGAGGATTTCTAAAAGTTAGAGTCACTTCAGCTCAGGACACCTTAGGGGCTGTCCTGACTGGCCAGTGACTCCTCCTTGTTATTCTCATTATTTCCTCCGGCCTTGCCGCCAAAAGTGGGGGCCGTGGCCGGAGGGGGCGGGCAACTCCACTAGCTGGAGTGTCCTGCGGTGCTGGAACAAAGGGGTGAGCCTTTGAGGCTCACCGCCAGGTGTTACAGCTCCTGCCTGGGGGAGGTGTTAGCATCTCCACCCAGTGCAGGCTTTGTTACTGGCCTCAGAGTGACAAAGGCACTCTCCCCATGGGGCCAGCAACATGTCTCGGTTGTGGCAGGCTGCTGGAACCAGTCAGCCTACACAGATAGTCGGTTAAGGTTTCAGGGGGCACCTCTAAGGTGCCCTCTGGGGTGTATTTTACAATAAAATGTACACTGGCATCAGTGTGCATTTATTGTGCTGAGAGGTTTGATACCAAACTTCCCAGTTTTCAGTGTAGCCATTATGGTGCTGTGGAGTCCGTGTTTGACAGACTCCCAGACCATATACTCTTATGGCTACCCTGCACTTACAATGTCTAAGGTTTGGCTTAGACACTGTAGGGGCCCAGTGTTCATGCACTGGTGCCCTCACCTATGGTATAGTGCACCCTGCCTTAGGGCTGTAAGGCCTACTAGAGGGGTGACTTATCTATACTGCATAGGCAGTGTGAGGTTGGCATGGCACCCTGAGGGGAGTGCCATGTCGACTTACTCGTTTTGTTCTCACCAGCACACACAAGCTGGCAAACAGTGTGTCTGTGCTGAGTGAGGGGTCCCCAGGGTGGCATAAGATATGCGGCAGCCCTTAGAGACCTTCCCTGGCATCAGGGCCCTTGGTACCAGGGGTACCAGTTACAAGGGACTTACCTGGATGCCAGGGTGTGCCAATTGTGGAATCAAAAGTACAGGTTAGGGAAAGAACACTGGTGCTGGGGCCTGGTTAGCAGGCCTCAGCACACTTTCAATTCAAAACATAGCATCAGCAAAGGCAAAAAGTCAGGGGGTAACCATGCCAAGGAGGCATTTCCTCACACAACCCCCCCCCCCCCAAACGAAAGAGGATGAGACTAACCTTTCCCAAGAGAGTCTTCATTTTCTAAGTGGAAGAACCTGGAAAGGCCATCTGCATTGGCATGGGCAGTCCCAGGTCTGTGTTCCACTATAAAGTCCATTCCCTGTAGGGAGATGGACCACCTCAACAGTTTTGGATTTTCACCTTTCATTTGCATCAGCCATCTGAGAGGTCTGTGGTCAGTCTGAACTAGGAAGTGAGTACCAAAGAGGTATGGTCTCAGCTTCTTCAGGGACCAAACCACAGCAAAGGCCTCCCTCTCAATGGCACTCCAACGCTGCTCCCTGGGGAGTAACCTCCTGCTAATGAAAGCAACAGGCTGGTCAAGGCCATCATCATTTGTTTGGGACAAAACTGCCCCTATCCCATGTCCAGAGGCATCTGTCTGCACAATGAACTGCTTGGAGTAATCTGGAGCTTTTAGAACTGGTGCTGTGCACATAGCTTGTTTCAGGGTGTCAAAGGCCTGTTGGCATTCTACAGTCCAGTTTACTTTCTTGGGCATTTTCTTGGAGGTGAGTTCTGTGAGGGCTGTCACAATAGATCCATATCCCTTCACAAACCTCCTATAGTACCCAGTCAAGCCAAGGAATGCCCTGACTTGGGTCTGGGTTTTGGAGCTGCCCAGTCCAGAATAGTCTGGATCTTGGGCTGGAGTGGATGAACTTGGCCTCCACCTACAAGGTGTCCCAAGTAAACCACCGTTCCCTGCCCTATCTGGCATTTGGATGCCTTGATAGAGAGACCTGCAGATTGCAGAGCCTTCAAAACCTTCTTCAGGTGGACCAGGTGATCCTGCCAGTTGGAGCTAAAGACAGCAATATCGTCAAGATAAGCTGCACTGAAGGACTCCAAGCCAGCAAGGACTTGATTCACCAACCTTTGGAAGGTGGCAGGGGCATTCCTTAAACCAAAGGGCATAACAGTGAACTGATAATGCCCATCAGGTGTGGAGAATGCTGTCTTTTCTTTTGCTCCAGGGGCCATTTTGATTTGCCAGTACCCTGCTGTTAAGTCAAAGGTACTTAAGGATTTGGCAGCCCCTAATTTATCAATCAGCTCATCAGCTCTAGGAATGGGATGGGCATCTGTCTTGGTGACAGAGTTAAGCCCTCTGTAGTCCACACAAAACCTCATCTCTCTCTTTCCATCTTTGGTGTGAGGTTTGGGGACCAAGACCACTGGGCTAGCCCAGGGGCTGTCAGAGTACTCAATTACTCCCAATTCCAGCATCTTGTGGACTTCCACCTTGATGCTTTCCTTAACTTGGTCAGACTGTCTGAATATTTTGTTTTTGACAGGCATGCTGTCTCCTGTGTCCACATCATGGGTACACAGGTGTGTCTGACCAGGGGTTAGGGAAAAGAGCTCAGCAAACTGTTGCAGGACCTTCCTACAGTCAGCTTGCTGTTGGCCAGAGAGGGTGTCTGAATAGATCACTCCATCTACTGAGCCATCATTAGGGTCTGATGACAGAAGATCAGGGAGAGGCTCACTCTCAGCTTCCTGATCCTCATCTGTTACCATTAACAGATTTACATCAGCCCTGTCATGGAAGAGCTTAAGGCGGTTCACATGGATCACCCTCTTGGGGCTCCTGCTTGTGCCCAGGTCTACCAGGTAGGTGACCTGACTCTTCCTCTCTAGCACTGGGTAAGGGCCACTCCATTTGTCCTGAAGTGCCCTGGGAGCCACAGGCTCCAAAACCCAGACTTTCTGCCCTGGTTGAAATTCAACCAGTGCAGCCTTTTGGTCATACCAAAACTTCTGGAGCTGTTGGCTGGCCTCAAGGTTTTTGCTTGCCTTTTCCATGTACTCTGCCATCCTTGAGCAAAGGCCAAGTACATAGTCCACTATGTCTTGTTTAGGCTCATGAAGAGGTCTCTCCCAGCCTTCTTTCACAAGAGCTAGTGGTCCCCTTACAGGGTGGCCAAACAGAAGTTCAAAGGGTGAGAACCCTACTCCCTTCTGAGGCACCTCTCTGTAAGCGAAAAGCAGACATGGCAAGAGGACATCCCACCTCCTTTTGAGTTTTTCTAGGAGCCCCATGATCATGCCCTTTAATGTCTTGTTGAATCTCTCAACAAGGCCATTAGTTTGTGGATGATAGGGTGTAGTGAATTTATAAGTCACTCCACACTCATTCCACATGTGTTTCAGGTATGCTGACATGAAGTTGGTACCTCTGTCAGACACCACCTCCTTAGGGAAGCCCACTCTGGTAAAGATACCAATGAGGGCCTTGGCTACTGCAGGGGCAGTAGTCGACCTAAGGGGAATAGCTTCAGGATACCTAGTAGCATGATCCACTACTACTAGGATGTACATATTTCCTGAGGCTGTGGGAGGTTCCAGTGGACCCACTATGTCCACACCCACTCTTTCAAAGGGGACCCCCACCACTGGAAGTGGAATGAGGGGGGGCTTTGGATGTCCACCTGTCTTACCACTGGCTTGACAGGTGGTACAGGAGGTGCAAAACTCCTTAACCTTCTGGGACATGTTGGGCCAGTAGAAGTGGTTGACTAACCTCTCCCACGTCTTGGTTTGTCCCAAATGCCCAGCAAGGGGAATATCATGGGCTAAGGTCAGAATAAACTCTCTGAACCCCTGAGGCACTACCACTCTCCTAGTGGCACCAGGTTTGGGATCTCTTGCCTCAGTGTACAGGAGTCCATCTTCCTAATAGACCCTATGTGTTCCATTTTTCTTGCCTTTGGACTCTTCAGCAGCTTGCTGCCTAAGGCCTTCAAGAGAGGGACAGGTTTCTTGTCCCTTACACAACTCTTCCCCTGAGGGTCCCCCTGGGCCCAAGAGCTCAACCTGGTAAGGTTCCAGCTCCATAGGCTCAGTTCCCTCAGAGGGCAGAACCTCTTCTTGAGAAGAGAGGCTCTCTTTTTCTTGTTGTGTTGCAGCTGGTTTCCCAGCTGACTTTCCTTTTCTCTTGGTAGGCTGGGCCTTTCTTCCAGACTCCAGCTCTACTTTTTCACCCTGTGCCTTGCACTGTGCCCTTGTCTTGACACACACCAGTTCAGGGATACCCAGCATGGCTGCATGGGTTTTCAGTTCTACCTCAGCCCATGCTGAGGACTCCAGGTCATTTCCAAGCAAACAGTCTACTGGGATATTTGAGGAGACCACCACCTGTTTCAGGCCATTGACCCCTCCCCACTCTAAAGTTACCATTGCCATGGGATGTACTTTAGTTTGATTGTCAGCATTGGTGACTGGATAGGTTTGTCCAGTCAGGTATTGGCCAGGGGAAACCAGTTTCTCTGTCACCATAGTGACACTGGCACCTGTATCCCTCAGGCCCTCTACACTTGTCCCATTAATTAAGAGCTGCTGCCTGTATTTTTGCATGTTAGGGGGCCAGGCAGCCAGTGTGGCTAAATCCACCCCACCCTCAGAGACTAATGTAGCTTCAGTGTGACACCTGATTTGCTCTGGGCACACTGTTGATCCCACTTGGAGACTGGCCATTCCAATTTTAGCTGGAGTGGAGTTAGAAGTGGTATTTTTCTGGGGACAGGCCTTGTCTCCAGTTTGGTGTCCAGGCTGATTACAGCCACGACACCAGGCCTTTTTGGGATCAAAGGCCCTCATTCTAACCCCGGCGGTCTCAGACCGCCGGGGCCAGGGTCGGCGGGAGCACCGCCGACAGACCGGCGGTGCCCCGCAGGGCATTCTGACCGCGGCGGTTTGGCTGCGGTCAGAAAGGGTAAACCGGCGGTCTCCCGCCGGTTTACCGCTGCCCTTAGAATCCCCCATGGCGGCGCAGCTTGCTGCGCCGCCATGGGGGATTCTGACACCCCCTACCGCCATCCTGTTCCTGGCGGTTCGCCCGCCAGGAACAGGATAGCGGTAGGGGGTGCCGCGGGGCCCCTGGGGGCCCCACAAAGTATTTCAGTGTCTGCCTAGCAGACACTGAAATACGCGACGGGTGCAACTGCACCCGTCGCACCTTCCCACTCCGCCGGCTCAATTCTGAGCCGGAATCTTAGTGGGAAGGTTGATTTGCCCTGGGCTGGCGGGCGGCCTTTTGGCGGCCGCCCGCCAGCCCAGGGCAAATCCCAAAATACCCTCAGCGGTCTTTCGACCGCGGAGCGGTATTTTGGTGGGGGAACTTCGGCGGGCGGCCTCCGCCGCCCGCCGAAGTTAGAATCACCCCCAAAGTGTTTACCCTTGTACCCAAACTTGGTTTGTGAAGAGGCTCTGGGCCCACCCTCCTGTGCAGGTTTTTGGGGGCCTGTAGAAGACTCTTTACTATTTTTGTTTTTGGCTGTCTCACCACCTTTCCCCTGGGGAGGTTTTGTGATCCCTTTCTTTTGGTCACCCCCTGTGGAAGTTTTGGACACCCTAGTCTTGACCCAATGGTCCGCCTTCTTTCCCAATTCTTGGGGAGAAATTGGTCCTAGGTCTACCAGATGCTGATGCAGTTTATCATTGAAACAATTACTTAATAGGTGTTCTTTCACAAATAAATTGTACAGCCCATCATAATTACTTACACCATTGCCTTGAATCCAACCATCTAGTGTTTTTACTGAGTAGTCTACAAAGTCAACCCAGGTCTGGCTCGAGGATTTTTGAGCCCCCCTGAATCTAATCCTATACTCCTCAGTGGAGAATCCAAAGAACTCAATCAGGGTACCCTTCGTGAGGTCATAAGATTCTGCATCTTTTCCAGAGAGTGTGAGGAGTCTATCCCTACACTTTCCTGTGAACATTTCCCAAAGGAGAGCACCCCAGTGAGATTTGTTCACTTTTCTGGTTACACAAGCCCTCTCAAAAGCTGTGAACCATTTGGTGATGTCATCACCATCTTCATATTTAGTTACAATCCCTTTAGGGATTTTCAACATGTCAGGAGAATCGCTGACTCTATTTATGTTGCTGCCACCATTGATGGGTCCTAGGCCCATCTCTTGTCTTTCCCTTTCTATGGCTAGGATCTGCATTTCCAAAGCCAATCTTTTGGCCATCCTGGCTAACTGGATGTCCTCTTCACTGGAGTTATCCTCAGTGATTTCAGAGAGGTTGGTCCCTCCTGTGAGGGAGCCAGCATCTCTGACTATTATGCTTGGAGTCAGGGCTTGAGAGGCCCTGTCTTCCCTAGATAGGACTGGTAGGGGGGAATCACCCTCCAAGTCACTATCATCATCCTCTGAGTTGCCATCCTCAGAGGGGTTGGCCTTTTCAAACTCTGCCAACGGCTCCTGGAGCTGTAGTTTGGAAGGTCTGGGGCCCATTACTATTTTCTTTATTTTACAGAGTGACCTTAGCTCCCTCATCTTAAGATGGAGGTAAGGTGTGGTGTCGAGTTCCACCACATTCATCTCTGCACTAGACATTATGCTTCTAAAAGTTGGAATACTTTTTAAGAATCTAAAAACTAGTTCTAGAATCTAATTCAAACTTTTACCAAACTTTTAAACTCTAAAAAGAAATGCTAAACAGGATCTAACACAAGGCCCTTGCAGGCCTTTTAAGAATTTAGAAAAAATAGTTCAAATTGCAAAAATCAATTTCTAATGACAATTTTTGAAATTTGTCGTGTGATCAGGTATTGGCTGAGTAGTCCAGCAAATGCAAAGTCTTGTACCCCACCGTTGATCCACCAATGTAGGAAGTTGGCTCTGTATGCACTATTTCAAAGTAAGGAATAGTATGCACAGAGTCCAAGGGTTCCCCTTAGAGGTAAGATAGTGGCAAAAAGAGATAATACTAATGTTCTATTTTGTGGTAGTGTGGTCGAGCAGTAGGCTTATCAAAGGAGTAGTGTTAAGCATTTGTTGTACATACACACAGGCAATAAATGAGGAACACACACTCAGAGACAAATCCAGGCCAATAGGTTTTGTTATAGAAAAATATATTTTCTTAGTTTATTTTAAGAACCACAGGTTCAAATTCTACATGTAATATCTCATTTGAAAGGTATTGCAGGTAAGTACTTTAGGAACTTTGAATAATCACAGTAGCATATATACTTTTCACATAAAACACAATAAGCTGTTTTAAAAGTGGACACAGTGCAATTTTCACAGTTCCTGGGGGAGGTAAGTTATTGTTAGTTTTAGCAGGTAAGTAAATCACTTACAAGTCTCAGGTTTGGGTCCAAGGTAGCCCACCGTTGGGGGTTCAGAGCAACCCCAAAGTTACCACACCAGCAGCTCAGGGCCGGTCAGGTGCAGAGGTCAAAGAGGTGCCCAAAACACATAGGCTTCAATGGAGAGAAGGGGGTGCCCCGGTTCCAGTCTGCCAGCAGGTAAGTACCCGCGTCTTCGGAGGGCAGACCAGGGGGGTTTTGTAGGGCACCGGGGGGGACACAAGTCAGCACCGAAAGTACACCCTCAGCAGCGCGGGGGCGGCCGGGTGCAGTGTACAAACACGCGTCGGGTTTTCAATGGGAGACCAAGGGGTCTCTTCAGCGGTGCAGGCAGGCAAGGGGGGGGCTCCTCGGGGTAGCCACCACCTGGGCAAGGGAGAGGTCCTCCTGGGGGTCACTCCTGCACAGAAGTTCCGTTCCTTCAGGTGCTGGGGGCTGCGGGTGCAGGGTCTTTTCCAGCCGTCGGGACTTTAGGTTCAGGCAGTCGCGGTCAGGGGGAGCCTCGGGATTCCCTCTGCAGGCGTCGCTGTGGGGGCTCAGGGGGGACAACTTTGGTTACTCACGGTCTCGGAGTCGCCGGAGGGTCCTTCCTGAGGTGTTGGTTCTCCACCAGTCGAGTCGGGGTCGCCGGGTGCAGTGTTGGAAGTCTCACGCTTCTTGCGGGGATTTGCAGGGGTCTTTAAATCTGCTCCTCTGTAACAAAGTTGCAGTTCTTTTGGAGCAGTGCCGCTGTCCTCGGGAGTTTCTTGTCTTTCTTGAAGCAGGGCAGTTCTCTGAGGATTCAGAGGTCGCTGGTCCTTGGGAAAGCGTCGCTGGAGCAGGTTTCTTTGGAAGGCAGGAGACAAGCCGGTAGGTCTGGGGCCAAAGCAGTTGGTGTCTTCTTTTCTTCCTCTGCAGGGGTCTTTCAGCTCAGCAGTCCTCTTCTTCTTGTAAGTTGCAGGAATCTAAATCTTTAGGTTCAGGGGAGCCCTTAAATACTAAATTTAAGGGCGTGTTTAGGTCTGGGGGGTTAGTAGCCAATGGCTACTAGCCCTGAGGGTGGGTACACCCTCTTTGTGCCTCCTCCCAAGGGGAGGGGGTCACATCCCTAATCCTATTGGGGAATCCTCCATCTGCAAGATGGAGGATTTCTAAAAGTTAGAGTCACTTCAGCTCAGGACACCTTAGGGGCTGTCCTGACTGGCCAGTGACTCCTCCTTGTTATTCTCATTATTTCCTCCGGCCTTGCCGCCAAAAGTGGGGGCCGTGGCCGGAGGGGGCGGGCAACTCCACTAGCTGGAGTGTCCTGCGGTGCTGGAACAAAGGGGTGAGCCTTTGAGGCTCACCGCCAGGTGTTACAGCTCCTGCCTGGGGGAGGTGTTAGCATCTCCACCCAGTGCAGGCTTTGTTACTGGCCTCAGAGTGACAAAGGCACTCTCCCCATGGGGCCAGCAACATGTCTCGGTTGTGGCAGGCTGCTGGAACCAGTCAGCCTACACAGATAGTCGGTTAAGGTTTCAGGGGGCACCTCTAAGGTGCCGTCTGGGGTGTATTTTACAATAAAATGTACACTGGCATCAGTGTGCATTTATTGTGCTGAGAGGTTTGATACCAAACTTCCCAGTTTTCAGTGTAGCCATTATGGTGCTGTGGAGTCCGTGTTTGACAGACTCCCAGACCATATACTCTTATGGCTACCCTGCACTTACAATGTCTAAGGTTTGGCTTAGACACTGTAGGGGCCCAGTGCTCATGCACTGGTGCCCTCACCTATGGTATAGTGCACCCTGCCTTAGGGCTGTAAGGCCTACTAGAGGGGTGACTTATCTATACTGCATAGGCAGTGTGAGGTTGGCATGGCACCCTGAGGGGAGTGCCATGTCGACTTACTCGTTTTGTTCTCACCAGCACACACAAGCTGGCAAGCAGTGTGTCTGTGCTGAGTGAGGGGTCCCCAGGGTGGCATAAGATATGCTGCAGCCCTTAGAGACCTTCCCTGGCATCAGGGCCCTTGGTACCAGGGGTACCAGTTACAAGGGACTTACCTGGATGCCAGGGTGTGCCAATTGTGGAATCAAAAGTACAGGTTAGGGAAAGAACACTGGTGCTGGGGCCTGGTTAGCAAGCCTCAGCACACTTTCAATTCAAAACATAGCATCAGCAAAGGCAAAACGTCAGGGGGTAACCATGCCAAGGAGGCATTTCCTTACACTCCCCATGGCCATTGTATTATTATTCCAATTTCCGGTTTTGTTCCTGAAAAGCATAAATAAATGACGTGCAGGAAATTATCAATATGCTTCCTCTTAGTATTCACTTGTGCATTCGCCGCACTGGATGCATGTTCGGCACAAGAATTCACATAAGGAAGGCAGGATTTCTAAATAGGGCAGACAGTGCCAGGTGAGACTAGCCCTCACCTAGGCAAGGGGCATAGGTGAGGTATTCTGCTGATCCAGTGGACTGACTGACTGCCCACCAAACAATCAATGATGTGCCAAGAGGCTGTAACAAGAGAGGGAGGCAAAAAAAGAAAATGAACGGGGAGCTAAGCTGAGGAGACAGAAACTGCATGAGAGGAGAGAGAATCTGAGAGTCTAAA
Source organism: Pleurodeles waltl (assembly GCF_031143425.1). NCBI lineage: Eukaryota > Metazoa > Chordata > Amphibia > Caudata > Salamandridae > Pleurodeles > Pleurodeles waltl. The sequence goes on from NC_090445.1 coordinate 1,657,872,986, forward strand.
GCAGTGGTCTCCAAACTTTTTAATGCTGCGCCCCCCAGTTGAAAAATATAAATCATTGGGCCCCCCATCAGAATTTATTCACAAATATTTTATAAAGATGGCAATGTTTAAATATGTCTAGATGTATTTAAACATTGCAGCTAAGTACTGTTACCTTTTTATAAATGCAATAACATGTTTCTGCTTAAAACAAAACACTATTGTTTGTGTATTGACTCTTTTGACCACAGCTTGGCGCCCCCCCTGGGATCACTTGAGCCCCCCTGGGCGGCCCGCCCCCCAGTTTGAAGATCCCTGGTCTAAAGGGTACAGGGACATAGATAAAGTCTTCACAAACAGATGCACAGTGAAAGGGTTACAAGGGACTAACAAAACATAAATAGAAAAGAGACCAATAGAAACGATAAAAGACAGATTCACATACAGAGAGAAGTTAAGAGAGTCACACACAGGAAAATATAAAAATTAAACTCAGTTTGTAGAGACATATAAATAAGATAAAGGAGTGATCTATAAACAGGGTTAAGGAAAGAGGCATAGAAAGAGAAAGGCTGAAAAATAGAAGATAAAAGGGAGAATTACAGAAAGGGTAAAAGTAACCCTTTGTGGGAATTTGTGGGTACCCGTACAGCATATGATTTAGAGGGTATTTTTCAAAATGTCTAATTTCTTACATACTGGCTTACATTTGGAAGGCACAAATACAGCAAAATCCAATTGGTAATAATACATATCCTACTATTCTATGGTCCCACATCCCTTCTGATAAAAATGGTACCTCATTTGTGTGCCTAGGCCTAGCGCCTGCGACAGCAAACAGCCCAAAATGCTACATGGATAGATCACATATTTCCACTCAAAGCTGATTATTTTTTTGCAACAAATATTGGGCCCTAACTCAGCCAGCACCTAGGGAAACCTAGCAAACCTGTACATTATTGAAAACTGTGCACCTGGAGGAATCCAGGATGTGGTAACTCCATCGCTCTCACCTGGATGTTCCGCCAAGAATTCCTTGCACATCTCAAACTTTGGCTAAAAAAATGTGTTCCTCACATTTCTGTGATGGAAAGTTCTGGAATCTACACGGAGCCACAAACTTCCTTCCACCCAGCATTTCCCTAATTATTCTGATGAAAATGGTACCTCAATTGTGTGGGTAGTCCTAGTGCCCATAACAGGAAACAGCCCAAAACACAACATGGATACATCACATTTCTCCAATCAAGACAGGCCTTGTATCTTTCTAGAGTGGGTAGCTGTTGATTTTTGGCCTAGCTCAGCCAGCACTTAGGGGAATCCAGAATGGGGTGACTTGCTTGGCTCTCATCAGGTTGTTTTACCCAGAATCCTTTGTAAATCTCAAACGTTGACAAAAAACAAATTTTCTCACATATCTGTGATGGAAAGTTCTCGAATCTGCAGGGAGCCACAAAGGTCTTACCAATCTTGGTTCCAATAAGAATGCTGCAATTTTATGAAAAGTTTTAGGTTTTTACGGCATTGTGGGTAAGAAACCTTTATGGGATCTATGCAAGTAATACTACCCTGGACTCCTCATCATGTCTAGTTTTCAGAAAAGTGTGGGTAGGTTTCCCCAAGTGGCAGCTGACCCAAGCCCGAAAAGTACAGCCATTCAGCATAGAAGTAGGAAAAAGAGCATCCAAAATCAACATTTCCCTTACTGCCAAAACGATGGGGATACTCTAGTCCCCAGGGGCAGAACAACTGTTGTGGTCAAATTAGAGGTGGAGGCTAGGCCCGATGTTTGGGCAGGTGGCCACCCCACACCTTGTAACAATAAAAATACTCCCTAGTGTCTACTGAGTTTTCCGCCCCTCCCACTGGGGCAGACTGGAGCTAAAAATCCCCCCCTCCAGATGGGGGCAGAGTCTGTTGCGGGTCATTTCAGGGGTGGTATTAGGCCAAATGCCTAGGCATAGTGCCCCACCGATTTCTGAACACAAAACAATGTGGTGTCTAGTGTGTTTTCTGTCACCCCCTCCCCCACTCCCCACCCACCTGGGGCAGAAAGACATTTGGGTCTGAGGATGGTGGGCAAGCATTAGCCCATTGCCAGAGGGGCTGCTCCTCCCTCCAAATAAAATCCCTGATTGTCTAGTGTGCTTTCTGTCCTCCACGGGGGCAGATTGGAAGAAAACACCTCCTATATGCCCCAGATGGAGTTGGCAGAAACTCTGCTGGGGGTTATATGGGTGGGTGGGGGCTAGGCCTGATGCCAGGGAGAGCTGCTACCACCCTTTGGCCTTTAAAAATGAATCGCTGGTTTCTAGTGGGCTTTCTGCATCCGCCCTTCCTCCTTCCCCCATGTTAGACTGGAGGTAAGAACCTTCAATCTGCCACCAGGAAAGGTAGGCAGACAGACTTTTGGGCACGAGGTTGGGGGGCATTAGTCCATTGCTTTTGGGGGTGAGGGTGTAATCCCTACCCGCAAATACAGTCCCTGGTGGTCTAAAGGACTTTCTGCTCCCCACCAGGGGCAGTTTGGAGTTGTCTTTCTTCGACTAGGGTGGCAGAAAGACTGCTGGGGTTATTTTAAAAGAGTGGAGGCTAGGTCCAATGCCTGTGTGGGTTGTCCCCACCCATTTATGCCCTTAATAAAAAATCCCTTGTGCCTAGTGGACTTTCTGCCCCATACGGGCAAATTGGAGGTTAGAAACCCCCAATGGGGAGGGTGGGGCAGAAAGATTTGTGGGCTCAGGGGAGGTGGGAAGCACACCCTATTATGAGAGGGCAGCTCCCTCAAAAAACAGTCTAGAGGAGTGGATCCATGCTTGTGGATCGTCTTCCTGCGGTGATCCACAAGCAGTAATCCACAAAGGAAAGGTACCATTGGAAAGGGGAGATCTCCCCTTTCCAAAGATACCTCTCCTGTGTGCTTAAGTATTACTATCATTGGTGAGGAGATGCGACAAAACCAAATTAATGTCCCAATGGGATTTGAGAGTAGGATAAACACAGAAAGTAGCAAGACACTTTTAACTCTGATTTGGACTCCTAAACATTTAACTTTCAACCGAGTTATAATATGGAACGAAGACTGGGATGGTGAGCCACCTCCTTGAATGTTAAACTGTGCTGCTGCACCAGCCAAGGTTGTAATCATTCCGTTAACACATTAAACTTACAGCAGTGATGATGACCTGCAAGGATACTGCTGGGGGGAGTTGCAGGCAACAGCAAGTCACTAGGAACAGGGTGCTCAATATATGCCTGAAGCAAGAAGTATGGCCTAGAATTCAGCAAATACCACATACTGTTGTTGGCGAGTTTGCCTCCTTGCCATAAAGCATCATGAAACAAAACAAGGCAAGTTGCATGGATATCTTCAGAAACTACAGTCAAAACAAGTAATGAATTGGGCTGCCGGAGAGAACTCTACTGACAGTAACATAGCAACAAACCAAACGTTCCATCACCATTGACGGAGAGGAGAGGTTCAAGGAATGATGACGGATCATAACATATACTTATGAGAATGATTTGTTGAAACACAAATCATATGGAATCATATGGAAAGTTACAGTAAGAGGTCATATTAACTTCCTCAAGTCTCACTATATCAAGGCATTTCAACCAAGATGTTGCTCAAAAGGCACCAACTTCAACCAATATTCATTGAACTCTACGTAGGTACGGTACAAATGGGCCATTAATGGCCTTCAATTTGATTGGGCTGTTAAAGGTGTTCGTCTCTTTCAGTGTGACTGAAGGCAAACTCATCCTGGAGCTCAAGAAAGATGATGACTGGAACAGCTCAACAGAACATCATTAAAAACCTAGAAAACAAAGCAACAGAAGCCAAGGGTGTCAGAGGCAGAAGAAAAAGAAACAAGACTGAAAATGTGGCAGTGAATGCGAATGGGAAGGTGACAGCTGGATCACTTGAGTAAGCCCTCATTATAAGCTGGCTGGATGAGGGGTGGTTTTTAATGCATCGAGTAAACCTCACTATTCCAGGTGAGGTCATTAACCAGTGCAATAAATGCTTCCTATTCTGAGTTTTGAGATCGAAAATGAGGTATAGCATGCAAAAGTTTTATTTAACCACCAAAGTCCACATTTTGCCTTTTTTTCCCTGCCATTTGCTTTGATAAATTAAGCAGACTTGCTCAGACAATACCTTTCTAACGAAAATTGATGAGATGGAGAGTTTACTACGGAATGTGCAATTCCGATTTCTGTGGAAACTCACATTTGCACAGGGATCACCAGTCTCCAGTAAACTGAAAGGGGGCTCTGTGGTTCATTCATCTTATGACAATAGGGGGCATCCACTCAGGTTTTTCTCTTGTGACTTCCACCCTATGAGGAGCACGGGGTAGTCCTGAATTGCAGGTGATTTATTGGTTTCTGATGTTTAGCTAGAGAGCAGATTGAGTATGGAGGAGTATGGAGGATACTGAGAATCGCTGTAACATATATCGATCTACGAGAACACGAGAAAACAAATGGAATGGCATATGGGGTTGCTACGGTTCTTTCAACCACTCTCCACAGTCATTAGCAGCAAAGGAAAGATTACATTAATAAATACTGTAGTAGCTAGGGCACATCCAAGTTATATTGAGAATATATATTGCTTTCTGTGACAGATCCAAGGTGCTCCGCAGCGAGGTGATGGACACAATGTTCTTGCAGGCACAAAACTAACTGGACAGAATGCGGGGCACCTCTTAATGGCAGGAGATGGAACGTGGACTATCAAATTAATTTGATAAGGGATGAGGTATCTAGGAGTAAGAAAAAAAGAGGTATCTGACATGTTAGAAAATAACATTCATACATTGTCGGAGAGAAGACACCAAAAAAACGGGCAATCTGGCCCAATTACAGCTGTCGATCTGGTGGGGAGCTGGGAGGTCAAGAGTGTAGTAATCACAAAACGTAATTACATCTCTGGAATGCTGGTACAGCACGTAGAACAACAAATGTGGGCACATTATAACAAAGGGTATTTGAATATTTGTGCTTACTGTAGGGGGGCTAGGTTGTATGATGTTACAACGCATACTTTTACTACGCATGACTTTCACTATGTATTTTTTTAATTTTTTTTTTACAATGCATGCATTTACCACACATCTGCCTTTACCACGCAGGTAAGTATAAATAAGGTAATTGAAGTAAATAAATAAATAATGTTTTATTTACGTTTCTTGGTGGGGGAGACCTCCGAAACCACCCCTATTATTTTCCATACATTAATTTTATTTTTATTGGGGGTGAACACCACCAAACTGGGGGGCTTGGGCCTCCCCACAAAAAAAAAAGTTAATGTATTGAAAAGAAAATGGGGGGTTTCAGTGGCCTCCCTCCAAATCAATAAAACAATTATATTAATTTTACCTTACCACCCTATGCACCTACTCACCCCAATACCCTTACCACCTTATAACCTTAACCACCCCTAAACCCGAAAAATACCCTTTCTACCCAATTACCTTACCCACCCTTAGTGCTAAAAACACGTTTCCAACCAAATACTGTTACTTACCATAAGTCCTAAAAATCCCTTTTCCACCAATACCCTTACCCACCCCTAAACCCTAAAAACTCTTACAACCCCAAAATACCCTTAGAACAGAATATCCTTGCCACCCTATACCCCTAAAATGTGTGTGTGTGTGTACAGGTACTTTATAGTTAGGTTCTGAATTTACTCGCACAAAACCATAGAAATTCAGCAGTTATGGTCCGAGTTATTTCAAGTAACTATAACTCGCGCCCTAACATGCACAGTTTTTCCTTCAATAATTTGACTGATAATGTTTCATCGATAGTTTTACTGACGTTATAAATTTTGTCATGAGTTCTGTAATATCTGGGGTAATTAGCAGTGCATGGCAAGGGAGCAAGTTATAGGCAGCTCACCGCCTCCTGCGGTAGCCAGCATTGCTCTCACACACACAGAGCTGCTAAACATGCAGCTCCGTGTGTGAGAGCAATTGTTTTGTCTGTTGCCCTGCCTCCATCTCTGCGGGCTGAGAAACAGGCGAAAACTCTGTTACCAGTAAGCAAGAGCAGTATGACAGCTCTCGTCTCCTGAGAGCAGAGTCTGTGTTTGCTCTGACTGGATGAGAGCTGCCAAAGCTCCTGCCACGCCAAAGCAAGTAGCTATGTCCTCCGGCACCCCAGGACATAGCAGGAGCCAGCCTGGGGGTGACAGTCCCCAGAGCCTTAAATGGCTCCAAGGAGGGGGGGGAGGTGCCCTCCCCTCCTTCACTGAGCACGGGCTACCCTGGGGAGGTGTTGGTCCCCAGAGTCGCATATGGCCTGGGAGGTGGCTGCGCGACTTCCCCTCTGTGATTATAAACGAAACCCCGGAGAAGTGGTGGTCCTCGGGGTTTCTTAGAAGCCCAGGAGGGGGGGTCCACATGGCCCCCATCCATTATTACCAACAGAGCCCTGGGGAGGTAGTGGTCCTCGGGGCTCAATGAGCCTTTTTGTAAAAACAAGCAAAACAAGTGCAGACGCTTGCACTTGTTTTTTAAAAAAAACATTTTTAAACATTTTTGCCAGGTTCGCGAATTTGCTGCAATTGTCGGGATTTTTTTTTTTAAAACTGCTTTATTGCTCTGGTGGGGTCCCTCTAGGACCCACAACACCAGAGCTAAGGGGTCAGGATGTCACTTTTCTTCTTTAAGTTTTTTCTGGGACGCGGCAGAAGCAGAGTACCAAGATGGCTGCCAACACTTCCTGGTTGAAATGCTGGCAGCTAATCAGAACTCAGCACGAGATCGGGAGGGTTCGCAGACGTCCCTTTAGATACAAACTGTGTTCTTATAGATACAAATTTGCTTTTTCTTTAATATCTCCCAAACTACTGAACAGAATTACATCATATAATGAAAAGGGCTCTTTATGGACCAAGAGCTACCTGTATGCTAAATTTGGGGCAATTCCATCCAGTGGTTTGGGGTGTATTCGTGTTCAAAATCCCTATGGAAAAATGCATGGGGAAAACGCATTTTAGAACCCACTCCTTTTTTCCCGGCCCCTGCTTGACGGATCACCCTGAAACGTTCTAAACAGCAGCTGAAGTCAGCGTCAAATTTGTTTGGAAAATTTCGTGAAGATTCATTAACTGGCGCCAAAGATCTAGGCAAAGCAAAACCGCTTTTTCTATGGAAGCTAGATTCTAACTAGGTTTTATATATATATATATATATATATATATATATATATATATATATATATATATATATACACACATATATATATATATACATACATATATATATATATGTATATATATATATATATATATATATATATATATATATATATATATATGTCATAATGTACTCACTGAAAAAAACAAAGGCTAAAGTTACATTATAGTTAGGTGAAATGTTCAGTAACAACGTAACATTTTAAACTCTGAAAAAAACAAAAAAATCACCAGTTATAGTTACCTCAAGTAACTAGAACTCGTGCCCTAAAGTAACTATAACTCACACCCCTGCCATGCAGGTCTCTCATCAATAGTTTAATTGCAAATGTTGCAGTGATATTATAAAGATGTCATAGAAGATGTCATGAGTGATGTAATATATATGGGGTAATTAGCAGTGCATGATGAGGGCGTGAGTTATAGTTACCAAGGGGCATGAGTTATACTTACTTGAGATAACTATAACTATAAATGGTGAAACTGCGGTTTTCAGAGTTTGAAACGTTCTTTAAAATACAGTAGTGATTTATTACTATACAAAAATCTAGACCCTGTGACCAACCCCCTACATGCATGCATGCACCCGGTCCCTGGTTGGCCACAAGGCCTGGCCTTGGACCAGGTCCTCTGTCCACACTGCGCCCCCCCAAGAGACATCCAATTCCTTCGGTCTGTGCAGCAGGGGGTTGGCTACGGAGCCTGGCCTATGGCCAACCACCTATGTGCAGCCATCATTTTGCTACACACAGCATTCAGCCATGTGCGGCTAGGAGCCCCCTGCCAAACCCCAACGTCAGACAACGCCACGAATGGGGTCCACAGTGGAGGGGTGAGCCTTTGCCAAGCAACACAGGCTTAGCCTTCTTGGGCCCACGGTCCTCTACCCCCAAGCCCAAATTTTTAAAAAAGGGTGAAGGAGGCCACTGTCAAGGAGTCCGGATCCTCGGGGTTTGCGCCTGTTCCCAATATGTCCACCTCTTGACAGCTCCAAACTCTGCTAGCCGTTATAGCACAGAGTTAAAGAATAGCCAATGGGGGAAGGGGTTTTAGGTTGGGAACAGCGTGGAAGGAGACCTGTGGAAGGGCACAATAATCATATTATACACTTTGACTTTCATAGACTTTGTTCAGGATAGCTATGGGCTGTTACATGAATGGTCAAGAGACTTTATATATCATAACCTTATTAGCTCTGAGTACCTGAAAAATAAATATGGATTATGCAAGCTTTCATAAGAGCGTTTCTCTAGAATACAATCTGAGGCTCTGAATCTTGAACTAACTCAAGTTATTCTTTGAATAAAAACTACTTAATAACAGAGATCAATAAACACATTGGTTTTCAGGAATAATATGCATTAGGTTCATGAATGATACTGCAAAGGCACACTATAACAGTAATCAATGAACACATTGTTTTTTAGGAATAAACTGTGATATTTTCATGAATGATACTGCAAGGACACACTTTGTCTGGATCTTCAAGATTCAATTGCTTAAGAATTATTATACACTTTAAATATCAAAACTGTGCATCAAGATTTCAATGTCTAGAAATGATTGCGCTTTCTGCCGATCTGAAACACAAGGGTTAAATGCCTAGAATAACTTTTGCACTCCGCCATTGATTCAACCACAGGATCCAAATGTCAAAATACGATCAAGCACTCTGCCGATCTGAGTTGCAGGTTTTAATTGCCAAGAATGAATTGCGCACACTGCTGCCGATTCAACCACCAATGTTTAAATGCCAATATACGATCGCAAGTATTTCTGAAAACAGAGTCGGGGGCCTTACCCGACCTCCGTCTTACCGCCCCGCTTGAAGATCACCAAAGGAAATGAAGACAGGGCCTGGAAATCCTAGGTAGGCCTTTGGCACAGGAGCTCAGGAAAATGCTGCTGTTCTGCACCGGAACCTCTGAATAATGAGCACGTGGAGCTGGGGTGGGTCCCTTAAATAGACCCAGGCCCGGTCCACGTGCCACACCCAGCCAGGCTGCAGGAAGGGATTCTAGAAAGGCTTAGAATAGGGACCACACCCTAACCACACCCTGTAGTACTGCAGCAAAGCCTTGAAAATGTGCAATACATTGGAAACAGCATTAATGATGTTTCAACATGAATCTCTGCAATGCAAAAGGTTAACATACTGCATTAATACATAATGCATGAATTATTACATTTCATAACAGCTAGTTTATTGCATTACGTCGCTCGTAGAGCTCGCACTGTCCTGATGTTGACAGTACTCTCCCCTCCCGAACGCGCTCTAGGGCCTGGTTTGTCTGGGTTTAGGCGATGAAAACTTCGCACTAGTCGTGGAGCATGATTGTCAGATGCAGCGACCCATGAATTGTCTTCGGGACCGTATCCTTTCCAAGATATTAAATACCAGAGATTACGACCTCTAAGTTTTGAATCCAGAACCTGTTTTACTTTGTATTCCAATTCTCCCTGTACTAGAACTGGAGTTGGTTCTAGTACAGCAAGTTTTTTGGACTGCTCTTTTCAAGAGAGAAGTATGAAATACTGGATGAATACGTAGTGATTTTGGTAACTGCAGCTTATATGTTACTGGATTGATCTGCTGAATGACTGTGTAAGGACCTATATATTTGGGATTAAACATATGTTTTTTCTTGAAATCAATATGGCGTGTGGAAAGCCACACTCTGTCTCCTGGCTTATATTGTGGTTTTTTTGTCATAATGTTTTTTATACGTTTGTTTTGCTTTATCTAGGTATTGATGGATTTGTTTCTGGGTTTGATGGAGTTGTCGTATTGTTTCTGACACCGCTGATGTAAGTGTGCTTTCTTGTGGAATTGTGATTGGCAATGTAGCCGGATGGTAGCCAAATAGGCCAAAAAGGGCGTTGCACCAGTGGAAGTATGATACGAGTTGTTATAGGCCAGTTCGGCTAACCATTGATTTCCAAGAATGAAGAGCTTTCTCAGGGTAAGCACGCAGATATTGTTTCAATGTCTGATTGAGTCTCTCAGTTTTGGCCATCTGTTTGAGGATGATGATTAGTAGATAGTGTAGATGTAACTTGTAGTGTTTTGCACCATGTCTTCCAGAAGTTAGTGGCAAATTGTGACCCTCAATCAGAGAGGATCACTTTTGGTAATCCGTGATAATGGACCACTTGATTTAAAAGTATTGTTGCCAATTCACTGGAGGTAGGCAATTTCCTGCAAGCAATGAAATGTGCATACTTAGTGAGACTATCTACTACCACCAGGGTTACTGAGTGAGATTGAACAACTGGCAGTCCTGTAGTAAAGTCTAATGATATGTGTTCCCAAGGTCAGAGTGGAGTTGGGAGAGGATGTTACAACCCTTTTGGTTTTGAGTGACTTGTCTTGATACAAGCACAAACTTCGCAATTATCTACCATTCGCTTGAAGTCTTTTGTCAAAGTAGGCCACCAAAAGTATTGTTGTATTAGTTCAAGAGTCTTAGGAATACCTGGATGACCTGTCGTAGGTATAACATGTAACCCGTGAAACACTAGTTTGCGTAACTTGGTAGTTGGAACAAATAAACATGCATCATGAAAAGGTAGGCCTTGTTTGATTGATCTTTTGGGATCTGCTTGAGCCCAGTTCTGCCATTTGTCAATGGTGAAAGAGTTACGAATCTCTTCTAAAAAGTCTTTGGTTTTGATGATACAGAGGATTTTGTCTGGGGCAATAATAGCTCGAGGAGTTTGGATTGTGGTTAACATAGTGGAATCTTGTCTGGACAAGGTATCCGCTTTACGATTGTCTTTTACGGGACGGAAGGTTACCACAAAATCAAACTCAGCAAAAAACAACATCCAACACAATTGTCGAGGAGTCAAAAGTCTAACTGAGCTCATGAACTGAAGATTGCGATGATCTGTGTATACTGTGATAGTGTACTTGGCACATAGCAAATAGTGTCTCCAGTCTTTGAAGGCATCACGGATTGCTAAAAGCTCTTTCTCAGCAATGACATAGTTTCGTTCAGCTTTGTTTAGTTTTCGAGACATGTAGGCTACGGGGTGTAGCTGACCAGTACCTTTACTGCATTGTGATAGCACTGCGCCAACTGCCACATTTGAAGCATCTGCTTCCACTACGAACGGACGTTTAGTGTCTGGTTGAGTCAAGACTGGGGCAGTGGAGAAAGCTTCCTTTAAGGTGGAAAAAGCTTTGTCAGCTTCTGGGGACCCTATAAATGGTTCTTTCTTTCGTAATAGCTTGGTGATTGGTGCCACTGTCTGTAAGAAATGATCTATGATCCTGCGATAGAAGTTCGCAAAGCCTAGGAAGCATTGTACATCTCGAACAGTCTTTGGAATTGGCCAATCGGATACTGCTTGTACTTTTCTTTCTGCCATGACCATGCCTTTAGGGGTAAGAATGACCCCTAAAAATTCAACGGTGGGAGCATGAAATTCACGTTTAGTTAATCTGCAATATATGTTGTACATGCTCGACTTAGTTATCTGAATAGATTAGAATATCATCGATATAGAATATCGCAAATATATCTAGAAATTCTCTGAGGACATCATTTAAACAAAATTGGAATGCTGCTGGTGCATTACAACGTCCAAAGGGCATGACTGTGTATTCAAATAGACCATATCGAGTTTTAAAACCAGTCTTCCATTCGTCGCCTTCTCTCATTCTGACTAAGTGGTAAGCACCTCTTAGGTCTAACTTGGTGTAGATATTGGCCTTTTTAACTTGATCCAACAAGACAGGAATCAAGGGTAATGGGTATTTGTTTTTTACTGTGATTTTCTTCAATCCTCTGTAGTCTATACAGGTTCAAAGATCTCCATTAGCCTTTGGGACAAAAAAAAAGAGGAGATGCTGCAGAAGACTTACAGGGACGAATGAATCCATTAGCTAGAAATTGGTCTAAGTATTTTCTCAGGTGTTGGTTTTCGTGTTCTGACAGGGCGTACACATGACAACTAGGGATTATAGCACCAGGAGTCAGATCAATTTGACAGTCATAGGGTCTATGAGGTGGCAAGGTTTCTGCTTCTTTTTCATCAAAGACACCTAAAAAAGATGAATACTGCCTGGGTAACGTTACTTTTTTCAGCGGCTGTGGCTATGTGCGTTTTGTGAGGAACTGTGACTTTCGCTGTCTGTAGACACTTTTCTGTACACATGAGTGAGGAAAACATGATTTTTCTCTCTTGCCAGTCTATCACAGGGTTATGGTGACTTAACCACAGCATGCCACGGATGATCCCATACTGAGGAGCATGGATGACGTCAAAGATTAATTTTTCTACGTGTTTGGTATCCTGATTCCCCCATTTGCAGTTCACAGATAAGGGGAGGGACTGTAGAGTCACTGGACCTCCATCTAGGAGCTTTCCATCTACGGCTTGTACTATTTCTGGTGTTTTCTTCTTCTTACATGGGATCCTCCATGTTTGAACCAGTTGTGCATCGATAAAGTTGCCGGTAGACCCTGAGTCAACTAAAGCTTTCTTTAGATAACTCTTCTTTTTTACTAGCACTTCTAAGTCTAGTTTGAGATATCTTGACTGTGAAGGGTCCATAGTTACACCCAAGAGCAACCCTTCTTTAAACCTTGGGTGTTCTAGTTTTCCGGCTCCATTTGTACGTTAGCTGCCACTTTCTTGGTGGAGATTTGTTTGCCTTTTGGTTTTACTGTACTGTATATTCTTTGACAAAGTGACCCTTTCTACCACAGTATAGGCATTGGCCGTTCTTTCTACGTAGATCTTTTTCTTCTTTCGTCAAGGGCCGCCTGATGGTTCCAATTTCCATTGGTTCAGAATTATGCTCTTTCTGAACTCGTGATTCTCTGCGTTCATGAACACGCCAGGAATGTTTCTCAGTCTTTTTGCGTGTTCCTTGTCGTTCAGAAAGACGATGGTCTAGTCTTAAAACAAGATGTATCAAGTCTTGACAATTTGTGGGTTGAGGATCGATATGAGGAAGAATGTCTTTTAACTCATCTTTGAGTCCTTGATAAAACAGGGCTGCTTGTTTTTCTTCAGGCCAAGATGTTTCTGCTATCAAACGATTAAAGCTAGCCAAGTACGAAACAAAGTCTTTACTGCCTTGTCGCAGTTCTAGCAGTTCTCTGTCTGCGGATAAAGTGACAGTTCTTTGATCAAACACTCTTTCAAATTCCCGGACAAAGTTTCTCTAATTATAAAGCAGTGGACTGTCTTTACGCACAAGAGGAATTGCCCAAGTGGCCGCGTCTCCAGTCAAATAGGATAGCAGGAAGGCCACCCGGGATTGGGCATCAGGGAAGGTGTTTGGTCGACAGGTGAAATGCAATTCTACTTGAGTCAAAAAGGATTGTGCTTTCTGAGGATCACCTGAAAATCTTTCTGGAGGAGCCAAAGGGATGGCTGAGGGAACTGTGAGGGAAATGTTAGTTGGAGGATTTCCTCCTGAGCCTTGAGTAGGAGGACCGAACCAACTCGCACCCAGAGGACCTTGCTCCTTCTTTTCTACTCTGTCTTGCAACTGACTCACTCTCTCAGCTAGACTAGTTGCTATATCTTTAGATGCTACTACATCCGATTGGAGCTGCGTAATTACTTTGACTAGCTCATCCAATGTGGCCATATTGACAACCTAGTGCAAACCAGGTGGATTAAAGATTTGTGGGCTCATTATTCTGTCAAGGAGTCCGGATCCTCGGGGTTCGCGCCTGTTCCCAATATGTCCATCTCTTGGCAGCTCCAAACTCTACTAGCCGTTATAGCACAGAGTTAAAGAATGGCCAAGTGGGGAAAGGGGTTTTAGGTTGGGAACAGCGTGGAAGGAGACCTGTGGAAGAAAAAGTTAAGAACACAATAATCAGATTATACACTTTGACTTTCATAGACTTTGTTCAGGATAGCTATGGACTGATAACATGAATGATCAAGAGCCTTTATATATCATAACCTTATTAGCTCTGAGTACCCGGAAAATAAATAAGGATTATGCAAGCTTTCATAAGAGCGTTTCTTTAGAATACAATCTGAGGCTCTGAACCTTGAACTAACTCAAGTTATTCTTTGAATAGAAACTACTTAATAACAGTGATCAATAAACACATTAGTTTTCAGGAATAATATGCATTAGGTTCATGATTGATACTGCAAAGGCACACTATAACAGTAATCAATGAACACATTCGTTTTTAGGAATAAACCGTGATAATCTCATGAATGATACTGCAAGGACACACTTTGGGGGTCATTCTAACCCTGGCGGTAAAAACCGCCAGGGCGAATGACCGCGGTAGCACCGCCAACAGGCTGGCGGTGCACCGCTGGGCATTCTGACCGCGGCGGTTCAGCCGCGGCCAGAAACGGAAAGTCGGCGGTGTCCCGCCGACTTTCCGCTGCCCTTGAGAATCCTCCATGGTGGCGGAGCGCGCTCCGCCGCCATGGGGATTCTGACACCCCCTACCGCCATCCTGTTCCTGGCGGGTCTCCCACCAGGAACAGGATGGCGGTAGGGGGTGCCGCGGGGCCCCCGTAAGAGGGCCCCAAAAGGAATTTCAGTGTCTGCCTAGCAGACACTGAAATTCGCGACGGGTGCTACTGCACCCGTCGCACTCCAGCAACTCCGCCGGCTCCATTCGGAGCCGGCTTCATCGTTGCTGGGTCTTTCCCGCTGTGCTGGCGGGCGGCCTTTTGGCGGTCGCCCGCCAGCACAGCGGGAAAGCCAGAATGGCCGCCGCGGTCTTGTGACCGCGGTGCGGTCATTTGGCGGTAACCGCATGGCGGGCGGAGACCGCCGCCCGCCGCGGTTAGAATCACCGCCTTTATCTGGATCTCCAAGATTCAATTGCTTAAGAATTATTATACACTTTAAATATCAAAACTGTGCATCAAGATTTCAATGTCTAGAAGTGATTGCACTTTCTGCCCATCTGAAACACAAGGGTTAAATGCCAAGAATAACTTTTGCACTCTGCCATTGATTCAACCATCAGGATCCAAATGTCAAAATACGCTCGAGTACTCTGCCAATCTGAGTTGCAGGTTTTAATTGCCAAGAATGAATTGCGCACACTGCTGCTGATTCAACCACCAAGGTTTAAATGCCAAGATACGATCGCGCACTCTGCTGATCCGAACTGTGAAAGTTAAATGCCAAGAATGAATCGCGCACACTGCTGCTGATTCAAACATCAAGGTTTAAAAGCCAGGATACGATTACGCACTCTGCCGATACGAACTGTGAAAGTTAAATGCCGAGAATAAATCGCGCACACTGCTGCCGATTCAACTATCAAGGTTTAAATGCCAGGATATGATCGCGCACTCTGCCGATCCGAACTGTGAAAGTTAAATGCCAAGAAAGATTCATGCACACTGTTGCCGATTCAAACATCAAGGTTTAAATGCCAAAATACGATTGCACACACTGCTGATCCGAACTGCAAGAGTTAAATGCCAAGAATTAATCGAGCACCCTGTTGCCGATTCAACCATCAAGAGTTAAATACCAAGATACGATCGCGCACACTGCCGATCCGAACTGCAAGAGTCAAATGCCAAGAATGAATCTAGCACTCTGATGCAGATTCAACCATCAAGGGTTAAATGCCAAGATACGATCGCGCACACTGCCGATCCGAACTGCAAGAGTTAAATGGCAAGAAAAAATTTGCACACGCGATGTAACCAAAAGGCCCAAAATTTGAGTATTTCTAAAAACGAGTCAGGCCTAACCCGACCTCCGTCTTACCGCCCTGCTTGAAGATCACCAAAGGAAATGAAGACAGGGTCTGGATATCCAAGGTAGGCCTTAGGCACATGAGCTCAGAAAATGCTGCTGCTCTGCACCGGGACCTCTGAATAGTGAGCACGTGGAGCTGGGCTGGGTCCCTTAAATAGAACGAGGCCCCGCCCACGTGCCACACCCAGCCAGGCTGCAGGAAGGGATTCTAGAAAGGCATAGAATAGGGACCACACCCTAACCACAGCCTGTAGTACTGCAGCAAAGCCTTGAAACTGCGCAATACATTGCAAACAGCATTAATGATGTTTCAACATGAATCTCTGCAATGCAAAAGGTTAACATACTGCATTAATACATAATGCATGAATTGTTACATTTCATAAGAGTTAGTTTATTGCATTACGTCGCCCGTAGAGCGCGCACTGTCCTGATGTTGACAGCCACACAGTCTCTTCCCCAAGCCTTCATAGGTCCCGGGGACGTCCAGGGCCCTATGTACTTTAAAGAGACTTTTTAGGGCCTGGGGACCCCATCCCCTGGTCCATTTTTTTTTTAAGAGGAGGAAGGCTGTGTGGGTCCCCTACCTAAGCCTCATTGGGCCCAGGGGACCACGTCTCACTGAGCTTTCTTTATTTTTTTATTTGTTAAGGGGAGGGAGGCCACATGGTCCCCCCTTCCCTGAGTCACACTAGGCCCTGAGGACTCTATCCCCCCCAGACTGTAAGTACTTTAAAAGTGAGGGTGGCCACATGGCCCCCTTCCCGAGTCTTTTTTGTGGATGTGGGGCTGTGTGGCCCCCTACCATGAGCCTCATCAGCCCTGGGGACCCCCTGAACCCACTGGGTACATCTTTCAAAGGGGAGGGCCCCTGCAGCCCCAGCCAACTCCCTGCATGCTGCGGGAGCCAGCATTACTCCAGCCCGGAGAAAGCAGCTGAGGGAGCAGTTATGTATGCTGCTCCCTCTGGGTGGGAGCAATATCTTAATCTGTTTCCCTGTCAGCATCAGTTTGGGCAGGAAAACAGATCTCAAGCCTACCCCAGCCGGCGGGTGCTTTTGTAAAGCTCCCACCTGCTGGGAGCAGATTTGTATTTGCTCCTGTTTGGTGGGAATTTTAAAAATGCTCCCGCCAGGAGGAAGAAAACAAGTGTTTCGGTCCACGCCGGTGCAGGCAGAAAATCTACTGTGTCCTGGGCAAGGGATACCCAGGACTAAGTATGTGTGCTGGCCCCAGGGCAGTGGTTCCCAAACTTTTTCGATCCCCGGCTCCTTTGACCTATTGGCCGTGTTGGCCACGGCTCCCCATTATGTTACTTTTTTTTGGCAGGTGGGGGAACGTAATCCCAGCCTCGGGAGTACTACTATTTTTAGCCTGGAAAATAATTGGGATGAAACTCATGAGGGCATTAGAGAGCTTTAGAAGAGCACCAGATGACACTACATAGGGTCAGGCTTTATTTTTAAATAGGCACTGATGAGATTAAGTAATTTGCACAGAATCAAAGGATGGTAGCCGACGCCAGGACTCCAGCCTGGTTCCCCAATTCTAAAGTCAACAGCTCTAACTGCTAGGCCACATCTCCTTTGACAAAACTGGTGAAAGGATGTAACCCATCTGGCGGCTGCTTCTGACATCTCCTTCCTGTGCTAGAATGGGTCAGTTATTATTTTTCAGTTTTTCTTGGATATTCTCTTTTCTTCTCAGACACCTTCATACATTATGTCTTTCTGGTATCCGTCTTGCTTTGTCAGCGCCAGAGAAATGAACTCTGGTTTCATTGTTCCCACAATCAGATTTTTCACAGAGGCTGGGCGCTCTGGAGTCTCATGTCTGTCTCTATTTACCTGTTCCTACACTATTTACAGTTTGTCTTCTTTATTCTCTCGTTCAGGTTGCTGAAAATCATTTATTGGAATCTATTTTTGTTCTTTTGTCATAGGGATATTATTAATGGTACTTTGGCGTCCTCCGCTGGTCACAGTAATTAATCCAGGGTGTTCTGTTTACAATAAATACCATGATGAAAGCTATCGATTCAAAGCACCTCCGAGTGGTTCCCAAACTGTGTGCGGCGCCCCTGGCTAGTTTTGACGGCGCACCAGGGAGCCACGGCGCACAGATTGGGAACCACTGTCCCAGGCGATGGGGTCCTCAGTGTCATTAATGGCCCTTTTTTTTTTAATAGCAGCGGCCCTGGGGGATGGGGTCCCCGGGGCCTTTTAAAGGCTTGGAGTGGTGGGAACTGCAGCCCCTCTCCCCCTAAAAAATACAGTGGACCCCTGGAAATAGGGTCCCGAGGGCTGAAAGTGACATGGTGGGGAGTCCATTTTAGTTAGCTGCTTGGGCACAGTGATAGCTCAGCTTCAGTTTGCGGCCTCTGCCCTTTTACCTAGTGAATAGGCTCTCTATTTCTGTATTCAATTTTTATTCATTTTACTATTGCTTCTCTTTGTGGCAGTGTTTTAATTTCATTATCAGCTGCTTTTCTGCGAAAGTGTCACTATCAGTGTCACGGACGTCATACTTTGCATCATGTTCCTTTCCTCGGATTCACAAGAACAGAATGCAAGGCATACAGAATAATATTTTGTATTGCCAGCCCCCGGAAATACTACAGCGCTTAGTTCATACCTGTGTCAGGCTTCTGACCATAAACATAAATATGTCCCCTATAAAAACATCTTAAAGGACAAAGGGCATTAGAGGAGGTTCTAGCCAGAATTTCCATCCATGCTGCATGCCGGTTTTCGGTCGACCTCAACTTTGTGTCTCCACAGATACTGATCTGGAGACTGGCGGCCTGACCTTGTACCAAGGTAACTGAGGTGGGTTGTGCTTCTCATGGACACTCTATGGACAGATTTTACTTACATCGCCGTGCTCTTGCTTAGGGGCTAGAGATGACAGGAAATGTATACTCATTTCATGACAATATGTTGGAGTTGTTTATATTTACATATCTAATTTTTACAATCCTGATTTTGTTATTCCTCATCATCCTAATTATTGCAGCTCGTGCATTTTATCATAGATTGCAGTCTTTTCAATAAATGTATTGAAAACTGTCCTGCATCTCTTTTCTTGCCTCTGTATGTGTAAGCGACTCGTACATGGAAGGAAAAGATAAGGTTTGTTTCACCACAATTTTCCTGAGAGGTTTTCAGAGTTCCAGGCAAGGCTGCCACAAATCACCTTTACTGTTTGGATTTGGGTGAGGTGCTGCTAGAGAGCCGGAAGGGTTGGGCTGCCAGCTGGTGTGGGAGTGAGTCACCTGCAACGTTGCCACCCCAAATCCAGCAGTTTTGTTGGAGTACAACACTCCGTATGACATGGTGCCACCAACAATAGTGTACGAGTCTCCTGAGTGTCTCATTCTGATACACACTGAAGGTAACCTAAGTACCATTACACGGAGACGTCAGTGGTCCTAGGGGCAATCCTCATCAGCCAAATAAGGAGCATCTATCTAAGATGTAGGTTACTTAAGCTTGAACAATAAAAAGATTTACTTCCCAAGGTGGTGTTCCCAACCATAAAACCTACTCTTTGGTACAGCAAATGGTATAAACATTAGAGATAAATGCAGACATCCACTCACGTAGTTTCTTTTAGCCAATAGCTTAACAGAAGAGGGCAGGGATGTTACATTCGCCGCGGAAGCCCAAGTAGCATATAGAACAGAAATATTTTATTCTTGGATCACCCTTCCTGAAACAGATTCAAATACACATTCATTTCATACATACAGGATAGCAAACGTACTACAACTGTACCGAGCTTACCAATACCTAGAAATACCTCTCTCTTACCAAGAACATCAAAAGGTATTCAATGTAGCCCTTCCACATGTAATACAACCTGCGTGATTTGGTCATTTAAGCAATTATCCATCAATGTGGCCAATACTTAGCACGTATACACCACATCTAAACGTGCAATCCTTGCTAGTAGCTGAAGTACGCACACTTATCTGCAAAGAGTCCACTCAATTATGGGTAAAGCACTCACGGAGAGGGATAAGATTCCGTTCTGGATTGCACAGAAAATAAACCAGATGAAAGCAGTGTTTCCCCCAAACGGGACCCCAAGATACACATAGAATTCTCACCATGTGCTTGCACTTTGGTATGGTCCCCTCAATAGAAGACTGTAACCCTTAGGGTTCAGTCTTTGCCACAATTTACACTACCAAGCACGGTACCCCAACACTAGCCAATTTTACAGAAAGTGTTAAAACAAATACAAAATGAACATGGGGCAGCCCCAGCCCTGATCTTGGCGATGAAACTGATGCACAATTTTTACACAGTGTCCTCAATTATTTTAAGTAATATTAAATGGGAAACAGCAACATTGGCCATTCAGCAAAGGCTCCGAAACGTTGCTCAACAGGAACGAGAGCTGCCAAAGATTATTTCCAAAACCAATACTAGTGGAGGACGGGGGAGTCTAGGGGCAGACCAACTAAACTACAAAGTACCACCCCTAAAGAAGGTAATAAACAAGCACAAGAGGGTTCTATAAAACACTGGGATAAACAAAAACAAAACAAAGACAGGAAAAAGTCAGAGGAGAACATCCGCAACCCAAGACCTCTGAAAGAGGATATAATCTCCAAATAGAGAAACTTTAAAACTCCTGATAGATACCAATATACTGATACATGTCCTTCTTGTTCCTTTCAGGACACACCGGACAAATGGAGTCAGAGAGTGGGACGGTCTGAAACACAAAGTGCCTCCAGGAAGCCTAAGAAGGGCTTATGACGTTCCTCAGAAGCTTACGCTAAAAAAGAGGATAAATCCCCTCAACAAAAACCACAATTTAAAAAGAAAAAGGTGGCTGCAATTTCAATCAAAAATGCCAGCCATTCTGAAAACACTGTTAAAGAACAGGACATAGGCAGTGACTCTGCTAGACAGTGCAGCAGAGGTCACGATTTGTCACCAGAATCTTATGGATCATCAGCTAAGGACTTTCTCGTCATAGAGACAGCCGACAGACGTGTCTCCCCACCACGGTTTATGAATTAAGTATCCAGATAGAGTGAGACATAGGGCACACTATTGAAGTAATACTTTGGGAAAAGTTAAACTTTGATATTCTATTAGCAGAAAAAGATTGGGCACCTGAATTTTTCTGCATGCTTCTACATGGGAAAGATGTAATTTTGCCTTCTTTCACAGTTCTGGTTCCAGACGCGGTAAAGGAGCGTATGCCAACAATTGGGTTCAGGCACAGACTCCTGCCCTGTACCACAATCACGTAGGGTGGGATAAAGAATCCCCCTACCATGTAATACCGATTAGATCTTCACCACAGCCTCAACCACAATATCCTATCAAACACGAGGCAATTGCTCCGGTGAGCCAGATTTTCTTGTAACTTGAGTACCCGGGAGTAATTGAGCCCTGTGTCTCTGCAATGAATAACCCGTTATTCCCTGTTGCCAAACCAGACGATTAATGTAGAATAGTCTTAGATTACAGACACTTAAACGGTCATACGCGCACTTATGCAATACAAAAGGCACACAGCAGTAATTAACAACATAGGTGGTCATAACAACCCTGGCAGTCGGTGTTAAAGCGGCGGTAAAACCGCCAACAGGCCGGCGGTAAAAAAAATGGAATCACGACCGTGGCGGAAACTGCCAACATAGACAGCCACTTTAACACTCCGACCGCCACGGCGGTACAAAAAAACACTGCGGTGGTAACCACAAACAGACAGGCGGAACATAATGTACCGCCCATAGTATACAACAGTCTAATCCGCCACCTTTTCCGGGGCGGATTCACCGCGAACAAAAACACGGCGGAAACAGGACTTGGAAGGGAAAACGCTCACCTCTACACACCCCACGAGGAACCAGGACGCCATGGAACCGGAACTCCAGATACTCCCTGCCTTTGTCTTCCTGCTCCTCTACCAGGAGCACGACCACCGGCGGCAAAGACCACAGTGAGTACTGCACCTACGACACAGGGGAGGGGGGAGGGAAAAGACAGTGACACACACACGCAACACCCCCACCCTCACCCACTACAACACACACACTAATACATCATTATACATTACAGTTACACCCCCAAACCCCCCTGGGAGAATGCAAAGACAAAAGGAAATGAATTGAACGTTGTAACCGATTAAAATCCAGTACTCAAAAAATATATATACACTATAAACAAATATATACACCAAGAATACAAGTCCAAGGTATTGCACCATAAAAGTCGGTGGACCACTGGGCCCAAAATGCATGGGCGAGGTCCACACAAGATACCCGATCAAAACAGAGAGAACACTGCAGGGGCATCAGACAGAAATACAACAGGCACCTCAGGGGGAAGGGAAGTGGGGGAACCTCAGCCGGATGAGTGCACAACGCCAGATCCACGAGGGGGCTCCATGCCCACTCCTGTATCCTGGGGAGTGCAAAGCCACAGTCTCACAAGTCTCTCCAGTTGGTGGTTTGCCCACTGCTTTAATCTGGGGGAGTGCAAAGCCACAGTCTCACAAGTCTCTCCAGTGGGTGGTTTGCCCACTGATTTATCCTGGGGAGTGCAAAGCCACAGTCTCACAAGTCTCTCCAGTGGGTGGTTTGCCCACTGCTTTATCCTGGGCAGTGCAAAGCCACAATCTCACAAGTCTCTCCAGTGGGTGGGTTGCCCACTGCTTTATCCTGGGGAGTGCAAAACTACAGTCTCTCTAGTGGATAACAGTTTCCACTGGTTCTGGAGGGGGCTTTGTGCCCAGAGTGCTTCATCCTGCCAAGGACTGAGGAAGTGGATGCCTTTCTCCACTGGTTCTGGAGGGGGCCTTGTGCCCAGAGTGCTTCATCCTGCCAAGGACAGAGGTAGTGGATGCCTTTCTCCACTGGTTCTGGAGGGGGCTTTGTGCCCAGAGTGCTTCATCCTGCCAAGGACTGAGGTAGTGGATGTGAATCTCCACTGGTTCTGGAGGGGGCTTTGTGCCCAGAGTGCTTCATCCTGCCAAGGACTGAGGTAGTGGATGTTATTCTCCACTGGTTCTGGAGGGGGCTTTGTGCCCAGAGTGCTTCATCCTGCCAAGGACAGAGGTAGTGGATGCCTTTCTCCACTGGTTCTGGAGGGGGCTTTGTGCCCAGAGTGCTTCTTCCTGCACGTGGCGGCCTCAGTAGCATCGGAGCTGTCGGTGCTCATTGGCCTGCGGTGCTGGTGGCGGCGGTGTCCTTGGCGGCGGTGTCCTGTGAAGCGGTGCTGGTGGCGGCGGTGTCCTTGGCAGCGGTGCTTGTGGCGGCGGTGCCCTGTGAAGCGGTGCTGGTGGCGGCGGTGTCATTGGCAGCGGTGCTGGTGGCGGCGGTGTCCTGTGAAGCGGTGCTGGTGGCGGTGGTGTTCTGTGAAGCAGTGCTGGTGGCGGCGGTGTCCTTGGCAGCAGTGCTTGTGGCGTGGTGTCCTTGGCAGCGGTGCTGGTGGCGGCAGTGTCCTTGGCAGCGGTGCTGGTGGCGGCAATGTCCGTCGTGCAGGTTTTTGGTGACTTGCCTGTCTTTCTGTGCCCCTTCCCCACCTTGGATGGTGGCGCAGCTGTCTTCCCACTCCCAATTGTACTCCCGGGAAAGCCTTTGGTGTTAGATGTTTTGCCTTTCTCCTGCCGGGCAGTGGCCAACTTTTTATGCCGCTGAGGTGGGGGACTGTCCGTGGTCTGGCTCCTTGACACTCTGGCTGCCCTGCTGCTTGGCACACTCCAGAAGCCAGTTACTGCTGGCACCACTGTTCCCGCTGATGTTGTGGCTGAGGTGCTGGGTTGGGACCTGGAAAGGCGGCCCCTAGGGGACTAAAGGGGTTGGGGAGGTGAGGGGAAGAGGTCAAGGTTGGACAGGAAACGTTTTTTGGACACACTGGGACGGGTAGATGGAGGGGGTTTGGGAGTGGAGGAAGAGGTAGTGGTTGTAGGAGGTGTATGTTTGCTGACTTTGGGTGAAGGTGCATGGGCTGGAGGCTGTTGTGAGGTGGATGGCTGTTGGGTGGGTGTGTGGCTGCGTTTGTGTACCTTGGGCTCACAGACACACTGGGAGAGGACACAGGGGATATGTGAATGGTAGTGGGGGTGGTGAGTGCAAGTGAGTGGGGTGTGGTGACGGGTGTGCTGGTGATGAACGTAGAGGCTGAAGATGTAGTGCATGCAGGTGTGAGCGGAGACGAGACAGGGAGGAAGAAGGGAGACAAGGAGGAGGGGGACACAGTGGAGGCAGTGGATGTTGGTATGTGTGCATGATGCTTGTGTGAGTGCCTGTGGGATGTGTGGTGCTTATGTTTCCCAGAGCTTCCCTTGTGTGTTGAGGTGGGTGCATGCTGGTCTGATGGTGTGCTTGGGATAGGCTGAGGTACAGGTGTTTGGGTCTGGGTGGAGGAAGTTGGAGGGTGGAGGCTGGACACAGGGACAATGGCTGCCATCAGTGCTGAGGCCAGAGTCTGAAAAGCTTGTTGTTGGGCTGCCTGACCAGAATGAATGCCCTCCAGGTATGCTTTGGTCTGTTGCAACTGCCTCTCTACACCCTGGATGGCATTCAAAATGGTAGACTGCCCAACAGTGAGGGTCCTGAGGAGGTCAATGGCCTCCTCACTGAGGGCAGCAGGGCTGACTGGGGCAGGGGCTGAGGTGCCTGGGGCGAAGGAGATGCCCACCCTCCTGGGTGAGCGGCCACGGGACACACGCTGAGGGGCTGCTGGGAGGGCGGTGCTGGTAGGGGGGGTGGCGGCTGTACCTGTAGATGCGGTGGGCACAGAGGGGCCCGCCACCCCAAGGGAGCTCCCATCAGAGGAGGAGTCCGTGTCGCTGGTCTCAGCTCCTGTCCCCGCCGTGGAGCTCCCCTCACCCTCCGTCCCACTGGTGGCTTCAGGCTCTGTTGTGTCGCCCTCCAGGGCCATGTGGGATGCAGCTCCCTCCTGCTCCAGAGCCACTGCTCCTCCGCCTGATTATGCAAATGCACACAAGAACAGGGAGACCACAAAAAGGGGGTAGGGACACAGAAGAAAGACATGTTGAGTGCATGCAATACTGCTACCATTGGCGGACACTACAGACACAGAAGCCCCCTGCACTACGCCGTGCACTTGGAGTTCCCTAATTAATCACAGGGACATGGGGTACAAGGCCTAAGCCCGATTGCTGCACACATGGAAGTCACAGGAGCCTGACTAGGTGTAGTTGGCTTTGAACACAGGTGGGGTGGAGTGCCACATGACCTGCCTTACGAAGGGACCTTGCCTACTAAACTAGCCCTGGCCTAGGGGAACCCACAGCCCACCTCCCCCACCCAGACACCTCCAATGCGTGCTGAATCAGCTGAATGAGAGTGTACTCACCCCCTTGTGGCTGCTGTGATGCCCTCAAGCGCCCATCCAACTCTGGATAGGCCACCGCCAGGATCCGGAACATCAGGGGGGTCATGGTGCGACGGCCACCCCTCCCACGTTGGGAGGCCATCCCCAGCTGGGCCTCCGCTGTCTTCTGGCTCCAACGGCGAATGTCCTCCCATCTTTTCCGGCAGTGGGTGCTCCGTCTGTGGTGGACCCCCAGGGTCTGGACTTCCTTGGCGATGGCACGCCAAATATCCTTCTTCTGGTGGGCGCTGACCGACAGGAATAGTACAAGGGAAAAGTAGAAGATATAACCGTCCGCACTGTCACAGTCATTGGCCCGCATCCCTACCCTTGCCATGACGCACATGCACTCACCGTCGTTTCATGCACACCTCATTATTCCCCCCCCTATCTTCCATCCACACCACTCCACACAGGCATTGCTCATTCGGCATGCTCACAGTGTACTTACCTGTTTGTCTGGAGGACTGTGGAGTAGCGTGTACTGGGGGAGGACCCCATCCACTAGTTTCTCCAACTCCTCCGTAGTGAAGGCAGGGGCCCTTTCCCCAGACAAATATGCCATTGTCTCTTCCAGACTGAGGTCACAGCAGCACTTGCAGTGTAGGTCCTCTCCTGTCGAAGATCAGGTATCAAGTGAATCAGGTATCAAGTGAGTGAACAGACAGAAAATGGCGGTGATGTCTGCGGCGGTGCGTACCATCACCGCCGGCGTACATCGTCATTGGCTCCTGGGACCCATAGGGTCCAATGTTAACCAATGCAGGATTGCGCCGCGGTCTTCGACCGCCTACCGCGACGGTGTACAAGGCCAGCGCAGTTACCTCATATCCCCTTGTCCCACATTACAGGTCAGGCAGCTGCCATTTCAGGGGGCCACATGGCATTCATTTTAAATGCGTCACACATATCTAGGCCTTGCATACACACTAATACAGGCACATAGCGAAATAAAACAATTGTGGAATAAAGTTGTGTTTTCGTACCTCAGTGTTGGCTGACTCTCTGCTTGTTGTCTCCTCCATAGAGCACGTCCGCTGGGGCAGGTGAGAAGATGGCCGCATCCTCCGGTGTACAGACCGCTGGTGGACCTGTCGACAATGGAGGAACAACATGTAATTGTTACCTACAGACTGGACCATGCCACAATTCAGGAACTGTGTGCCCAGTTGGAGCCACACCTGATGTCAGCTATCTCCTGTCCCACAGAAATCCCCCCTCTGAGCAGGTGCTGTCAGTACTCCATTTCCTGGCCAGTGAAACAACAGCGGCCATTGCATCAGAGATGTCCCAGCCTATGTTCTCAAACGCGTTGTCCAGAGTGTTGTCTGCCTTGTTGAAACACATGCGCAGCTACATCGTTTTCCCTCAGGTGGAGGATTTGCCTACAGTGAAAGGTGACTTCTATGCATTGGGACATATCCCCAACATCATAGGTGCCATTGATGGGACACATGTGGCCTTGGTACCCCCCCGCAGGAGTGAAAAGGTGTACAGAAACCGGAAGAGTTACCATTCTATGAATGTGCAGATGGTGTGTTTGGCCGACCAGTACATCTCCCATGTGAATGTCAAGTTTCCTGGCTCAGTGCATGACGCTTACATTCTGAGCAGCATCCCTTATGTGATGGGGCAACTCCAGAGGCACTGTGTGTGGCTATTAGGTGAGGACATGGACCCTATACAGAGTGACTAGGTGTCTGGGTCTGGGGATGTCCCTAAGAGATAGTGTGTGTCTAACAGTTGTCCCTCGACATTTGCAGGTGACTCTGGTTACCCCAACCTGTCATGGCTACTGATCCCAGTGAGGAATCCCAGGACAAGGGAAGAGGAAAGCTACAATGAGGCCCATGGGCGAACTAGGAGGGTTATAGAAAGGACCTTCGGCCTCCTGAAGGCCAGGTTCCGGTGCCTCCATATGACAGGTGGTTCCCTATTCTACTCACCAAAGAAGGTGTGCCAGATCATCGTGGCCTGCTGTATGCTTCACAACTTGGCTTTGTGACGACAGGTGCCTTTTCTGCAGGAGGATGGTTCAGATGGAGGTGTTGTTGCAGGTGTGGAGCCTGTGGACAGTGAAGACGAGGAAGCAGAAGAAGAGGATATCGACAACAGAAACATGGTGATTCATCAATACTTCCAGTGAGACACAGGTAAGAAGACATCACTGCCTGCTACATCTGATACACTTGTTCTACCTTTCATCTGTCTGTCACTTTTACCCAGTGTATGGACCCTGAGTTGTCACTTTCCCTTTCAAGTTCACAGATGTGGGTCCCATTGTGTGACATCTGCTTTGTTTCCGCATGGACTAGAGCTGTATGACATAGGTATGTTGACAATACAATGGATATAGCAGTTTTCCACAGTTATTGCAAATACAGAGTGACTGCAGATTGTTTTGTGCTTTAAGGGTGTTTATTTAAGTGCTAAATATTGGAGGGTGGTTTAAAATGGTCAGGGGTGATGGTGGAGGAATGCCCATGGCAGAGTCCAGTCTATTAGTCTCACATATGCATTGTCCAAAGGGGCATAGGAAGTGGAGCTGGGGCAGTTGATGGATGGACAGGGTAACAAAGTGGGAAAGAAGGATGACAATCAGGGTGGTCTCATTTTTTGGCGGGGGGCTTGGCATTTTTCTATGTCTTTGTCCTGGATCTCAGGGACTGCTTGCGGGGTGGTTCTCCATCTGCAGGGGGTGGGGTGCTGGTGTTGTGGTCCTGTGGCGGTGCCTCCTGTCCACTAGCGCCGGCGGAGGTGGTGGGCAGTTCGTCGTCCAGGCTAGTGTCAGGGGCCCCTTCTTGTGCCACATTGTCCCTCCTGGTTTTGACGAGTTCCTTCAGCACCCCCACAATGGTGCCCAGGGTGGAATTGATGGATTTTAGTTCCTCCCTGAACCCCAAATACTGTTCCTCCTGCAGCCGCTGGGTCTCCTGAAATTTGTCCAGTACTGTTGCCATCGTCTCCTGGGAATGGTGGTAGGCTCCCATGATGTTGGAGAGGGCCTCGTGGAGAGTGGGTTCCCTGGGCCTGTCCTCCCCCTGTAGGACAGCAGCCCACCCAGTTCCCCTGTGTTCCTGGGCCTCTGTCCCCTAAACGGTGTACCCACTGCCCCCAGGGCCCTGGTGTTGTTGGGGTGGTGGGTTAGCCTGGGTTCCCTGTAGTGGTGGATACACTGCTGCTTGACGTGTCCTGGGGACAGAGGTATGGGCCTGCTGGGTGGGTGCTGTGCAGGTGTTTCCAAAGGGGGGGAGGCTCTGTTGTGGCTTGTGCCAGTGTGAGGGGAACCGACTGTCCCGAGGTCCCAGGTGGGCCAGGCTGGTCATCTAGATCCAGTTGGACAGAGCTGCTGTCATCACTGTGGGCCTCTTCTGTGGGGGGAGTGGACATGCCTAGCACCTCCTGTCCGGTGACGTTGGGTAGGGGTCCTGCAGGGGTGTAAAGGCATGATTATTGCATCTGTGTGTGCCATGGTGTGCAATGGGTGGGTGACCCTGTACCCCAGTGCTTGCATTCTTGGGTAGGACCTTGTGTGCTAAATGTTTAGGGGTGTGTGTGGGTATGTGCAGTGGCCATGCATTGGTGATGGGTGTCCATGCTTTGGTGTTGCATGCAGGGTTTGGTGTTAGGATGGGTGGGTTGGGATAGAGGGACATATGTGAGGAGTTGGAGTGATGGGGGTGAGGGTGGGGGTATGTGATAGCATGCAGGTAGGGTGGGGGATGAAGTAGTAAAAGATTTGCCTTACCAGAGTCCATTCCTTCAGCTACTCCTGCGAGGGCCTCAGGATGCAGTATAGCCAAGACCTGCTCCTCCCATGTGGTTAGTGGTGGGGGTCTGCCGCCGATCCGCTGAACCGCAAGGTGGTGTCTTGAGACCACGGAACGCACCTTCCCCCATAGGTCGTTCCACCTCTTCCTGATGTCATCCTGTGTTCTTGGGTGCTGTCCCACTGCGTTGACCCTGTCCACGATTCTGCGCCACAGCTCCATCTTCCTAGCTATGGTGGTGTGCTGCACCTGTGATCTGAATAGCTGTGGCTCTACCCGGATGATTTCCTCCACCATGACCCTGAGCTCCTCCTCAGAGAACCTGGGGTGTCTTTGCGGTGCCATGGGGTGGTGTGGGTGATGTGTGGGGTGATGTGTGGGGTGGTGTGTGTTGTGATGTGTGGGGTGATGTTTAGGGGTGTGTGGTGTTTTGTGCGTGGATATTGTGTGAGTGATGGTGTTGAGTGCCTGTGGATGCTAGTTTGTAGATGGTGGTGTCTCTCTCTGGCCTTCAGTCACAATTGTGGTCGTAAGGGTTTGTGGGTGATGTGGGTGTATGTTTTATGTTGTATTGGGTTCGTGGGAGTGGTGTGTGTATGTGTATCAGGTGTGTGTATTTGGAATTGTCCAATGTGGTAGTGTTTTGTAAATGTGTGTTTAAATGTGTGTGTATTTTGAGCGCAGCGGTTTGTACCGCCAATGGAATACCGCGGTTGAAAGACCGCCGCGTGGATTCGTGGGTCATGATAGTGTGGGCGTATTCCTGTTGGTGTGACGGTGGAGGTTTTATTCTCGCCAGTTTATCACTGACCTTTGGTGTGGTGGACTAGTGTGGGTGTCTAAATTTTGGCGGATTCCGAGCTGTGGGTCGTAATAGCTGTGGCGGAATTCTGCAGCCGCTGCGGTGTGTTGGCAGTCTTCTGCACCGCGGTAAGTGGCATTTACTGCCAATGTTGTAATGACCCCCATAGTATGCAAAAAATACAAAACAACCTTGAATGTTTCCAACGTTTTTTCTGCTAAAATCTAGAGCCTGGAAGTTGGGATCTTAGCACCTTTAGACTTGCAGCCACGCTTTTGCCAATTACCTCAAGGGTACAAGAACAGCCCTGGGTTGTTTTCAGCCTGAGTAACATTACATGAGATTGAAACCAAGGCATTGTCTTACGTGGATGATATTTATCTCACAGGTGACGACCTCAGCATACATCTGGCCAAAGTGGATAGGATCATGTTAGGATTCACTGCCTGGAGCCACAAATGTAATTTCAAGAAAACAAAAATTGCTTTCTTAAGTGTCCTCTTCCTGGGGTACGAATTTTCAGATGAAGGCAAGAGCTTGGCCATCCACTTTAAAAAAAATGCACTCAAATTCATCCACCAAATACTATTAAGAAACTACAGTCGTTGATGGGTTTCTTCAACTTTGGCAGAACGTACATACCAGATTATGCACAAGGCATAAAACCACTCTAAGATCTTTGAAGCAAACACTAGCCAATAGAACACACACACATTCTCAGAGAACTGCCGCAGGACATGCTAGAGGCAAAACACTTATACACATGTGACAACAAAACAAACATGGTCATCAGAATAATTGGTGGTGCCATGGGCTTTACATATGTCTCATTCAATGAGGGTAACATGGTACCCAATGCATACAAATCACATTTGTATTCCAATGCAGAACAACGTTTTGCACCAACAGAAAAATACTGCCTGCTGGTCAGATGGCCATATCAAGGAGAAGCCACTTGCCCAAAGGAAAAGCACTATTATCTTTACCCCTGTACCAGCCCTCAAGGCGGTCACCAAAGTGTTCCAAATGCAAAAGCATTACATCCACATTGTATTCAAAGGGCAACCTCCGACTGCCAGAGACGTTGATTACATATTTGACCCAAAACCTCAGACCCAGGAATTACTCCAATATGAACAGGAGTACCATGCACCTACCAATATATTACCAGTATACCAATACAGACCTGTCATTTACACTGATGGTTTAGCCCGACCAGCTGCAGGTGCTAAACATCAATACTCAGTCGCTTGCACTATCATAAGTGGAGTGATGAAGGATGGTACATTCCACCCTACAAATACCTACACGCAGACCCTGGCGGACTGCACTTCTCAGCTGGCAGAGCTTAAGGCTCTTGTCCTGGTACCAGAACATAGGGATACTGACCAACCAATATTGATTGTGTGTGATTCATATTTTTGTGTCCAGTCCTATAACGACAATTTAAATCACTGGCACCTGAATGGCTTCAGAGATTCCAAAGGGAGCACCATCAAACACAGAAACTTGTGGGAGAGGGTAGCTGACCTTCAGGACAGACTCTCAAAAGTTAATGAAGTACATATATTGGCCCATCAATGTGTAAGAGTATACACCGTAGGAAACACTTTGGCTGATGAAGTAGCCAAATCTGCAGTAGCTACAGCTTCTGTTGCTGCAATAACTCCCTCACAGACGAGGATGGATAATGAGATGCTGGCTGCTGTGAATGCTACGGCTGATGGTAAGCCGTTACCAAAAGCATACCGTGCAAAATATTCCTAATATCCCAGTGCCCAGAGCATTAAATTTGCAACAATTCCAGGGGTAGGAAATCGAGCGATCCCCAACCGAGACTAGAGAGTAGATCTCATCAAAGCAGCACATGACGGTGTCATCATCGCTCGCGCAGGTGTGGCAGCTACAATATCACTATTACAAAAACGCTTTTGGTGTGCAGGTCTTTACATGCAGACCAAGCAATATGTCCTTTGTTGTGAAATATGCCAAGAAATTAGAGGGTCCACAATTAAACGCCCACTGCAGACATCCCTTTTAACCCCTTCGCTGCCAGGCCTTTTCCCCCTCCTGTGCCAGGCCTTTTTTTGGCTATTTGAGGCAGTTTGCGCTTAGGCCCTCATAACTTTTTGTCCACATAAGCAAGCCAAGCCAAATTTGCGTCCTTTTTTCAACATCCTAGGGATTCTAGAGGTACCCAGACTTTGTGGGTTCCCCTGAAGGAGGCCAAG
The DNA here is from genome assembly GCF_031143425.1 of Pleurodeles waltl. Taxonomy (NCBI): domain Eukaryota; kingdom Metazoa; phylum Chordata; class Amphibia; order Caudata; family Salamandridae; genus Pleurodeles; species Pleurodeles waltl. Next base: position 1,657,905,074 of record NC_090445.1, read on the forward strand.
AAATTAGCCAAAATAAGGTGAACATTTTGTTTTTTTCAAAAAAATGGGAAAAAGTGGCTGCAGAAGAAGGCTTGTGGTTTTTTCCCTGAAAATGGCATCAACAAAGAGTTTGCAGTGCTAAAATCACCAGCTTCCCAGCTTTCAGGAACAGGCAGACTTGAATCAAAAACCCAACTTTTCAACACAAATTTGCCATTTTACTGGGACATACCCCATTTTTAAAAATGTTTGTGCTTTCAGCCTCCTTCCAGTCAGTGACAGAAATGGGCGTGAAACCAATGCTGGATCCCAGAAACCTAAACATTTCTGAAAAGTAGACAACATTCTAAATTCAGCAAGGGGTAATTTGTGTAGATCCTACAAGGGTTTCCTACAGAAAATAACAACTGAAAAAGAAAAATATTGAAATTGAGGTGAAAAAAACAGCAATTTTTCTCTACGTTTTACTCTGTAACTTTTTCCTGCAATGTCAGATTTTCGAAAGCAATATACCGTTACGTCTGCTGGACTCCTCTGGTTGCGGGGATATATAGGGCTTGTAGGTTCATCAAGAACCCAAGGTACCCAGAGCCAATAAATGAGCTGCACCCTGCAGTGCGTTTTCATTCTATACCGGGTATACAGCAATTCATTTGCTGAAATATAAAGAGTCAAAAATAGCTATCAAGAAAACCTTTGTATTTCCAAAATGGGCACAAGATAAGGTGTTGAGGAGCAGTGGTTATTTGCACATCTCTGAATTCCGGGGTGACCATACTTGCATGTGAATTACAGGGCATTTCTCAAATAGATGTCTTTTTTACACACTCTCTTATATTTGGAAGGAAAAAATGTAGAGAAAGACAAGAGGCAATAACACTTGTTTTGCTAATCTATGTTCCCCCAAGTGTCCCGATACAAACGATACCTCACTCGTGTGGGTAAGGCTAGCGCCCGCGACAGGAAACGCCCCAAAACGCAACGTGGACACATCACATTTTTTTAAAGAAAACAGGTGTTTTTTGCAAAGTGCCTACCTGTAGATTTTGGCCTCTAGATCAGCCGGCACCTAGGGAAACCTACCAAACCTGTGCATTTTTGAAAACTAGAGACCTAGGGGAATCCAAGATGGGGTGACTTGTGGGGCTCTGACCAGGTTCTGTTACCCAGAATCCTTTGCAAACCTCAAAATTTGGCTAAAAAACCACATTTTCCTCACATTTTGGTGACAGAAAGTTTTGGAATCAGAGAGGAGCCACAAATTTTCTTCCACCCAGCATTCCCCCAAGTCTCCCGATAAAAATGATACCTCACTTGTGTGGGTAGGCCTAGCGCCCGCAACAGGAAATGCCCCAAAACGCAACGTGCACACATGACATTTTTTTAAAGAAAACAGAGGTGTTTTTTGCAAAGTGCCTACCTGTAGATTTTGGTCTCTAGCTCAGCAGGCACCTAGGGAAACCTACCAAACGTATGCATTTCTGAAAACTAGAGACCTAGGGGAATCCAAGATTAGGTGACTTGTGGGGCTTTGACCAGGTTCTGTTACCCAGAATCCTTTGCAAACCTCAAAATGTGGCTAAAAAAACACATTTTCCTCACATTTTGGTGACAGAAAGTTCTGGAATCAGAGAGGAGCCACAAATTTCATTCCACCCAGCATTCCCCCAAGTCTCCTGATAAAAATGATACCTCACTTGTGTGGGCAGGCCTAGCGCCCGTGACAGGAAATGCCCCAAAACGCAACGTGGACACATCAATTTTTTTTAAAGAAAACAGGTGTTTTTTGCAAAGTGCCTACCTGTAGACTTTGGCCTCTAGCTCAGCCGGCACCTAGGGAAACCTACCAAACCTATGCATTTTTGAAAACTAGAGACCTAGGGGAATCCAAGATGGGGTGACTTGTGGGGCTCTGACCAGGTTTTGTTACCCAGAATCCTTTGCAAACCTCAAAATATGGCTAAAAAAACACATTTTCCTCACATTTTGGTGACAGAAAGTTCTGGAATCAGAGAGGAGCCACACATTTCCTTCCACCCAGCGTTCCCCCAAGTCTCCCGATAAAAATTATACCTCACTTGTGTGGGTAGGCCTAGTGCCCGCGACAGGAAATGCCCCAAAACGCAACGTGCACACATCCCATTTTTTGAAAGAAAACAGAGGTGTTTTTTGCAAAGTGCCTACCTGTAGATTTTGGCTTCTTGCTCAGCCGGCACCTAGGGAAACCTACCAAACCTATGCATTTTTGAAAACTAGAGACCTAGGGGAATCCAAGATGAGGTGATTGCAATCCTTTGCAAACCTCAAAATTTGGCCAAAAAAACACTTTTCCCTCTCATTTCGGTGAAAGAAAGTTCTGGAATCTGAGAGGAGCCACAAATTTCCTTCCACCCAGCGTTCCCCCAAGTCTCCCGATAAAAATTATACCTCACTTGTGTGGGTAGGACTAGCGCCCACGAAAGGAAATGGCCCAAAACACAACATGGACACATCACATTTTTTCATAGAAAACAGTGCCTACCTGTGGATTTTGGCCTGTAGCTCAGCCGGCACCTGGGGAAACCTAGCAAACCAGCGCATTTTTGAAAACTAGAAACCCAGGGGAATCCAAGATGGGGTGACTTGCGGGGCTCTGACCAGGTTCTGTTACCCAGAATCCTTTGCAAACATCAAAATTTGGCCCAAAAAACACTTTTTCCTATCATTTCGGTGACAGAAAGTTCTGGAATCTGAGAGGAGCCACAAATTTCCTTCTACCCAGCGTTCCCCTAAGTCTCTCGATAAAAATGGTACCTCACTTCTGTGGGTAGGCCTAGCGCCCACGAAAGGAAATGGCCCAAAACACAACATGGACACAACACATTTTTTCACAGAAAACAGAGGTGTTTTTTTGCAAAGTGCCTACCTGTGGATTTTGGCCTCCAGCTCAGCCGGCCCCGGGGGGGGGGGGGGGGGGGGGGGGGGGGTTAGAAATGGGCTGAAATAAATTTGACCCCCCCCCCCCCCTCCCCCCAATCCCCCCTGCCCGGGAGCGACCCTTGCCTACGGGGTCGCTCCCCCTGCGTGACATTGGCGCCAAAAAAAAAATCCCCGGTACCTAGTGGTTTCTGCCCCCTTGGGGGCAGATTGACCTAAATCGGCCAATCTGCCCCCAAGGGGGGCAGAAATGGTCTAAATACAATTTGCCCCCCAGGGGAGCGACCCTTGCCTAATGGGTCGCTCCCCATCTCTAAAAAAAAAAAAAAAAAAAAAAAAAACATAAAACAAATTTGCCCTGGCGCCATCGGCCTAATAATAGGCCGATCTGCCCCCATGGGGGGCAGAAATGGCCTAAAATAAATGCCCCCCCTCCCCGGGAGCGACCCTTGCCTACGGGGTCGCTCCCCCTGCGTGACATTGGCACCAAAAATAAAATCCCCGGCGCCTAGTGGTTTCAGATTGGCGTAGCAAAAAACGGCCGATCTGCCCCCAAAGGGGGCAGAAATGGCCTAAATACAATTTTCCCCTCCAGGGGAGCGACCCTTGTCCAAGGGGTCGCTCCCCATCTGTAAAACAAAAAAAAAACAAAAAATCCCCGGTGCCTAGTGGTTTCTGCCCCCCTTGGGGGCAGATCGGCCTTATCAAAATTGGCTGATCTACCCCCCAGGGGGGGCAGAAATGGCCTAAAATAATTCCCCCCCCCCCCAGGGGAGCGACCCTTGCCTAAGGGGTCGCTCCCCTTGTATGAAATTCACGAACACAAAAAAAACTCCCTGGTGTCTAGTGGTTTCTGCCCCCCTTGGGGGCAAGATTGGCCTCATCAAAATAGGCCAATCTGCCCCCAAGGGGGGCAGAAATGGCCTAAATATAATTTGCCCCTAGGGGAGCGACCCTTGGCTAAGGGGTCGCTCCCCACCTAAAAAAAACAAAAAACAAAACAAATAGAAAAAAAAAAAAAAAAAGATACCTGGTGCCCTAGAGGATTCTGCCCCCTTAAGGCCTTAAAAAAAAATGCCCCCCATTGGGAGCGACCCTTGCCCAAGGGGTCGCTCCCTTATGCCAGTTTCAATAAAAAAAAAAAACATCCCTGGTGTTTAGTGGCCGTTTCAAAAGCCGGATTGCAAGCAATCCGGCTTTTGAAACGCTTGGAGAGACTTCAAAGGGAAGGAAATACATTTCCTTCCCTTTGAAGCCTCTCCGGGCCTCCCCCACGTGATTGAAAGAGAAATGCTGAGCATTTCTCTTTCAATCACGCTGGAAGCTCTGTGGGGGAGACCCTGTGACAAATCAGCGCACGCTTGCGTGCTGACGTCACAGGGGGGGGGTCGGGGGTGGAAGGGGAAGGGCTTCACCTTCTATCCCCGCCTTGAAGGTGGGGTGGGGGGGGGGGTGCACAGGGGGTAATGTGTGTACCTCGACCATTGTGGTCCCTTACAACCCGATGGTGCATACAAATATATCTTAGTCGCTGTTGATTCTCGTTCTAGATTTTCGTTGGTATGGCCACAACGGTTGGCTGACGCTCGAACTGTTGTTAAAGATTTGCTAGTCTTTATCAGTACATATGTGGTTGCAGCATTCCACTCGGACCAGGGGCCTGCCTTTGCCTCTACGGTATTCAGGGACACCATGGGAACAATGGGTGTTCAACTGCCTTATTCCTCACCATATCATCCTGAGGGAAACAGCATTGTGGAGAAGAAGAACCAAGACTTAAAGCAGTCCTTAACAGCAAGAGTTATAGGATCAGGCCGTATTTGGCTTCATCACCGATGTGGGGTCCAGAGAGTACTAAATTGTCCTTGGGAGGTCGCACCCCATATAAGCTCCTTTTAGGGATACCTATGTATGTCCCTGATCTTGATGGTTCCGGCACAGTGGCGGCAGACAGACCGTTTGACATAAATAAACGTGTAGCTGTTTTACTGGAGCTACAGCAATTACGGGATGAGAATTAATTTGCCTGTGCCGCCACCTTGACAATAAGGGATTTGCCAACCACATCTACAGGCTGGATTCCTAAAGCTGAGGATCTAGTGCGTGAAAGGATTGCTGTGAGAATGGAATTTGGCCCATCCTACAAAGCACTGGTTCATGTACTGGGAATACACGGCACAAGAACTGTCACCACACCATTGCTGTCTGGTTCCATACAGAACAGATTTGTTTCTATTGACAACCTCAAATTGCATCATGTGGCCATCTTGCACCGTGGACCCAGAGGTCCTTTGGGTAGTACCTGCTCCCCCTCTCACTACCCAACAGGATATACCTCTACAAGCAGTAAACAACGATTCTCGCAGCACCAATGCTACAATTGCCTACTCGAGCATGGGGAGGGAGGAATGTGAGCTTCTGCTGATTTGGTGTCAACACGTCATTGGCGAACACTGTCCGAGATGTGAAATGCTATTATTCAAATTCGACCCAGACAGATGACATCGTCTACTACAAACCACTGCAAATGGTTACATCCACCAGCTCTGCGTTTGCACAGACTGTTTGTTCTGCTTATTCATTGACATTGATGACATTTCTTACGACTCGTCAGCTTCTGAAACTGAGACTGTATCAAAGACATATAAGCTGTACATATGGCTTAAAAACAATTACTTAACTTATCCCTGGTACTATTTGTGGATACCGCTGACATTTCTGGCCTTTCTGCTTTGGATTGGTTTCGTTATTGTCTTTTTCCTTCTGATAAATGGTCATCACCTTCCTAAACGTTGTGTTTTAGGGCCGGTGGATGAGGTTTTGATACCTTACCTGTCCTCCCATAATGTCCGAAGAGACTTGTTGCTTGTGAACATTTCAACAGGTCCGATTACAGATGGGACTGTGTGGGATAAAGTATCATTTGACATATAAGGTCCTACTGAGGTCATTCAAATTCCATGTGTTTAAAATTTCTATGAGGTATGTTATTACACCTGGTATTGTTTCCGATGACCGGGATGTTAAAACAGTTGATTCCATGCTTTCTGAGCTTGAATATTATACTGTATTTGAAAGTGAAGGCGAATACATGAATACAGCAAATTATGGGGAAAAGTTTTGTTATCACCATTACGGACATTACTTTCTGCACCGAGCTAGCATCCCAAGATCAGTTTACAATTACACTCAGTGGAACACTGTTCAACATCACCTGTGGGGAGCCCCAAAACATAGACAGATAAGTTTGCATATTTTACTGGGCATGAGACTAGAAATGCTGTGTCATACTATTTCAAATTACCGCCTTCCAGAATGAGAAAAATATTTCTAGCTGACACAAAATTGATCTATTCAGATTTCTTTGCTTCCTGTCTTGCTTTGGAGGGCTATGAATATTGGAAACACACTATTGATTTGAAAAGTATATGGGGAACAAAAGATTAGCATATACAGGGTGGGAAAGCTTTGTTTAGAGCGTGCCTTATTCCTTTACAAATTATATTTTTAAATGACACAGACCAAAAAACATCCTGTTTGAGGTTAGCAAAAGTAAAATAATTGAATGTGACCAGTATCTGCACACCAGCTAAATTTCACAATTGGCAAACATTTCTAAATGTCACTGAAGAACAACTCCGTGCTTGAGTTCAGAATGGTACCTTTAATTCCACACTTTTGACTCCCGGCAGGTGGTAATTGTGGCCAATGGACGCAAATTAGTGCCAGGCACGTTTTGTTAAATCCTCTGGGGATGTCAGAGCAAGCCGGCCTGACCCTTGGCTCAACATTCAGGTATCGTCACTACATACAGTGTGGGTAAACTGTGCCAACAATGGTTGCACTCCTCCACTTTAAAAGTTGTCAAAGAATACCTTAGTTTCCTGTCTGAGGAAGTCGATCTACAAGATTTCCTGTTAGGATCCAGGAAGCCACGGTTGAAGCGTTTCTTGTAAGCCAAACATAGCGAGACCTGAAAACTATCCCAGATGGAAGCAGCTGCACGTTTAAGGCAGATAAAGAAAATATGGAAAAGGCTTTACCATGAACACTTTGTCCAATAGAATTTACACCTTAAATAATATTGTCTCATCTGCAATTGATATCATTCAGAATGAAGTGTCCTTTTTACAACATGGACAAAGTCAGCTGCGCTCCATCATGCAGTTAAGTTGGACACTGAAAATTCTCAAAAGTGGCTGCATGCCCAGGAAGCACATTAATGTTACTCAATTGTTTGCTGCTTTTAACTTGTCAAGACAACAACAGCTAATGGCTAAAAAAAGAAGTTAGTTACATCATGCTTAACACTGAGATACTAGAAAAGTTGCCTTTCACTGTAGCAGAAATCCCCTTGCCGGTATGTCTAATATATGGAATGATAAATCTGCCCACTTCCACCTTTAGTTTCACGAAATGCTTAAAGCATTTTCCAGTAGGCAGGTTTGAGAGACTAAGAGACAGCAACATACACAAGGTGTGGGAGCTGCCTTTCGATTAAAAATGTATGAACGGCAAAACAGAGGTTTTTCTTAGAGGAACCAAATGTCAGACTACTGTTAGTCATTCTATGATTTGTAATCAGGTGTCCTTGCAAGGCCTTTGTAATGCAAAGGTTGAGAATTTGGCAAGCTATCTAAAGAGTACGCCCATCTCTTTTAATCGTCCAGTATTTCAGATACTTTATAATGAAAGTTATGTGGTTATGAACGATCAAACAGATTTGGGTTACATCACCAGGCTCTTGCTTAGCCTTTTAGGTATTAATTGTATACTCATGAAATGACAAGTTGGGGCTGTTTATATTTACATCTCTAATTTTTACAATCCTGATTTTGCTATTCCTCATTATCCTAATCATTGCAGCTCATGCATTTTATCGTAAATTGCAGTCTTTCCAAGAAATGTGTTTAAAATTGTCCTGCATCTCTTTTCTTGCCTGTGTGTGTGTGTAAGAGACTTGTATATGGAGAGAAAAGGGTAAGGCTTGTTTCACAACGATTTTCCTGAGGGGTTTTCAGAGTTCCACGCAAGTCTGCCACAAATCACCTTTATTGATTGGGTTTGGATGACGTGCTGATAGAGAGCCGGGAGGGTTAAGCCGACAGCTGCCAACAGGTGTGGGAGTGGCTCAGTTACCTGCAACGCAGTGGTGCTGCCGCTCCAAATTCAGCAGTCTCGGTGGAGTATAAGAGTGCATAAGACACCCCTTCCCCTTAAAAATACTTCAGGCCCCTGATATGGGTTCCTTGGGCTGAAAATAGCCTGGGGAAGGGGGCCGCACCCTCCCATCCTCTTACAAAATACTTCAGGCAGGGGGTAGGAGGGACTCTCAAGACCTCCACCCTAATAAAAATGGACATGGGTCCAGCCCCTGGGCCTTTCCCCACCTCTGGTGGGGTTTTAGAACAAGAAGCGCTGCAGCCCGTGCTGCTTCCTTTTTTTTTTTTTTTTTGCACAGATCCTTTTTGACCTAGATTTTTTGACCCCACCACCAGGCCTAGGGGATCCGGGTAGCCCTATCCTGTCCCATTATGTGTCTTTTTTACATTATTTCTAGGACTTGTGACTGTATCCCAAGTCCTAAAATGACTGCCATCACTTTCTAGTTGAGGTGGTAGCAGTCATTCAAATCTCAGTCTGAGATCTGTAGGCTACAGTGATACTCAACGGTGTGATATATATACAATTTGTTTTACTTTAACTTCTCCACAACTACTGAACGGAATTATACCAAAACACAAAAAGCACTCCTTCTGGACCAAGATCTAGCTTTGTGGCAAATTTGGTGTAAATCTGTTCAGAGTTTTGGGCTGGAGTGGTGTCTAAATTTCCTATGGAAAAATTAATGGGGAAAACACATTCTTGGATTCCAACCCCCCTCCTTTTTTCAGCCCCCGCTTCACAAATCACCCCAGAACTTTCCATGCTCAAACTAGTTAATAAGCAGCACTTTTTAGGAAAGTTTCATGGAGATTCATCAAACGGGGCCAAAGGTACTAGCAACACAAAAAAATGCATTTTCTATGGAAACACAATACTAACTATAATTTACCACTGGCGACAGCGATCAATATATGTATGTATGTGTATATATATATATATATATATATATATATATATATATATATATATATATATATAGACTCATGCAAACACACATATATTTATGCATACACATGCGCATCTTAACTAGACCTACAATGCATGGTAAAGGTATGCGTTCTAAAAGCGACAACAAATGCATGCATGGTAAATGCACTGCAAAGTTTAAACTGCGTTGTAAAGGATGTTTCCCAGGGGATACAATCCATGAGATAAGATGGTGAACTGTTTTACATTATTAAATGTCAGTAATATTTTCCAAACTAGTCAAACCCAAATGGCGAGCAATAGCAGACAGTATGAGATGCCTTCAAACACGGAGCTGGAAGCTACACCAGTGATCTAGTAATTACAGATTTGATACAAGGCGACAAGTTTGTGTCATCTGAACCACTGCAATCTGCTTTTGAATTAAGTCAAATACGTTCCTGGAAGAAAATAGAGCAGCTGTCTCGAAAAACTGGAAGGGTTAAGAAAAACTCCTTTAACTTATGCCTAACACACTCTTTATCAAAATGGGGGAATTACAATGACAGGGGAATCAGATGTGTCTTCTGTAGTACATTTGCTTCCATAAGAAGCCACTATCTTGAACAAGCAGATAGCAATCCGGTTATTCACTGCAGTGAGTGGGTAACCAAAGTGATTTTGTCCTCTGCATTGCCAGTCTCCAAAGACCTGAGCACAGTGGCAGAATTGCAGTCTCACCCACTTTCCTCTGCTTCTCCCCAGTTTCCACAGCCTGAAGGGAGGTGAAAGAATGCAGGTGGCACTGTATCTGTGCCAACCACTGTAGGAAAGTACCATCTTGCCTGGCATGTTACCCCCATTTTTCACTGTATATATGTTGTTTTAGTTGTATGTGTCACTGGGACCCTGGTAACCCAGGGCCCCAGTGCTCATAAGTGTGCCTGAATGTGTTACCTGTGTAGTGACTAACTGTCTCACTGAGGCTCTGCTAACCAGAACCTCAGTGGTTATGCTCTCTCATTTCTTTCCAAATTGTCACTGACAGGCTAGTGACCATTTTTACCAATTTACATTGGCTTACTGGAACACCCTTATAATTCCCTAGTATATGGTACTGAGGTACCCAGGGTATTGGGGTTCGAGGAGATCCCTATGGGCTGCAGCATTTCTTTTGCCACCCATAGGGAGCTCTGACAATTCTTACACAGGCCTGCCACTGCAGCCTGAGTGAAATAACGTCCACGTTATTTCACAGCCATTTTACACTGCACTTAAGTAACTTATAAGTCACCTATATGTCTAACCTTTACCTGGTAAAGGTTAGGTGCAAAGTTACTTAGTGTGAGGGCACCCTGGCACTAGCCAAGGTGCCCCCACATTGTTCAGAGCCAATTCCCTGAACTTTGTGAGTGCGGGGACACCATTACACGCGTGCACTACATATAGGTCACTACCTATATGTAGCTTCACAATGGTAACCCCGAATATGGCCATGTAACATGTCTATGATCATGGAATTGCCCCCTCTATGCCATCCTGGCATAGTTGGCACAATCCCATGATCCCAGTGGTCTGTAGCACAGACCCTGGTACTGCCAAACTGCCCTTCCTGGGGTTTCACTGCAGCTGCTGCTGCTGCCAACCCCTCAGACAGGCAGCTGCCCTCCTGGGGTCCAGCCAGGCCTGGCCCAGGATGGCAGAACAAAGAACTTCCTCTGAGAGAGGGTGTGACACCCTCTCCCTTTGGAAAATGGTGTGAAGGCAGGGGAGGAGTAGCCTCCCCCAGCCTCTGGAAATGCTTTGTTGGGCACAGAGGTGCCCAATTCTGCATAAGCCAGTCTACACCGGTTCAGGGGACCCCTTAGCCCTGCTCTGGCGCGAAACTGGACAAAGGAAAGGGGAGTGACCACTCCCCTGACCTGCACCTCCCCTGGGAGGTGTCCAGAGCTCCTCCAGTGTGCTCCAGACCTCTGCCATCTTGGAAACAGAGGTGCTGCTGGCACACTGGACTGCTCTGAGTGGCCAGTGCCACCAGGTGACGTCAGAGACTCCTTGTGATAGGCTCCTTCAGGTGTTGCTAGACTATCCTCTCTCCTAGGTAGCCAAACCCTCTTTTCTGGCTATTTAGGGTCTCTGTCTCTGGGGAAACTTCAGATAACGAATGCAAGAGCTCATCCGAGTTCCTCTGCATCTCTCTCTTCACCTTCTGATAAGGAATCGACTGCTGACCGCGCTGGAAGCCTGCAAACCTGCAACATAGTAGCAAAGACGACTACTGCAACTCTGTAACGCTGATCCTGCCGCCTTCTCGACTGTTTTCCTGCTTGTGCATGCTGTGGGGGTAGTCTGCCTCCTCTCTGCACCAGAAGCTCCGAAGAAATCTCCCGTGGGTCGACGGAATCTTCCCCCTGCAACCGCAGGCACCAAAAAGCTGCATTACCGGTCCCTTGGGTCTCCTCTCAGCACGACGAGCGAGGTCCCTCGAATCCAGCGACTCTGTCCAAGTGACCCCCACAGTCCAGTGACTCTTCAGTCCAAGTTTGGTGGAGGTAAGTCCTTGCCTCACCTCGCTGGGCTGCATTGCTGGGAACCGCAACTTTGCAGCTACTCCGGCCCCTGTGCACTTCCGGCGGAAATCCTTTGTGCACAGCCAAGCCTGGGTCCACGGCACTCTAACCTGCATTGCACGACTTTCTAAGTTGGTCTCCGGCGACGTGGGACTCCTTTGTGCAACTTCGGCGAGCACCGTTTCACGCATCCTCGTAGTGCCTGTTTCTGGCACTTCTCCGGGTGCTACCAGCTTCATCGAGGGCTCCTTGTCTTGCTCGACGTCCCCTCTCTCTGCTGGTCCAATTTGCGACCTCCTGGTCCCTCCTGGGCCTCAGCAGCGTCCAAAAACGCTAACCGCACGATTTGCAGCTAGCAAGGCTTGTTGGCGTTCTTTCGGCGGGAAAACACTTCTGCACGACTCTCCACGGCGAGAGGGATCCGTCCACCAAAGGGGAAGTCTCTAGCCCTTTTCGTTCCTGCAGAAACCTCAGCTTCTTCTGTCCAGTAGAAGCTTCTTTGCACCCGCAGCTGGCATTTCCTGGTCATTTGCCCATCTCCGACTTGCTTGTGACTTTTGGACTTGGTCCCCTTGTTCCACAGGTACCCTAGATTGGAAATCCACAGTTGTCGCATTGCTGGTTTGTGTCTTTCCTGCATTATTCCTCTAACACGACTTCTTTGTCCTTAGGGGAACTTTAGTGCACTTTGCACTCACTTTTCAGGGTCTTGGGGAGGGTTATTTTTCTAACTCTCACTATTTTCTAATAGTCCCAGCGACCCTCTACAAGGTCACATAGGTTTGGGGTCCATTCGTGGTTCGCATTCCACTTTTGGAGTATATGGTTTGTGTTGCCCCTATCCCTATGTTTCCCCATTGCATCCTATTGTAACTATACATTGTTTGCACTGTTTTCTAAGACTATACTGCATATTTTTGCTATTGTGTATATATATCTTGTGTATATTTCCTATCCTCTCACTGAGGGTACACTCTAAGATACTTTGGCATATTGTCATAAAAATAAAGTACCTTTATTTTTAGTATAACTGTGTATTGTGTTTTCTTATGATATTGTGCATATGACACTAAGTGGTACTGTAGTAGCTTCACACGTCTCCTAGTTCAGCCTAAGCTGCTCTGCTAAGCTACCATTATCTATCAGCCTAAGCTGCTAGACACCCTATACACTAATAAGGGATAACTGGGCCTGGTGCAAGGTGCAAGTACCCCTTGGTACTCACTACAAGCCAGTCCAGCCTCCTACAACCACCTTCTAAAACGTCAGCATGGGTCTCTGCAATCCTCTGCTGACAGGAGAAACATCTGCGCTGATAAGTGGTTCTCAGTTCGTCCGTGAGAGCCTAGTGTGAGCTAAGGGGGTGGCAAGGAACAGAAGGTAGTTAGGATGGGTGGCACAAATTCAGGTATTTGCTGTTCAGTCTTCGGGGTGGGCGTGGGGGAAGGAGGCTAGTTATTATTTTTTGATTTTGTGGTGAGGTACGGCATATATCGAAGGTAAGGATGGGTGACAAGAGACAAGGAGATTTTTAGTTCATATTTGGATTTGAACAATTATCTGAGAGTGTTAGAGTGCATGACAGGAGGCCAGGTGTTGCTAATGGGGTTGTTCTTCACCTCAGAGTTCTGAGTGATATCACAGGCAACTCGAGCTTTGCTCTCATTCATTTGATGTCACTCAGAGTCCCTAGATGAAAACCATCCCTGTTCTCCACTGTTTTCCATCGATAATTCTATATACGCTGAAAAGACTCACAATCTTATCACTTCCACAGAACCATGGACCAGATGAGAACAGAAACAGAATTTCTCAGACACTCTGTAGGCAATAAGCATGTACAAGTATTTGTGAAGGTCACATTACATTTACCCAGTTCTAGATCATTCAAGAGTGGCAATGGGCAAAGAATGGAATGCTAAAGCAGAGCTGAGCGGTGATGCACAAGAATGAAGTGTCAGAGCCTACACATAATTTGGTACATATCCTTTCTTGTGCCTGATATTAGGGAAAGCGTCACCTAGAGAAAATGGAAAGCACCTATTAATCAATCTAAAGTGATAACAAACCATACCCAGGTATGACGGTCGGAGAGGATCGAGTAAGAATCTTCCAGTTGGGAATTTGTCATGATCACTTTAAAAGTAGGAGAGCGTCTCAAAACGGACTTCAGAACTTCTACTCTCTAGAATCCCTAGAAAAGAAGATTGCTGGGATAGAACAACATTGACCTAGGAGTACTGGGTAGAAATAGGAGAAAGAGAGGGAGGAACTCCATGTCAACATTTGAGACATTTTCTATGTTGTTTAATTTAGCTAGTGCCTAATGTAAGTGCAAGACTTAAAGATACATTTTAGACTCAATATTCTAAAGGAATTATATTTTTCCCATAGCTTTTCCATCATGACTTTTGATCTTCAAAACTTTGCTTACTCACTTTTGTAAGGCCACACTTGAGACCGAGCATGCACTGTTGCTTGCAAGATCTTTTTTCCTTAAAAAAATCTAAAAAGGGCTTAAAGCCCACCCATTACTTATCATTGGTAGGCTTCAATGTCAATCTCATTTCCTTACTTCGCATTGATCAGTACATGCCGGTTTCACTTTCTTCTTCATGCATTTGCCCCTTTGATGGAGCAAAAGTACTGATTAATTCCATGATTAGTGTCTGTCTGCTGCTCGCGCTCAGATTCAGGAACTTTTTTCATGCTTCCCAGACATTGTTGCATGCACCTGCCTGTCTCCTGTCACTTTTGTTTGCTTCCGTCCCCTAACTGTGGTTGACTCCTCTTTCCCCCTCAAGTCATTGTTGCTTACTTCCTCTTCCTTGTTCTCTTGTCATAGTTGCTTGCACAAGTCAGCCTCCAGTTGTCGTTTTCTGCCTTTCCTGCCATTAACTTTTTGCTATTCCCAAGTAGGTGAGTGGGACCTAACGTTACACAGCGTTGCCCCCCTTCTTTCCTCTCTCTCTGTAGACCTCAAACGTGTTTCAGAACTTTGCACTGAACCTTGTGAAACCAACTTCTTTTTAAATGTCAGGTTTACTCTTGTTTAAATAACAGCAATTCTGCTTTAAGCATCATCGTTGGGTTTCAGTGCCATATTATGCTTGTCCCAGGCAACTCCCACCTAATCATACACTCCAAAGCAGCCAGCAACAGTCTTCAAAGGGCTCAAGCATGCCTGCTATTTTAAGCTCTGCCCATGGACATAGGGCCCCATTGTATTTGATATAGAAAATAATGTTGTCAATCTTTTTTTTTTTTTCTCAGTGGATTTCTGGTTGGTATTTTTTTTTTCTCAGTGGATTTCTGGTTGGTATGGTTCTTTGCCCTAGAACTTTATCTTTTTGTTGGTATTCTCTTTATCTATTCTTATTAATTTTTACAATTTCAAGATGGTGTTTATAGTTACTGCTGGTTCATTTTTATTTTTCATCACTCCAAGATGGTGGTATCTTGAGGTCGTGGTTCTTCTCTACCATAGGGGCACAGTGTTTTGCTTATGCTTCTCTTTGTTCATCTCTCTTTTGTGATTTACTTCATCTGAGTAATTTCGTTTGGACATCTGTTTTTTGTGTTACAGACTGCTTTGGCAAGTTGTTTTTTTCATTTCAGATGGCGCCCTTCTTTTGACATCTTTGGTCTTTATGGCTATGCGGTCTAGTATTATGGGCCCTACCGGGAGATTTGCGTGGTTTTCTCTCTACAAAATGGCTACCCCCGACATCTCTTTTCGCTATCCTTGTTGCAACGCCATATGGTGGACTAATCGTGATCATTGTTCTCATGTTCCACCTTGCATCAGGTAAGGCCCAGACAGCTAGCTCTCCTCTCTTTTGAGATGTTGGTCGTTGACTTATCCGTTTTTGGAGATTGGCTTAGGGAACCTGTTGGCATAAAGTCCTGTTTCAATTTTATGTAGTGAATTGTGTCCTACCATGAGGGTTTAAACACGGGGGATATGGCACACACATAATTTGACTCTACCTCATTACAGGACATCAAGTGTTTGGCACAGCTTTGCGATCGATTGTGACTCCAATCCTCCATTCTTTAAAACATCTCATATTCTTCCAGAACCGTTTCTGTGACCACTATTATCCCTACGAGGCCCTCACCTGTGAGAAGTCTCATAAGAGAAGAGAGAGATTGCATTCCCTTCAAATACATGTATTTGAATGATTGTCGTAACAACGTTTGTGTTTTTGTTTATTACTTGTAGGTGGTGTAATTTAATGGTGAGGACATCTAGTTTATGTAAATTATGTTACCCCTATAGGGGCAAGAGCTGGTTAGTGTGTGTTGATGTGTGTCTGTGTATGTGTGTGTGTGTGTGTGTGTGTATGTGTATATATATATATATATATATATATATATATATATATATATATATATGTTTAATTCACACATGAACACGGGCACCATTTTTTGTATGTCTTGTTTTATTTTTTAGTGGTCACTGTTGATCGTCATTTCCACCGCACATGTTTGATTTGATCCCACTTTTTAGGAGTTGGGCTGGGGTCTGTCCGGAATATCTTCTTTGATACACCCCAGGTGGAACACTTGTTTGATGTACCTGAAGTCCTTATTTACTTTGAGTCCTTCATAGGAATAAGCACTATTGGCATGTGGTGTGTCGGAATGCTACAATCAAGCTCCTGTATACAGTTTTGTTTCTGGTGGTATCTTGAGCCCTTTTTATTGTCTATTTTGTTTTACAGAGTCTGTGTTTCTCTTGAACTCCATTGTTATCTTATTTTTTCCCCTGCTGTACCCTGCCTCGTTGGATACTGGAGCGCCCTGATGAAGGTGTTAATATTTCTCTCTTACACCGAAACACGCATTGGTGCCTCAGATCTATAAGACTAACGAAGTTGTGGGACTTAGGAGGGACCTTCGGGCCCTATTTGGAAATATGAATATAAAAACAAGAGACTTAGATTAACCAAGTCATCTCTATCAGTGTCTGTAGAGAAGAATATTAAGAGAATATGTTAATACAGGTTGTCCTGTTGGTCTTTTTGAAATTTGTGTGGTTGTTTACTGTGAGTGAGTGAAGTTTGAATGAGGTCCTTTTCTGAAAGAGAGTGGTTTGTTGCAGGGGTTTTTTCATTTGTTATCTTTTGTCATGTTTACTTTTGTTTGAACTTAGCATTGTCCTGGAGAAATTATAAAAAAGTGAAAATAGAAAGGAATAACAATAAATGGAAAGGAACAACAATTTATTCTATATGTTTTTATTGCGAAAGAAAGACGTTTGGAGATAATAATAAATAAATGTATTGAATTTTATGTATGTGGTTACATTTATATTCATTAGAAGACGTAATCTAATCTATATTTATACGGGTGTGACCCTCTTTTTTAAGGTTAATTGATTATGTCTCCATGGTTTGGGTTGCCCTTTCTATCTCAGGGGCTCTTCTGCTGTTCTTAGTTTGTGCCATTTTGTGTCATTCCGCACCGCAACGAGGCTACAATGCAGCGTGGTTGAAGCTAAGAAAAAGAAAAGAAAGAGCTATGACACAGCCATGGTGCTTTTTTCTTTTTATTAAGACCAGTATTTTGCAACCAGTGCTTCGTACATCTGGCCTTAAGTTTGTTATGTCTCTTTTTATTTCGTGCTTCATCAATGCATGTAAGGCCTCTACTTTGTAACAATTATTTAACAATATTTGAGATTAAATTGTCACGCATGAAACTGAAAAAGGTGTAGGAAAGACATGGAAAACAAAACAAATTGCAGCATTTCTTCATGGAGTAAGCACTAGTTTCTCATCTACGGCCTCGTACAAGGTATTACATTCTATAATAAGCAAAACTACCACATACCTCTTTCAAATATTTTCCTCAGCACAAAGATTAGTCGAATTGGCGTTAGTATTTCGAGATACACAGTTATTTGAGAGGCCTTTTTAATCATAACATTTTAAAGAAAATATTGGGTAAAAACAGTTTTGAGACTGTATGAGGTCATATGGTCATCACTTAATTCAGCAATACATCATAATAAGAAGTTTAGAGAACTTGTATAATTCAACAGCCTATAAAGGTACCAAACCCCATTGAAATGTCCTGGGACAGGATTATCACACTTCAAAGTATCCAGCAGAAAAGAACACTTTTTAATTCTTAAAGCAATGAGAATTGTAATGCTCTCATTTCAACAATTTCTTCAATAAAAAAGTATGCAGAACAATGCATTTTACATGGCCATCAAGTGATGGAGAACGGTGAAGCAGGGGCTCCTGGTGGATGTTTTGTGTTGTGCCAATGCACTGTTCATTCTCGGTATGGTTTTAATTATTTTACCACAATAGGTTCTCTAAGGCTAAACACTGACTGAAATCGGCTAACAAACCCCTAAATATTTGGGGGTTTTCTATGAAGACACCGACTTTGAGTGTGCTGACGTTCCGTAATAACGGTAATAACGCACGTCAAACTCATTGCCTTTGTGCCACATAGTCATAGGGTTTTGCCTGATGCACTTGAGTTGATTTACAAAATAATGTTTCACTAAATATCAGGGTCTCTTGGTTATTGGAAAAACAGCATATTTCAGTAAAGATTTATCACAGGGGACATATACAACTAAGATGCTCTCGCAAAGAATGTTATGTATCAGAATCCAGTATTTTTCCTATAAAGAAGAACTGCATTATGGCTGGTACGACAAAATCATAAATGCAACATGGTAGCGTTCTGGAAAACGGGCACATAAGCACAAAATCATTCTAATGAGCCAAACGTGCAGCGAAAACAAAGTAAGTTAAACTCTGAAAAGTTGCAGATTTCTTTCTTGTCAAATTTGGTTGAGTCAATCTCTTAAAATTTCAAGGATATGACTGATGAGTTTTCAAATGCAAATGAATGCCCTTGAAAGGAGCGGACGTTCTAAGGCAGAAAAAACGTTCTGTATTATTTATTCTCAGGATCACAGCTTCAGGGTAAGGTTCCACTTTTTCTTCTCCACTTTTCCCTGAAATTAATACAAAAAATTTAATCACAGGCATTTGAAATTAGTCTTTTTTCTGACGTCAGTTTCTGCACTGCTTTTTTATAATGCAACATTTTTTTGTGTGAACTGTTTCCAGTGGATGTTACCCTCGTGAAAATATTAACGGAATACTGCTAACATATGAGAACTACTCCAAACAAGAAAAAATAATATGTGCATATAAGCTTCTGTATCACACATATAACAACAAAGAATCTACATTATAACAGAAATGGCCTTCTCCATATTGAGAATTGAATTAGGAACCTTTCTATCATTCATTAAACCCTTCCCGGGAGTCAGTTCTTGTCTTCTTCAGGTCAACCTTCTTCACTTTCTATTCACCCACTGCTGGATCCCCATTTAGTGAACAGCCTCTCAACCACACTAAGGGGGTCATTACGACTTTGGCGGTCTTTTGGTAAGACTGCCGCGGTGGCGGCCGCCAAAAGAAAGCCATTTTGGTGGTCATCCGACCACTGTATTAAGAGTTACACAGTGAAGTCTGCCAAAACCAGCAGAGTATCCAAAACCACCAGGACACTGGAGGATGTAAAAGAGGCGGTACCACTACCAGCCCAACAATACTCCTTCCATCATATTAAGATCCACAAATTCCGATAGAGGTTCTTTCATGGTGGAAAACCATTGGCGGTGCAAACCGCGGCGGTCTCAACTCATATCACACTGAACACAACACCACATTGGATAGTTTGAATATCCCACATCTGACACACATCAACACACTCCACTATATCACACCCCTACACAACCCACAATCCTTTGCAAACAGAACACCACTCACAGCAACAGAGGAGGAATAATAATCACAGATTGACTACAATGACTGCTCCTACCGACACATTCTAACACGCATACATCACACACCTGCACTGAATACACAACAAACAATTAACTTTCACATACAACACACAACAACCGTCACCAACTCACAACACAGCACCTCATCACTTACCTCAGGTACAATTTTCCACTTTTTGAAGACTACCTCACCGTCTCAACCAAAACTTCTATGTCCCCCACAAAAACACCCACATTTCACAGATGATGAGTTGAGGGCCCTGGTGGACTAAATTGTCGGGGTAGAGCCATACCTGTTCGGAGCACAAGTCCAGCAAACATCAATAGCCCGGAAAATTGAGTTGTGGCAAAGAATAGTCAAAAGGGTCAATGCTGTAGGCACCTATCCACGCACAAGGGAGGACATCAGGAAGAGGTGGAACGACCTCAGGGGAAGGTGTTTCCATGGCATCGAGGCACTAGCTGGTGGTACTGAAGACCGACAGTGGGGGCCCCACCCCCTCCCCCGACTTTCACATCTTGGAAGAAGGTCTTGAACATACTGCATCCTGAGGGCCTGACAGAAATACCTGAGGGAGTGGAGTCTGGTAAGTCCCCACAACATTCATGTCACCCAATTGTTTTGTCCTACATGCTCCCTCACCACCTTAACACACCTCAATTAACAAACTACCCACCACATCTCTATATAAATGTCCTAGTACCCCTCTCTGGCATGGCTCATGTCCACTAAACTCATCTGGCACCACACCCCTTAGAAATGGCATGTGAAGTACGGGGAACCGATAGTACTACAACCCCAAGAAGACACTATCCCACCATTATGAAAACCTGAACATTGCACCAAAAGTGAGATGTCATGTATGTGAAACTAACTACCAATCCACCCCATCATGAATGTCCAACTGTGAAACAGCAATGCAAAGGCCCACCCCCACTGTCATTACAAGCAAACTACAGCTACAGCTGACTGCCCAATCAAACTGCTCTTAGAAAAAAGATTCCTACGACTGAAATTTACTCACCTGGGTGGAAATCTAGATGCCAAAGTGGATACACATGCAGTACATCCAGATAGAAGTCACTTTCAATTGCTTAGTCCCATACTGTGTCCCTACCCTGACACTACTGTGTATTGTCTAGCCTTTTTGTGCCATGTATCATGCCAGACACTTCACTAGGTATGTCAATAGTCAGACAACATAGGATGGTATCAGCAGTCTAATCACCACCAACATAGTTTAACATATTTAAGCTTGGTGTATGGTATTGAAATTACAGAGTTTCATGTTGTACTAAGTAAGATTTTTCAGCAGCTGACTGTCATTTCTGGGGATCATGTTAAGGCACTGTTTGCATCTCACACAACATCACTAATACTCTAAATGAAACATCACTTGCATCACTTACAGCAACTCTGTGTTTCACTTCTCCCATAGGTGACCTTGCCACTGCCACCATGGAAAGGATACCAGAGACTGCCACTACCCCTCTGGATGAAGGCCCTGGTGAGGACAACACCCCTCGATGTCTGGACACTGAGGACGAAGTTGGCTCATCAGGGACACCCTGTCAGTCAACAAATGTCAGCCTCACCCCACCCACATCCACTCCTCCAAGCTCTGTAGCATCAACATCACAGGCAGCCATTTGCCCCCAAACCTGTGTCCCGAGGACTGTTTCATTCATTGTGTGCCCCCCCCAGTACATGTACCTGAGTCTCAACTCTTCACCCCTGACAATGATAGTCCTGCCACCACTGGAAGTGGGCACACTATGCCAGGGGCACAGGCACGTGGGGGTTGGGTGCGTGGAAGGGATGGTGTGGGCCAGAGGATGGTGGCTCCAAGGGACAATACTGACCAGGAAACCATATCCCAAGTCTTGGGCGCCTACCAAAATTCCCAAGGCATGATGGGCCAGGTAGTCACCATGGTGGGGGAAATCCAACAGCTGCAGAGGAACAACCACCAGGAAGTCATGCAGCAGTGGAAGGCACAAAATACCATCCTGGTTTCCACTGCTGGAGTGCTGAGGGACTTCACCACTACCCCGAGTAGGTCTGCCCAACATCAGGCCTCTTTCATTAGTAATGACTCATCTGACCTTTCTACATCTGCAACTGCTAGTGGAATGGAGGCCATGCCAGGAGAAGGACATGTCTCTGATACCCCACTCTCTGTAGCAGAGGACATGTTGGTATACAGTGGGACTGTAACATC
This sequence comes from Pleurodeles waltl, assembly GCF_031143425.1. Taxonomy (NCBI): domain Eukaryota; kingdom Metazoa; phylum Chordata; class Amphibia; order Caudata; family Salamandridae; genus Pleurodeles; species Pleurodeles waltl. The sequence goes on from NC_090445.1 coordinate 1,657,926,661, forward strand.
GATATAAGCAAATACAGCTGTATTGAACATCTCCACACAATTATTACTAGATTTGCTAACATCAGATTGAGTAGTACTACTATTGACACCAGATTTTCAGCTTTGTTGTCATACACTACCAACCACAGGATACAGATCTTAGGGACATGTCACTCTTCCTACAAGCTTGGAGCGAGACAGGTTGGTCCTTTGTATCACCAGGTAAAGCCTTATCACATGCCCATACCTTAGCTCACTAATAGTCATTCCCCATCATACAAACAGCTATGTTTAAGGTAGGTCACATACAACAGAAACCATCATGATGGCAGAGGCTATGGTGCAACATTTTCACATGTCAGACATATATGGACACACACATGACACCATTTGACAACTTTCTGTATCAAACAGTTCTTCTTGGTGGAAAAACACTTCCACCCCAGCCTCCTGAAAGTCTGGTCATATCAGTTACACTCCACAAATTCATGCCAATCTGTACCTGTATTCATCCATGTTCACTTTTCCGGTCTGCCTGCTATTCCCATCTGTCTCTGACACTGTCTGTGACTTGCCAATGATGAAGAGCCAAACAGAAACTCAGCAAATCTGTGATTGACAGAGATAAGGGATAGGACATAGCTGTAAGCATACATCAATTCTGGCAACTCATTTGGACAAGTGTGACTCTGCATGTGCAGTAACATCTCAGGACACTGTATATCACAATGTACTGTACATAATACTAACTTACAATCTGCATGCATGCCTGGCTCATTGGCACTGGAGCCAACTAATATCTCACAGATGATGGTGAATAGGAGGATCCGTGCCAACCATCAATTGTAGTTTAAAAACATGAACTCTCAATATTAAGGAGACAACACATACTTTTAACAGTTTAAGTACTGATTGATAATATCTGTCCTGAAGTCTCCAGCTTCCTCTTCATCGGGCTCATCATCAGATGACAACCTGCATTTCCACCCACAGGATCTGCTGACTCCCCCTTATCTGGTATGAATGGAATCTGATGTCTCAGGGCCAGGTTGAGAGCATGCAGCAGGCAACAATTATATGACATACCTTGTTGGGTGGGTTTAAAAGGGCTCCTCGAGGTATGTCCAGACAGTGAAATCTTGTCTTCAGGAGCCCAAAAGTCCGCTCCACGACACACCTTGTCCTTCCATGGGCCTCATTGTAGCAGAATTCCCCTGGTGTGGTTGGGTACCTCACTGGTGTCAAGAACCAAGGACGGTTTGGGTAGCCAGTGTCCCCTATAAGGAATAGACAAAAAAAACACAAACCTATATCTTGGACATGCACATTTGTGATAGCGTGAGAGAAACTTAGTAAGCATTCATTGTAAAATGCGACTCACCAACCAGCCATGCCCTCTCTGTGTAGAGATGTGTCATCAGCAGTGGGATACTGCTGTTCCACATGATGAAGGAATCATGGACTGATCCTGGAAACTTTGCACAGACTTGGAAATGTAAAGGTCTGCCAAAGTCACCACTTGGACTTTGACTGAGTGGTAGATTTTCTTGCTCCTGTATACCTGTTTATTGGCACAGGGAGGGAACCAAGGCTACATTGGGTGCCACCTATGGATCCAACAACATTTGGAATGTGTCCCAAACCATAAACCTCTGCCTTCACATAGGCCAATTCTGCACGCTGGAGAAACCTGATGTAGCTGCCCAGGTGTTTCAACAATGCACACAGAACATCCTTCAAAACCAGACTGAATATGGGCTGAGCCATCCCTGCAGTTAGGGCCATTGTATTTTGAAAGGACCCAGTGGCCAGAAGTGTAGCACTGACATTACTTGAACGATGTAAGGTATGTGTTAGAAATGGGGTTCTTGGTTGGCAGTCAGGTTACCCTCTGTCCAAGAAAGAACCCCCACTCTAGTCAGGGTAAGTCACACACAATCCAAAATTATCCTGTGCCCACCCTCTGGTAGCTTGGCACAAGCAGTCAGGCTTAACTTAGAATGCAATGTGTAAAGTATTTGTGCAATAAATCATACAATAACATAATATAGCACCACAAAAATACACCACACAGTGTTTAGAAAAATATATAATATTTATCAGGATAATTGTAGGTCAAAACGAATAAAGATGCAATGTGAAATTGTAGAGATATCACTAAAAAGTTATATAAAGGGGGTCATTCTGACCCCGGCGGTCCAGGTTTGGCGGGAGCACCGCCAACAGGCTGGCGGTGCCCCGCAGGGCATTCTGACCGCGGCGGTTCGGCCGCGGTCAGAAGAGGAAAACCGGCAGTCTCCCGCCGGTTTTCCGCTGCCCATGAGAATCCTCCATGGCGGCGCAGCGCCGCCATGGGGATTCCGCCAGGAACAGGATGGCGGTATGGGGTGTCGCGGGGCCCCTGGGGGCCCCTGCAGTGCCCATGCCAATGGCATGGGCACTGCAGGGGCCCCCGTAAGAGGGCCCCAAAAAGAATTTCAGTGTCTGCTTTGCAGACACTGAAATTCGCGACGGGTGCAACTGCACCCGTCGCACCTTCCCACTCCGCCGGCTCAATTCTGAGCCGGCGTCCTCGTGGGAAGGTAGTTTTACACTGGGCTGGCGGGCGGCCTTTTGGCAGTCGCCCGCCAGCCCAGTGTAAAACCCAGAATAACCGCAGCGGTCTTCCGACCGCGGTGCGGTATTCTGGAGGGGGGAAGTCTGGCGGGCGGCCTCCGCCGCCCGCCAGACTTAGAATGACCCCCAAAGTGTCTTAAGTCTTTAAAAAGCAAAAAAGTCTCTTTCAAACACAAAGTACCTGGTTTAAAGTGGAAAATCTCCGCAAAGGGCCGCAGAAGAAGAGATACGTGGTAAAATGGTGTGTGCGTCGATTTCTCCCCTGCACACATGGACTTGCGTCGTTATTTTTCACACTGGGAAGTCGTGCGTCGTTTTCCGGCGCACAGGACAGTCTCTTTCTGTGGGTCGCATGATTACCAGATGTCCCGGGGTCTGTGCGTGGATTCTTTGGCTTGTTTTACGGCTGCGCGTCGTTCCGGGAGGCTGTGCGTGGAATTCTCGGTCTCACAGCAGGCGTCGCGTCGATTTCCCCTTTGGAAGTTGGGTGGCGTTGTCCTTGCGAGGCCGTGCTTCGGAGTTCCGGTCGCCCCGAAGGTGTCGCCTCGATCAGCGTCGGTGTGCGCCGATTTCCTCGCGGCAGAGCAAGCTGTGCGTCGAAATTTTCGGCGCACGAAAAGTCCAAATGAAAAAGAGAAGTCTTTTTGGTCCTGAGACTTCAGGGAACAGAAGGCAAGCTCTATCCAAGCCCTTGGAGAGCACTTTTACAGCCAGACAAGAGTTCAGCAAGGCAGGAGGGCAACAGCAAGGCAGCAGTCCTTTGTAGAAAGCAGTCAGGTGAGTCCTTTAGGCAGCCAGGCAGTTCTTCTTGGCAGGATGCAGGTTCTGGTTCAGGTTTCTTCTCCAGCAGGTGTCTGCTGAGGTCGGGCAGAGGCCCTGTTTTATACCCAAATGTGCCTTTGAAGTGGGGGAGACTTCAAAGAGTGGCTAAGAAGTGCACCAGGTCCCCTTCCAGTTCAATCCTGTCTGCCAGGGTCCCAGTAGGGGTTGTGGCAGTCCTTTGTGTGAGAGCAGGCCCTCCACCCTCCCAGCCCAGGAAGACCCATTCAAAATGCAGATGCATGCAAGTGAGGCTGAGTACCCTGTGTTTGGGGTGTGTCTGAGTGAATGCACAAGAAGCTGTCAACTAAGCCCAGCCAGACGTGGATTGTAAGGCACAGAAAGATTTAAGTGCAAAGAAATGCTCACTTTCTAAAAGTGGCATTTCAGAGTAGTAATATTAAATCCAACTTCACGAGTCAGCAGGTTTTGGTATTACCATTCTGGCCATACTGAATATGATCTTCCTACTCCCTTCAGATCAGCAGCTACCACTTCAATACTGTATGAGGGCAGCCCCAATGTTAGCCTATGAAGGGAGCAGGCCTCACAGTAGAGTAAAAACAAATTTAGGAGTTTTACACTACCAGGACATGTAAACTACACGGGTACATGTCTTGCCTTTCACCCACACAGCACCCTGCTCTAGGGGTTACCTAGGGCACACATTAGAGGTGACATATATGTGGAGAAAGGGGAGGTTTAGGCTTGGCAAGTACTTTTAAATGCCAAGTCGAGGTGACAGTGAAACTGCACACACGGGCCTTGCAATGGCAGGCCTGAGACAAGGTAAAGGGGCTACTTACGGTGGGTGGCACAACGAGTGCTGTAGGCTCACTAGTAGCATTTAATCTACAGGCCCTAGGCACCTATAGTGCACATTACTAGGGACTTATAAGTAAATTAAATAGTCCAATCAGGTATGATCCAAGGTTACCATGTTTAAAGGGAGAGAGTATATGCACTTTAGCACTGGTTAGCAGTGGTAAAGTGCGCAGAGTCTAAAAGCCAGCAAAAACAGTGTCCAAAAACTGTAGGGAGGCAGGCAAAAAGTTAGGGGTGACCACCCTATGACTGTCAGGTCTAACATGTGTCCCCCCAGCTGAAAGTGGGGAGAGCTACCCGACCTCCTGGGAGCTCTCATCGCTAAGGCAGAAGTATCTGGAGAGACCATCAGCATTGGCGTGGTCAACCCCTGGGCGATGTTCTACCGTAAAGTCCATCCCCTGTAGGGAAATGGACCACCTCAAGAGTTTAGGATTTTCACCCCTCATCTGCATGAGCCATCTGAGGGGTCTGTGGTCTGTCTGAACCCGGAAGTGAGTCCCAAACAGGTATGGCCTCAGCTTCTTCAGTGCCCAGACCACAGCAAAAGTTTCTCTCTCAATAGCACTCCACCTCTGTTCCCGTCGTAATAGCCTTCTGCTAATAAAGACTACTGGTTGGTCTAGGCCCTCCTCATTTAGCTGTGCTAGGACTGCCCCTATGCCATGCTCTGAAGCGTCTGTCTGCATGATAAGTTCCTTGGAGTAGTCAGGGGCCTTGAGCACGGGGGCGTGCACATGGCTTCCTTCAGGGAGTCAAAGGCTTTCTGACAAGCCTCTGTCCAATTCACCAACCTAGGTTGTTTCTTGGAAGTGAGTTCTGTCAAGGGTGACACAATGGTACCATAGCCCTTGACAAATCTGCGGTACTGTCCTGTGAGGCCTAAAAAGGCTCTCACCTCAGTCTGTGTTCTAGGTGGTTGCCAGGCCTTGATAGTTTCAATCTTGGCCTGGAGTGGCTGCACCTTGCCACCACCCACTAGGTGTCCCAAGTACACCACGGAACCCTGCCCAATCTGGCACTTACTAGCCTTGATGGTCAGGCCTGCCTGTCGCAGGACCTGAAGCACCTCCTTGAGGTGGACCAGGTGTTCCTCCCAGCTGGAACTGTAGACAGCTGTCGTCTAGGTAGGCTGCACAGAAGGCATCCTTGCCAGCTAGGACCCCGTTAACCAACCGTTGGAAGGTAGCGGGGGCATTTTTCAACCCAAATGGCATCACCCGGAACTGGTAATGGCCATCAGATGTGGAAAATGCGGATCTCTCTTTGGCCCCCTCAGTCAGGGCAATCTGCCAGTACCCTGAAGTAAGATCAAACGTACTCAGGAACTTGGCTGCGCCCAGCCTGTCAACGAGCTCATCTGCTCGGGGGATGGGGTGAGCATCAGTCCGTGTGACTGAGTTGAGACCCCGGTAGTCCACACAGAACCGGAGTTCTGGCTTCGCACCTGGGGCAGTAGCCTTAGGGACCAACACCACAGGGATGGCCCAGGGGCTACTGGATTTCTCAATAACTCTTAAAGCTAACATCTTGGAGACCTCCTCCTTGATGCTGGCCTTCACCTTATCCGATAACCTGTACATTTTGTTTTTCACAGGGAGACTGTCACCTGTGTCAATTTCATGAACACAGAGGTGGGTCAGTCCAGAAGTAAGGGAGAATAGGGGGGAGAACTGCTCCAACAGCTTATAGCAGTCTCCTCTCTGGTTTAGAGTCAGGGAGTCAGAGAGAATGACACCTTTCACTGACCCATCACCTTCTTGGGCAGAGAGGAGGTCGGGGAGAGTTTCGCTCTCCTCTTCCATTCCTTTATCTGTGACCAGAACCATGTTGACTTCAGACCTCTCAAAATGAGGCTTTAGTCGGTTGACATGTAGCACCCTTAGGGGGTTCCTAGGGGTTTGGAGGTCCACTAGGTAAGTGGCCTCCTCTTTCCGCTCCTTTACTTCAAATGGGCCAGACCAGCGGTCCTGGAGAGCTCTAGGCTATACTGGCTCCATTACCCACACTTTGTCTCCAGGTTGAAACTCTACCAGGGTGGCCTTCTGGTCATACCAGCATTTCATTACCTCTTGACTGGCCTCAAGGTTACTTTTGGCCTCTTTCCAGAAGCGGGTCACCTGGTTGCGGAGAACCAACATGTAGCTGACCACATCCTGAGGGGGCGCCTTTGGAGCTTTCTCCAACCCCTCCTTGACAATGCTTAAGGGTCCCCTGACAGGGTACCCATAAAGAAGCTCAAAGGGACTGAACCCTACCCCCTTCTGGGGTACCTCTCTGTAGGCAAAGAGAAGGCATGGTAAGAGGACGTCCCACTTACGCCTCAGGGAGGCCACCAATCATGCCTTTCAAGGTCTTGTTGAATCTCTCCACTAGACCATTAGATTGGGGGTGATAGGGTGTGGTGAACTTGTAGGTTACACCACACGCATCCCACATAGACTTCATGTATGCAGACATGAAGTTAGTGCCTCTGTCAGACACCATCTCCTTTGGGAATCCCACACAGGTAAATATCCCCATCAGAGTTCTGGTTACCAACGGTGCAGTTACGGTCTTCAGAGGGATTGCCTCTGGGTAACGGGTAGCATGGTCCACCAAAACCAGGATGAACCTGTTGCCTAGGGCAGTTTTGGGGTCCAATGGACCAACAATGTCGATGCCCACCCTTTCAAAGGGGGTGCCAAAGACAGAAAGTAGAATCAGGGGGGTCTTAACCCTTTTTCCTGTTTTTCCACTGGCCTGGCAGGTAGGACAAGATCTACAGAACGTATCTGAGTTTGTCCTTATTCTGGGCCAACAGAAGTGGGTGACAAGCCTATCAAAGGTCTTGCCTTGGCCCAAATGTCCTGCCAGGGGAATGTCGTGAGCCAGACCCAGTAGGAAGGTTCGGTAACACTGGGGGACCACCAGCGCACGCGCTGCCCCAATGGCCGGAACCTTAGGCTCACTGTAGAGGAGATCATTCTCCCAATATATGTGGTGATCGCCAGAGGCTTCACCTGCTGCCTGGGTTGAGGCTTGCTTCCTCAGACCCTCTAGAGTGGCACATTCTTTCTGCGCTTTGCAGAATTCCTCCCTGGTGGGTCCACCCTCAACTTGCCATCCAGCAAGCTCAGGTAGATCACCTAGGGTGGCAATGTCTTCCCCAGTTGGTTCGGAAGCCTCCTCCTCAGGAGCCCTGTCAACCACTGCGGGAACTTCTGGGACCGGTTTCCCTTGCCCCTTGCCCCTCCTCTTGGCAGTTCTCTGGGCCATTGTTCCAGGCTCCAGACGCCCTTGACTTCCCTCTCGGTCAGCCATGGACCGTGTGGTCATGCAGACCCACTCAGGTAACCCTAACATCTCCAGGTGAGATCTGAGCTCTACTTCTTTCCAAGCAGTATGCTCCAGATCATTGCCTAACAGACAATCTACAGGCATGGCAGGACTCACAGCTACTTTCAGAGTACCAGAGACCCCCCCCCCACTCAAAGGGAACCAGAGCCACCGGTAGGTGACTTTCACGATTGTCAGCGACTATGACCTGGTGGAATGTATTAGGTACTATCTGCTCTGTTGACACCAGCTGACTCTTGATAGTAGTCATACTGGCTTCTGTGTCACGCAGAGCCTCCACCTTTTGCCCATCAATGGTGACCCACTGCCTGTACTTGGAAGTATTTTGGGGCATGTGGGCTTTGGGCACCATTTCTCCTTCTCCCAGGGACACTAGGGAAATCTCTACCTGCTCACCAAAGCTATCTGTGTCCATCTCCCCCCCCCCGAGCGCTACACTAGTCAACCCAGGTGTCTGTCCAGTAGTGGACGGTGCCCTCTTGGAGCACTGGGGGGTCACCTTTATAGTGACCATATTGGTAGCACTCTAAGCATTTGGGGTTGGATCTCCCTGATTTATCATATGTCCCTGGCTTTTTCCCAAATCTGGAAAAGGAATGGTTGCCACCCCCTCCCTGGGAATTCTTTTGGGGGCCGTTGGAGAGTTCCTTATCTGTAAGTTTATCTCCCCCTCTTTCTTCTGTTGGGAACCCTGACCACCTTTGTGGGTGTCCCCCCCAGGTACCTTTTTGGACACTCTGGTGCTAACCCAGAGGTCCGCCTCCTCAGCAAGCTTCCTGGGATCAGTCAGCTTACTATCTACCAAGTGCTGGCGCAACTCTGTATAAGTAATATTGAGCATATGCTCTCTCAGAATCAAGTCATATAACCCTTTATAATTATCTACTTTGTTGCCCCGCACCCATCCATTCAGTGCCTTACTGGAAAAGTCAAAGAAATCTACCCATGTTTGTGTGGTTTGTTTGGTGCTGTCCCTGAACGTCTGAGGGTATCCCTCAGGGGTCAGCCCAAACTTGGCAAGTAAAGTGGCTTTCTGAAGTGGGTATGTGTTTTGATCAGGTTGATCCAATGTGAGAAGTGTGCCCCTACCCAATGGCGGCACATAACCCCACATAGCTACCCCCCATTGCTCTTCAGGAACCTCATTAGCCCTTAGTGCAACTTCATAAGCAGCTAACCATTTATCTATGTCATCTCCCACCACAAAACTGGGCACCACATTTTTGGGTATACAAACCTTCTTTTCTCCAGCAGGTCTTGTCGGTATGCTGCCACCATTATTGCTGGATTCAGACTGTCTCGCCTTGATCTCCAGCTCCTTGAGACTCAGTTCATGAGCCAACAATAGTTTCTTTTCAGCCAAAGCTCTTTCAGCTTCCACCTGTTTGGCTGCTCTTTTAGCCTCAGCTTGTTTGGCTTCTCTCTCAGCCTCAGATTGTTTGGCTTCTCTCTCTGCCCCCTTGTCTTCCTGTTGGGCCTCAATTTTCAGTTTTGCCATTTGCAATTGGAACTCCCTTTCTTCTCTCCTTTCCTCTGCGGTCAGGCTTTGCACAGAGACACTACTCCCTGGTCTGTAAGGGGGCACAATTGCAGTGGTAACATCATCCACTGATAGCAACAAATCCTCTGAGGGGCCATTTTCTGGCTCCTCTTCCTCATCATCCTCCTCTAAATGGGCTTCTGCCCAGGCCCTCAGCGCTACTTGAAAGTCCTGCTTTTTGGAGGCCCCTTGGGTGGGGACTCTCATCACCCTGCAGAACCCTCTTAGCTGTTTGACTGTATATGTATCCAACAGGGCTAGGTCAAAGTCTCCTACTTGAGACCCAGTCAGAGACATGTTGAGTGAGGATTTAGTTTTGAAAATTGTCATGAAAAACGAATTTGCAAAACAAGAGATAAAAATCAAGTTGACCTTCAACTGTGGGTAGGTAGTGAAATACTTAGCAACTGTATGTCACTGCACAAATACAAGTCCTATCCTCACCGCTGATCACCAATGTTAGACATTGGGTTCTTGGTTGGAAGTCAGGTTACCCTCTGTCCAAGCAAGAACCCTCACTCTAGTCAGGGTAAGTCACACACAATCCAAAATTATCCTGTGCCCACCCTCTGGTAGCTTGGCACGAGCAGTCAGGCTTAACTTAGAAGGCAATGTGTAAAGTATTTGTGAAATAAATCATACAATAACACAATATAGCACCACAAAAATACACCACACAGTGTTTAGAAAATATATATAATATTTATCAGGATAATTGTAGGTCAAAACGAATAAAGATGCAATGTGAAATTGTAGAGATATCACAAAAAAGTGATATAAAGTGTCTTAAGTCTTTAAAAAGCAGACAAAGGGGGTCATTCTGACCTCGGCGGTAAAAGGCCCTTACCGCCGGTCAGAAGACCGCCATAACACCGCCGCGGCCGCGGTTAACCGCCACGGTCATTCTGACCCACAACGGCCAAGCCTCCAAAATTCCGTCCTCCACTGCAGCCCGCCACATCAGCGGGCAGCGAGAAACTGGAGATGACCAAACCTCCACCGTCACGGCAACAGAAATACGCCCATGCCATTACGACCCACGAATCCACACGGCGGTCATTCAAACGCGGTATTCCATTGGCGCTACACACCGCCGCGGTCAGAATACACACACAGCACCAAAACACAGCCACATTGGACAATTTGAAATACACACACCTGATACACATACACACACCACTCCCACACAATCAACCAACTATAAAACACACACCCACATCACCCACAAACCCCTGCGACCATAATTACTGAGAGAAGGAGAGAGAGACACAGCAGACAATCCAAAGCAAGACACACTGAGGCACACTACACCATCACACACACCACATAGTAGCACAAAGCACCACTCACCAACATACTCATCATCACATACACCACCCCACACCTCACCCACACCACCCCATGGCACCCCAAAGGCACCCACGCTTTTCGGACCAAGAACTCCGGGTCATGGTGGAGGAAATCCTAAGAGTGGAACCCCAGCTCTTCGGCTCGCAGGTGCAGCACACCAGTATAGCTAGGAAGGCGGAGCTATGGCAGCGGATCGTGGACAGGGTCAACGCGGTGGGACAGCATCCCAGGAATAGGGAGGACATACGCAAAAGATGGAACGACCTACGGGGGAAGGTCCGATCGATGGTCTCCAGGCACAACATCGCGGTCCAGAAGACTGGCGGCGGACCTCCACCCACCCCTCCCGAATTCACATCGTGGGAGCAAGACGTCTTGAACATCCTGCATCCTCAGGGCCTCGCAGGAGTAGCCGGAGGAATGGACTCTGGTAAGTCCAATCTCAACTACTATATCCCCCCCACCCCACCAGCATGCCTACCCACACCCCCACCCCCAACCCCCCAGCACACATCCTCCCTGACAATGTCTCACCAGCACAACCCACCCATCCCAACACCAACTCCTGCATGCCAACACAAATCATGGGCACCCATCACCTAAGCATGACCACTGCACTAACCCCCCCCCCCACTAACTACCCTCACAACACCTCCCTCAAGGGAATGCCTGCACTGGGGGACAAGGGCACCCATAACACGCACGCTATTGCACACACAGAAACAATAACCAAACTCTCTTACCCCATGCAGGACCCGAACGACAACACACCAGCCAGGAGGGTCCAGAAGTGTCCATCCCACCACCGGAACAGGCCCACACTGAGGATAGCAGCTCTGTCGACAGTGAACCTGATGACCAGCCCGGACCATCGGGGACCTCTGGGCAGTCGGTTCCCCTCAGGCAGCCACAGGCCACACCAGACCCGACCCCCTCTGCCAACACCAGCACAGCTCCCACCCAGCGGGCCCATGCCTCTGTCTCTAGGACAGCTCAATCAGCGGTGTGTCTGCCACTACAGGGCACCAAGGCTAACCCAACACCCCAACAACAACAGGGACCTGGGGGCAGTGGGAGCGGGCACACCGTCCAGGGGACAGAGGCCGGGGGAAACCGGGCAGCTCGGAGGGCTGCTGTGCGACAGGGGGGGGAGGAGAGGCCCAGGGAACCCACTCTCCAAGAGGCCCTCACCACCATCATGGGGGCATACCACCACTCCCAAGAAACGATGGCGACGGTACTGGCCAGGTTCACTGAAATCCAGGCACAGCAGGAGGAACGCTACATGGGGTTCAGGGAGGAGCTGAGAATCATCGGGACCGCAATGGGGACCATCGTCCTGGCCCTCCACAGGATAGAGGACGCGTTGCGGGACCATGGTGCATCACACAGGGCCCCTGTCACTAGCCCGGACCAGGAACAGCCTACCACCTCCGCCGGCGCTAGTGGACAGGAGGTCCCAACACCTCGACAGCCCCCCAGAACCCCACCTCCTGCTGAAGAACAACCACCCCGTAAGAGGAGCCTGAGACCAAAAAAAAAGACAGAGTAGGATGTCAAGACCCCCGCCAGCAGGACATACCCCCTCAAGTCTTCCCACTGTCCCACATTGCCACCCTGTCCAACCATCAACTGCCTATGCTCCATCCTTCCACAGGCAAAAGGACAATGCACCTGTGAGACTGAGAACTGGACTCTGCCATGGATATTCCTCCACTCCCACCCATCACCCTTAGAATCACATGTACCGATATCTAGCACTGTAAATAAATCACATTTTGCACACAAATCTGTTTTGAGTCATGCTGTATTATTAACAAATGTATTACATATTACTGTTCGATTTCTGTTCTGTCAATTAGTCATGACAACATACCAATGTCAATACGCTGTATTTCATGGGCGAACCAAGCAGAAGTCAGGTACTGAGTCAGACAGCACTGAGAAGGGAAGGGAAAGGCAAAAATTAATGAAAAACATCTGTGGGGAACTACAGAAAGTACAGATGCAGGAGGCTATAAGCAATTGTGAAATGGCGTGGGTGATTCTTACCTGTTGTTACTGGAAATACTGTTGTATCACTCTGTCCCTATTGTCTGTGTCGTCCTCAGAGTCTTCCTCCTTTTCACTCTCCACAGGCTCCACGGCTTCTACAACACCACCATCTGGACCATCCTCCTGCAGGAAAGGCACCTGGCGTCGCAAAGCCAGGTTGTGGAGCATACAGCACGCCACGATGATATGGCACACCTTCTTTGGTGAGTACATTAGGGATCCACCTGTCATATGCAGGCACCTAAACCTGGCCTTCAGGAGCCCAAAGGTTCGCTCAATCACCCTCCTAGTACGCCCATGGGCCTCATTGTACCGTTCCTCTGCCCTGGTCCTGGGATTCCTCACTGGGGTCAATAGCCACGGCAGGTTGGGGTAACCAGAGTCACCTATTAGCCACACACGCTGTCTCTGTAGCTGTTCCATCACATAGGGAATGCTGCTATTTCGCATAACATACGCGTCATGCACTGACCCTGGGAACTTGGCATTTACATGGGAGATGTACTGGTCAGCCAAACAGACCACCTGGATATTCATTGAATGGTAATTCTTCCTGTTCCTGTACACCTGTTCATCGTCATTTGGGGGGACTAAAGCCACATGGGTACCATCAATTGCACCAATGATGTTGGGGATGTGTCCAAGGGCATAGAAATCAGCTTTCACTGTAGGCAAATCACCCTCCTCTGGGAAAATGATGTAGCTCCGCATGAGTTTCATCAGGGCAGACAACACTCTGGATAAGATCTTGGAAAACATAGGCTGAGACATCCCAGATGACATGGCCACTGTTGTCTGGAATGAGCCAGTTGCAAAGAAATGGAGGACAGACAGAACCTGCACTAGAGGGGGAATTCCTGTGGGTTGGCGGATGGGGGACATCAGGGCTGGCTCCAGCTGGGCACACAGTTCATGGATGGAGGCTCGGTCAAGTCGGTATCGTAGTATTATGTTGCGTTCTTCCATTGTGGACAGGTCCACCAGCGGCCGGTACACGCGAGGATTCCTCCTTCTCATCGCTAGTCCCAGCGGACGGTGCCTAGGAAGGAGAATATGGAGTACAGAGTCAATCCACTCACAGGTACGTACAACACAGCTTGCACAGTACAGGTAAATGTATGGTTTGATATGTTTGTATGTGTGCCATTGCAAGGCCTGTGTGACGCATTAGAAATTAAGCCATGTGGGCCCTTGAAATGGCCGATGCCTGACCTGTGAAGTGGGACAATGGGATGTGAGGTCACTGCGCTGGCGGGGCACACCGTGGCGGTAGGCGGTCGAAGACCGCTGTGCGAAGACGCATTGGTTAACATTGAAGCCTATGGGTTTCAGAAGCCAATGACGATGTGCGCCGGCGGTCGCGGGACGCACCGCCGCGGGCGTGACCGCCATTTTCTATCTGCTCAATCATTCGAGACCTGATCATCCACAGGAGAGGACCTATACTGCAAGTGCTGCTGTGAACTCGTCTGGAAGTGACAATGGCTGCTGCTACTGGTGAAAGGGCCCCCGCCTTCAGTTCAGAAGAGTTGGAGAAGCTCGTGGACGGGGTCCTCCCCCAGTATGCGCAACTCTACGGTCCTCCAGACCAACAGGTGAGTACACTCAGTGCACATTGAATGGGTTATGCCTGTGTGGAGGGGGGGTGATGTAAGTTGGTGGGGTGTGGAGGGAATGGGGAGTGCAACGCACGACAGATGAGATAATGGGAACCATGACAAGGTTGGGGAGGGGGGGGCATGTACTCCAAACATGCAGATATGTGACGGTTTCTCTTTCCCACCCTGTACATGTCAAACAGGTGAGCGCCCACCAGAAAATCGATATTTGGCGTGCCATCGCCGAGGAAGTCCGGAACTTGGGAGTCCACAACAGACGGGGCACCCACTGCCGCAAGAGGTGGGAGGACATCCGCCGCGGAACGAGGAAGACCGCAGAAACACTGCTGGGGATGGCCTCCTGACCTAGGAGGGGTGCCAGTCGCACCATGACCCCCCTGATGTCCCGGATCCTGGCGGTGGCCTACCCTAATTTGGATGGGCGCTTGAGGACAGCACAGCAGACACAAGGGGGTGAGTATCCGCACATTCTCCTATCTGTATGCGCATTGGAGGCGTCTGGGTGGGGGAGGAGGGCTGTGGGTGACATTAGGCCCGGGCGCTCTCTGTAGTGTAGTCCGCTCCCTTAGGCATGGCCCTGTGCCCCCGCCCCCCACCTCTGTAGGGTGCCAAGTGCAGCTACCCATGCTCCAGCATCACACATGTGCGCGTGTGTTGTCCCTAGACCTGTTTGCCTAGTCAGAAGTACTGAGTAGTGTACCCCAAGTTCGCGACTTAGTGCACGAGGCACCTGTGTCTGTCCTCTCCGCAAAGGGTATTGCTAAGGCATGCACTCAACTTTGTTTAATTTCTCCCCCCACCCTAAATCTTTGTCTTCTTGTGTTTTAGCATCATCAGGCGGAGGAGATTTGGCGTCAGAGCAGGAGGGAGCTGCAGGTCACCAGGCCCCGGTGGGCACTGACACAGACACCGAGGGCACCAGTGATCCGGAGGGCGAGGGGAGCACCACAACGGGGGCCGGTGGAGACACCAGCGACACGGACACGTCCTCGTTTGGGAGCTCCCTAGCGGGGGCGGCACCATCTGTGCCCCCCGCAACAACAGGTACAGCCGCCACCCAGCGCACCAGCACCGCCCTCCCAGCAGCCCCTCAGTCTTCGCTCCGTGGCCGCTCGGCCAGGAAGGCGCGCGTCTCCTTCGCCCCAGGCACCTCAGCCCCTGCCTCTGTTACCCCTGCTGCCCTCAGTGCGGAGCTCATTGACCTGGTGAGGACGGTCATTGTTGGGCAGACTACCCTTCTGAATGCCATCCAGGGGGTGGAAAGGGAGGTGCATCGGAGCAATGCCTACCTGGAGGGCATTCATTCGGGTCAGGCTGCCCATCAACGAGCGTTCACTGCTCTGGCCTCAGCACTGACGGCAGCCATTGTCCCTGTCTCCAGTCTCCCTCTTCTATCTGCCTCCACCCTTTCTCTTTCTCCTGTACCTCAACCTATCCCATCCACACCATCAGACCAGCCTGCACACACCTCAACACCCAAGGCCAGCTCATCCAAACATAAGCACCACAGAAAACACAAGCATTCACCCAAGCAACACACAGATGCAGACATATCAACAGTCACTACCACCTCTGTGTCCCCGTCCTCCTCGTCTCCCTCCTCCCTCCCTGTGACGTCTACACTCACACCTGCATGCACCCCAACATCAGCCAGTTCTTCCACCACCAGCAAACCCTCCACTACAGTCCGCACACCTGCAGTCACCACCCCCACTGGCATTTACACGTCCCCTGTGTCCTCTCCCACTGTGTCTGTCACCCCCTCTTCCAAGACACATAAACGCAGGCAGACACCCAAACAACAGCCAACCACCTCACCACAGCCTACGTCCCAGTCACCTGCACCCAAGGACAGCACACCTGGCTCTCATACAACCACATCCTCTTCCTCCACTTCTCTCACCACTACTCCTACCCCTTACCTTGGTCCCAAGAAAAATTACCTCTCCAGTTTTGACCTCTTTCCCTCCCCCGACCCACCCCCTCCAACTGGGAAAAGTCCCAAGGGCACCTCAGCCACCACCAGCCCAACTACTACAGTGCAAGTGGTGCATGGCATGTGGAGTCCACCCTTTGGCGGCAGTAACACTTCGGTGAGCAGCAAGGGGACAGCCAGCCCCCCCCCAGGCAAGAGGACCCGGAAATTGAAGGGCCGCCGTGAGCGGACAGAGACGGCTGCCCCCAAGGAGGTGACTCCGGCCACTTCACCGGCCACAGCAGCCAGGGGAGGCAAGGGCCCGAGAGCCCCATCTAAGGAGCGGAAGGACAGCAGGGCGGAGAGCACAACCACCAGGAGCGCGGAGCAGGAGGGCCCCACAAGCCCCATCCCGGCTGCAAGGGACGACACCAAAGGGCCCAGGACTCACTCCCCGAAGGGGCCTGACACAGCACGGTCGGAGGGCGACTGAGCAGGGTGTCCAGGCCAGGTATGACTCCCTTGACATACTGCAAGAGCACCGCTGAACAGGGCCCCGCCGTGAAGACAGGTACCGCTGAACAGGGCCCCGCCGTGAAGACAGGTACCGCTGAACAGGGCCCCGCCGTGAAGACAGGTACCGCTGAACAGGGCCCCGCCGTGAAGACAGGTACCGCTGAACAGGGCCCCGCCGTGAAGACAGGTACCGCTGAACAGGGCCCCGCCGTGAAGACAGGTACCGCTGAACAGTGCCCCGCCGTGAAGACAGGTACCGCTGAACAGGGCCCCGCCGTGAAGACAGGTACCGCTGAACAGGGCCCCGCCGTGCAGAAGAGCACCGCTGAACAGGGCCCCGCCGTGAAGACAGGTACCGCTGAACAGGGCCCCGCCGTGAAGACAGGTACCGCTGAACAGGGCCCCGCCGTGAAGACAGGTACCGCTGAACAGGGCCCCGCCGTGAAGACAGGTACCGCTGAACAGGGCCCCGCCGTGAAGACAGGTACCGCTGAACAGGGCCCCGCCGTGCAGAAGAGCACCGCTGAACAGGGCCCCGCCGTGAAGACAGGTACCGCTGAACAGGGCCCCGCCGTGAAGACAGGTACCGCTGAACAGGGCCCCGCCGTGAAGACAGGTACCGCTGAACAGGGCCCCGCCGTCTCAAGCACCGCTCCGCTGGGCCCTTCCTGTCAAGCACCGCTCCGCTGGGCCCAGCCGTCTCAAGCACCGCTCCGCTGGGCCCTTCCTGTCAAGCACCGCTCCGCTGGGCCCTTCCTGTCAAGCACCGCTCCGCTGGGCCCCGCCGTCTCAAGCACCGCTCCGCTGGGCCCTTCCTGTCAAGCACCGCTCCGCTGGGCCCTTCCTGTCAAGCACCGCTCCGCTGGGCCCCGCCGTCTCAAGCACCGCTCCGCTGGGCCCTTCCTGTCAAGCACCGCTCCGCTGGGCCCTTCCTGTCAAGTACCGCTCCGCTGGGCCCCGCCGTCTCAAGCACCGCTCCGCTGGGCCCTTCCTGTCAAGCACCGCTCCGCTGGGCCCCGCCGTCTCAAGCACCGCTCCGCTGGGCCCTTCCTGTCAAGCACCGCTCCGCTGGGCCCTTCCTGTCAAGCACCGCTCCGCTGGGCCCTTCCTGTCAAGCACCGCTCCGCTGGGCCCCGCCGTCTCAAGCACCGCTCCGCTGGGCCCTTCCTGTCAAGCACCGCTCCGCTGGGCCCTTCCTGTCAAGCACCGCTCCGCTGGGCCCTTCCTGTCATGCACCGCTCCGCTGGGCCCCGCCGTCTCAAGCACCGCTCCGCTGGGCCCTTCCTGTCAAGCACCGCTCCGCTGGGCCCTTCCTGTCAAGCACCGCTCCGCTGGGCCCCGCCGTCTCAAGCACCGCTCCGCTGGGCCCTTCCTGTCAAGCACCGCTCTGCTGGGCCCTTCCTGTCAAGCACCGCTCCGCTGGGCCC
This sequence comes from Pleurodeles waltl, assembly GCF_031143425.1. Lineage (NCBI taxonomy): Eukaryota > Metazoa > Chordata > Amphibia > Caudata > Salamandridae > Pleurodeles > Pleurodeles waltl. The sequence continues at coordinate 1,657,944,661 of NC_090445.1, forward strand.
TTCCTGTCAAGCACCGCTCCGCTGGGCCCTTCCTGTCAAGCACCGCTCCGCTGGGCCCCGCCGTCTCAAGCACCGCTCCGCTGGGCCCTTCCTGTCAAGCACCGCTCCGCTGGGCCCTTCCTGTCAAGCACCGCTCCGCTGGGCCCTTCCTGTCAAGCACCGCTCCGCTGGGCCCCGCCGTCTCAAGCACCGCTCCGCTGGGCCCTTCCTGTCAAGCACTGCTCCGCTGGGCCCTTCCTGTCAAGCACCGCTCCGCTGGACCCTTCCTGTCAAGCACCGCTCCGCTGGACCCTTCCTGTCAAGCACCGCTCCGCTGGACCCTTCCTGTCAAGCACCGCTCCGCTGGACATCGCCATGTCATGCACCGCTGCGCTGGGTCCCGCCGTCTCAGGCACTGTTTATGGTTCACTGTGCCCACCATGCCTCCTCCTTGACCAGTGGACTCTGTAATCCACCTGAGAGACTGTGGCTTTGCACTCCCCAGGATGGCACAGTGGGCAATCCACCCACTGTAGAGACTTGAGAGACTGTGGCTTTGCACTCCCCAGGATGGTACAGTGGGCAACCCACCCACTGTAGAGACATTGAGAGACTGTGGCTTTGCACTCCCCAGGATGGTCCAGTGGGCAACCCACCCACTGCAGAGACTTGAGAGACTGTGGCTTTGCACTCCCCAGGATGGCACAGTGGGCAATCCACCCACTGTAGAGACTTGAGAGACTGTGGCTTTGCACTCCCCAGGATGGTACAGTGGGCATGGTGGCTCCTCGTGGATCTGGCGTCGTGGACTCATGTGGCTGTGGTGGCCCCCCCATCCCTTCCCCCTGAGGTGCCTGTAGTTTTGACATCGGATGCCCCTGCAGTGTTCTCTCCAAAGGACTCAGGTCTCGTGTGTGGGCTTTGCCCTTGTTTCGCAGAACCTTGGCCCACGGACATGTTAGATTCGTAGGATGTGCAGGACTTGTTACTTCAGTGATACACTGATGTGTATATCTTTTTGTTTTTTGTAAATATTTTTCACGGTTGCTCAATTATTTCCAGGTGCTATTTTTGTACATGAAAATTTATTCCAAATTTGGTAGTGTCATTGTATTTTTAAAGGGGCTTTGTGTGGTGTCACTGTGACTTCCTGCTCTGCATTGGTGTGTACATATTGGGGGGGTGGGGGGGTCGCATATGTGTATGCCCATAACCTTTCATCCTCCCCCCTCCCGTGTGTCGTAGGTGCAGTACTCACCGTTGACGTCTGCGCCGGAGTTCGTACTCGTGGTAGATGAGCAGGTAGACGAGAGCAGGTATGATGTTCAATTCGGGTTCCATGCTGTCCGGATTCCGCGTGGAGTGGCTCGAGGTGAGCGTTTTCCATTGAAAATGTCTGTTTCCGCCGTGTTTTTATCGGCGGGGCTCCCGCCCCGGAAAAGGTGGCGGATTGGTGGGTCGTGATAGGGTGGGCGGTACATTGTCTGCCGCCTGGCTGTTGGCGGTGACCGCCGCGCTGTTTGTTTGTTCCGCCGTGGCGGTCGGAGTGTTAATGCGGCGAGCTGTGTTGGCGGTTCCCGCCAGGGTCAGAATTGCATTTTTTTGACCGCCGGCCTGTTGGCGGGTTGGCCGCCGCTTTATCACCGACCGCCAGGGTCAGAATGACCCCCAAAGTCTCTTTCAAGCACAAAGTACCTGGTTTAAAGTGGAAAATCTCTGCAAAGGGCAGCAGAAGAAGAGATACGTGGAAAAATGGTGTGTGCGTCGATTTCTCCCCTGCACACACGGACTTGCGTCGTTATTTTTCACGCGGGGAAGTCGTGCGTCGTTTTCCAGCGCGCAGACAGTCTCTTTCTGTGGGTTGCGTGATTACCAGATGTCCCGGGATCTGTGCGTGGATTATTCGGCTTGTTTTCCGGCTGCGCGTCGTTCCGTGAGGCTGTGCGTGGAATTCTCGGTCTCACGGCTGGCGTCACATCGATTTCCCCTCTGGAAGTCAGGTGCCGTTGTCCTTGCCAGGCCGTACGTCGAAGTTCCGGTCGCCCCGAAGGTGTCGCGTCGATCAGCGTCGGTGTGCGCCAATTTCCTCGCCGTGGAGCAAGCTGTGCTTCGAAATTTTCGGCGCACGAAGAGTCCAAATGAAAAAGAGAAGTCTTTTTGGTCCTGAGACTTCAGGGAACAGAAGGCAAGCTCTATCCATGCCCTTGGAGAGCACTTTTACAGCCAGACAAGAGTTCAGCAAGGCAGCAGTCCTTTGTAGAAAGCAGTCAGGTGAGTCCTTTAGGCAGCCAGGCAGTTCTTCTTGGCAGGATGCAGGTTCTGGTTCAGGTTTCTTCTCCAGCAAGTGTCTGATGAGGTAGGGCAGAGGCCCTGTTTTATACCCAAATGTGCCTTTGAAGTGGGGGAGACTTCAAAGAGTGGCTAAGAAGTGCACCAGGTCCCCTTTCAGTTCAATCATGTCTGCCAGGGTCCCAGTAGGGGGTGTGGCAGTCCTTTGTGTGAGAGCAGGCCCTCCACCCTCCCAGCCCAGGAAGACCCATTCAAAATGCTGATGTATGCAAGTGAGGCTGAGTACCCTGTGTTTGGGGGGTGTCTGAGTGAATGCACAAGGAGCTGTCAACTAAGCCCAGCCAGACGTGGATTGTAAGGCACAGAAAGATTTAAGTGCAAAGAAATGCTCACTTTCTAAAAGTGGCATTTCTAGAATAGTAATATTAAATCCAACTTCACCAGTCAGCAGGATTTGGTATTACCATTCTGGCCATACTAAATATGACCTTCCTACTCCCTTCAGATCTGCAGCTACCACTTCAATGCTGTATGAGGGCAGCCCCAATGTTAGCCTATGAAGGGAGCAGGCCTCACAGTAGTGTAAAAACGAATTTAGGAGTTTTACACTACCAGGACATGTAAACTACACAGGTACATGCCTTGCCTTTCACCCACACAGCACCCTGCTCTAGGGGTTACCTAGGGCACACATTAGAGGTGACTTATATGGGGAGAAAGGGGAGGTTTAGGCTTGGCAAGTACTTTTAAATGCCAAGTCAAGGTGACAGTGAAACTGCACACACACAGGCCTTGCAATGGCAGGCCTGAGACAAGGTAAAGGGGCTACTTAAGTGGGTGGCACAACCAGTGCTGCAGGCCCAGCAGTAGCATTTAATCTACAGGCCCTAGGCACCTATAGTGCACATTACTAGGGACTTATAAGTAAATTAAATAGTCCAATCAGGTATGATCCAAGGTTACCATGTTTGAAGGGAGCGAGCATGTGCACTTTAGCACTGGTTAGCAGTGGTAAAGTGCGCAGAGTCTAAAAGCCAGCAAAATCAGTGTCCAAAAAGTGGAGGGAGGCAGGCAAAAAGTTAGGGGTGACCACCCTAAGGCTGCCAGGTCTAACAGTATGCTATTGGGACGGCCAATGGAAGGAATCAGATCTGACTCCAGCTTATTATAGAGATGCACTATTGTATGCCTATTCAGGTGATAGATATGTATTGTTTCATTCCTCCATGGTGTCCAGGTCTACTAGTGGGCAGTACATTTGGGGTTGTCTTCCTCTCCTCATGCCAGGGTAACTTTGTGGAAAAAAATGTAGATTGTAGATGATTTTGACAATGTACACATAATGGATATGTTCAAATATAAGCCACACACATCTCCATATGATGTCACATACAACATATGACATTAGAAGTACTCTGATGTGCTAGACAGGCATTTTTATCAGTGACTGCCAGTGTTTGATAGTGCAATCTAGTTTACATGTGCCACATATTTGTTGCCCTTATAGTCCACTGTTGTCGCACATAGGATGTTGAGAAAAGGCTTTCATTAACATTACCACCAATTCCTCTTCTACCCACTGTTTACTACATACATGCACAATTAGACTACTAAACATGAAGACAGCACTTACTCATAGTTCACACAATATAGAGAATCGTCAATGACACAGATACCATCACTTTTCCATACATATAATTGCCTCAAAATGGCTGCTGCCTGACCTACTGTACTGGACATGAGGAAGTGAACTAACTCCGCCAGCGGATGTCGTCATGGCGGTAGGCGGTCACAACCGCGGTGCACATTGCCATTAGAACACATTGCTGCCTTTGGCGAACCTGGGCCACAGGCGATGTTGACCGGCAGTGACGGTCATGTATGTAGTGGACGTGACTGCCATTTTCTGCTGTAATGGTCACTTGACTCCTGGCACTGCTGCTATGAAGGTCTCCACTACCTGAGCTGCTGTGTATTGCCTCTGGGAGCTATCATGCAGCATCCTGCAGGTGATAGGGTCCCAGCCTTCACTCCAGAAGAGGTGGAGAAGCTTGTGGAACAGCTATATGGTGCACCAGAGAAGCAGGTGAGTCTAATGGTATACCAATATGTGAGAGGTGAAGTGTATGAGGGTGTACATGATATGTGAGTTAGTGAGGGATTGGGCAATAATGTCTGGGTGTATGTGAATGTGTACATGTACAGAGGCAGACATTCAGCACTGATACATGGTAGCTGGAGTGTAATCTAACTTCCTTTATACACAACATAGATTGCAGCATGTATAACAATAATGGTGGGAGAAATTATCATAAAGACATACGATGTTATGGATAATAATGTGGCCTGGTCATATGTGTCTAGTCAATACTAGGTACTGTTAATGCATGTCGTATGGGAGAGTCCACTCCACACATGGGTTGGCTGCAGATGGTAAATTGTGAATGGCTTTGGACTGAGAGGAAGGGTATATTTGCCAACTTACTGTGATTGAAGTGTTCACAGCACTTGTGTTTGGATGGTGCATGTGGACATTAACTTTTTCCGTTTGTCAGTGTCATCCATGCAGGTCAACGCCCATCAAAAGAAGGGACTCTGGAGTGCCATCGCCAAGCAAGTGCGGACCCGGAGGGTCCACAGCCCGTGGAGCACCCACTGTAGGAAGTGGTGGGAGGACCTGGGACGCTGGGCCCAGAAGACCACTAAGGCCCAGCTAGGGGAAGTCCTCTCAATGAGGGAGAGGTGCCCGTCGCACACTGACTCCCTATAATGGACCGCATATTGGCGGTGGCCTACCCTGAGTTGGATGGACGTTTGAGCGTTGACCATATAGTACTGAAGCATGTGGTGATGCATATGCAACAGTGTCATATGTGTACCACTATACTGCGTTATATATAACATGCTGGGTCATCCTTACCATCTACTGAGCCATACTCCAGGTATCCTGCTGGTAAGTTGTTGTTCAGGTCTTTGGTCTCAGTCCATTCCTATTACGCTGGATCTAGCTCTGTGTGCAACATAGGGTCTGACAGGTGAGGAACAGGCCTATTAATCATGAGTTATGACGTAGCTGTAAAGGTCATGTGAGGGTATGATCTCAATCAGAAAATTCAAATGTCACACTTGCTACACTTACTCTGAGGTGTGAGGAGGTGTCCCATAGTTAAATGAGGACTGTATATTGGAAAACTGATGTATAATCAGGGTGGAAGTCCTACATGATGAATAGCATAGTGGTATTTCTACATTCCCAATGCAAGACATGTCATAGAAATGTGAGTTCTGACTTTTTGTCCTATGTACATGGTAATGTGAAGGTAAGTGGTCAGCCTGCTAGTCACTTAGCCAATATATTGTGAGCATGCTACAAAGGGCAGGACACATCCTAAATGGTACAATATACACTGTTTTAGCCAACATTATGTGTTAATTGGTAATTCCTGCCTTTTTCCAGATTTCTGATCCAAGTATTGCATACTTACTGTAGCTATTCTGAATCTGTTTAGAAGGATGTTAGTATGGCTAAGCTCATTTTGCACTGACTTCACTGTGTTGCTGGTTCTGTTGGTGAAATGTAAATATTGGTGCCCTCAGTGAGCAGGTTATTGACCTCCTGAGGTCCATCTTAGTGGGTCAGTCGACCATCGTGAAAGCCATCTAGGGACCGTCAACTCATACACAACAGAGTATTCATGTTGCATTGGCTGGCCTACAGAGATCTTTTCAGGCTCTGGCCTCTACAGTGACGGCAGCCAGTCTCCCTTTGTCTATCGTCCCCCCTCCACCTTCCTCATCGCAAACAGAAACCCCTCTTCCACGACCCAGCCAAAGCACACAGACAGACAGACAGGCTTGCACCACCTCAACATTAAAGGGTAACTCAGGCACACACAAGCACCAAAACACACACCACCGGCATGCACACAAGCAACATACAGCTGCACATGCAGCAACAGTCACTACCTGCCCTGACACCCCCACCACCCCCACCATCACTAACAGCACAACTGACACACCTGCAGACACTACACCAACATTCACAGATCCAGCCACCACACTAATCCTACCCATAGACAGCACCACAACAGAACCTCAGCCATCCACCCCGGTCACCCCACCAGCAGACATCACAACCACTGACACTTCTACATGCAGCACATCCACCATGCCTGCAGTCACCACCCCAACAGACACCCACCCACCCACCACGCATTCCCCAGCACCTCCACCAACCCTCTGTCCCATACACATAAATGGCCCTCACTCACCCACCCAACAGACACCCACCACCCACAAACATACCTCCCACACACACGCACCCACACCAACACGTCAGACAACCACTCCCTCCCCCTCCACTCCCAAACCCCCTTCTGATGACCATCCTTGTGTCTAAAAAAGTGTTCCTTTCATGTTTTGACCTTTTCCCTACTCCTCTCTCCCCGTAAGACCCCTAAAACTCCATTTCCCTCCTATGCCCGTCACTTCCATGTCCAAAGCCTCCCCTACCCCCCTTGCAAGTGCTCATTCCCCTCCCTCCGCCAAAAAGTCTACCCCTCCCAAGAGAACCCAACCCTCCCCTAAGTCAAGACCTAAACCACCCCCTCCCAAGCCTGGTCCCAAAGTTACCCCCTTCAAAGCCTAAGTCCAAACTCTACCCCTCTGCCACTGCTGCCACCGATAATCCCTGAGATGCCGGCCTGCCCCCTTGTTTGCCCTACCGGTGGAGGTTGCATGGCAGTCAGGAGTTAAGTTTGGGGCACACATATGTATATCAAGTGCATGTTGCACTATTTCTATTTGGACTGGCCTTGGACATTTTCATATTTATTCTCACTTATAAAAAATGATTGGACCAACCAGTTGTTGGTTTCAGCGTTACATATTTGTCCTGCATTTCTTTTCTTAGGGCAGATTTGGAAATGGCTGACACTGTTTGTGTGTGACTATTTGTCTGGGTAACGTGAGGTTGTGTGCAGTACATTTGTCCCACAGTGATGGGTGTGTGTTGTGGGATGGGCCTTTGTATGTTGGGGACATGTTGTAATGGTACTGGCTGGTGTTTGTGTTGACATGTGTTTGTTGCAGTATAGTGTGACTTTGTGTGCTATGACTGCGTGCGTGTGCATGTTTGGTGCATGGCATGTCAGATACCTTGTGATGTGTGTTTGCTGTGTATGTTGAATGCTGCGCTGTATGGTTGTATGATTGTGTGTGTTCGTTCCCTATTGGTGGTATGTTGTGTTGTGTGTGTGATTTGTCACTGGGTAGTAACTATTGTGGGTGCTTGCCAATGCATTGATGGTGCTGCGTTTGTGGTGTTGTAGTGACATTTTGTGGTGTTGTGTGTTGTTGTGTGCGACTGTGCCGGCGTTGTGTTTCTGGGAGTCAGTGTGTGTTTTTGATGTGTGTGTGTGTGTGTGTGTGTATATATGGCTGTCTGTGAGTGTGCGTGTCAGTGTCAGGTTATGTGTGCGTGTCGCCCTCGCCCCCTCCTTGACTGGTATGTTGTGTGAGCATACGAACTTTGGCAATTTACAACAGCGACAGGTAAGTGTGTGTACTCACGGCTGCTATTGTCACCTTCCCCGTTGATTCTGGTGTCTCTGGGCAAGTAGGAGCAGCGGGATGACATGTAGTTCTGGTTCCATGGAGGCTCAGGACGAGTATGGCTTCCTGAAGGTGAGTGTCTCCTCTTATACAGTTGGTTTTCACCTGGGTTTCTTTAGTGGTGGACCGCGGTGGAAACCTTGGCGGTGTGCAACCTCGTAATCTGTCCCGGGGGAACACGGTCTCCACCGGCCTGCAGGTGGCTACCGTATTCAGTGGTGGCCCGACCGATGTGGCGGTGTTAGGGGTCCCTTGGCTGTATTCTGTACTGAAAAATGCCAATGTCATAATTTGGCGGTCTTCTTTCTCAGCCAAAATGGCAGTCCTGAGACCGCCAAACTTGTGATGAGGCCCTAAGTATGTCAACTAAATCACTGAGGACCTGGTTCACATGGGTAAATTTACACGTTTTTACGTTTATGACTAATTGCTATTCACAAAGGTATTTTACTAGCAGTATCTTTACGACTGTGGAGTCTCCACACATAAAAAAGATCGGACAGTCCTACATTTTTATGTGGGGAGACTCCGCAGTCTTAAAGATACCAGTAGTAAAACATCTGTAAATAACAAACCAATGTCAACTTAAAAAATAGTCTAAGTTTGCCTTTGTGAATCACGCCCGAGTTTCACTCATCTCACATCATACAATCATTGCTCAGTGTAAAGCTCTGTAAAGCACTATGGGGGTCATTTTGACCTTGGCGGACGGCGGAGGCCGTCCGCCAAGGTACCGCCGCTGAATGACCGCACCGCGGTCAAAAGACCGCGGCGGTTATTCAGACATTTCCTCTGGGCCGGCGGGCGCTCTCCAAAAGAGCGCCCGCCGGCCCAGAGGAAATGCCCCTGCAACGAGGACGCCGGCTCAGAATTGAGCCGGCGTAGTTGCAGGGGTGCGACGGGTGCAGTTGCACCCGTCGCGTATTTCAGTGTCTGCAAAGCAGACACTGAAATACTTTGCGGGGCCCTCTTACGGGGGCCCCTGCAGTGCCCATGCCATAGGCATGGGCACTGCAGGGGCCCCCAGGGGCCCCGCGGCACCCCCTACCGCCATCCTGTTCATGGCGGGTTTCCCGCCATGAACAGGATGGCGGTAGGGGGTGTCAGAATCCCCATGGCGGTGGAGCGCGCTCCGCCGCCATGGAGGATTCCCCCGAGCAGCGGAAAGTCGGCGGGAGACCGCCGACTTTCCGCTTCTGACCGCGGCTGAACCGCCGCGGTCAGAATGCTCGTGGGAGCACCGCCAGCCTGTTGGCGGTGCTCCCGTGGTCGGTGGCCCTGGCGGCCACCGGCCGCCAGGGTTAGAATGACCCCCTATATCCAGTATAAAGACTTCAGGTCAGTTGTTTCGGCATTTTTCCTCTCAGACCTAAACGGTGGAGGGGGGGCATCTTTTTGAAAGCCTGGACGAACCTGCTCTGCACCCACGGTTGCAATTCTATTCATCTGCTCATGACAAGCAGAGTTTTCCGAAAGTGACAGGTGCTTAGGATACGTTCTAAGATTTGGGTGGTCATTCTGGCCCTGGCGGTCTTTGACCGCCAGGGCGGAGGACCGCGGGAGCACCGCCGACAGGCCGGCGGTGCTCCAATGGGGATTCCGACCGCGGCGGTAAAGCCGCGGTCGGACCGGCACCACTGGCGGGCTCCCGCCAGTGTACCGCCGCCCCATTGAATCCTCCACGGCGGCGCAGCTTGCTGCACCGCCGCGGGGATTCCGACCCCCCCTACCGCCATCCAGATCCCGGCGGTCGGTCCGCCGGGATCCGGATGGCGGTAGGGGGGGTCGCGGGGCCCCTGGGAGCCCCTGCAGTGCCCATGCCACTGGCATGGGCATTGCAGGGGCCCCCGTAAGAGGGCCCCTACATGTATTTCACTGTCTGCTGCGCATACAGTGAAATACGCGACGGGTGCAACTGCACCCGTCGCACAGCTTCCACTCCGCCGGCTCGATTCCGAGCCGGCTTCATCGTGGAAGCCTCTTTCCCGCTGGGCTGGCTGGCGGTCTGAAGGCGACCGCCCGCCAGCCCAGCGGGAAAGTCAGAATGACCGCCGCGGTCTTTCGACCGCGGAACGGTAATCTGACGGCGGGACTTTGGCGGGCGGCCTCCGCCGCCCGCCAAGGTCAGAATGAGGGCCTTGGTCAACAAGATTCATTTGTAGCAGAAGGCAGGTGTTTTAATGGGCTTAACCTCAAAGGAGCCAAGACAGGGTTAACACATTTAGGAAAATACATCAAATCTGCTCAAACCACACAGTTTCCTCAGAAAGAAATTGCCTTTGCAAAATTTGGGGTCATCTACGATATAAATACCCATGATTAATGTATTAGTTAGATGGAGGGGTTGCAGAATTGAAGAGAGTAGTAGACTTGTTTCAATAAAGATATGAAGACATGTATTGTTCTTCTGAAGCATTCTTGCGACTCGAAGTAGCATAGGAACATAGGAATAACATAGAAATAGAATAACATAGAAAACTATGGTGGTCATTCTGACCCTGGCGGTCTTTGACCGCCAGGGCGGAGGACCGCGGGAGCACCGCCGACAGGCCGGCGGTGCTCCAATGGGGATTGCTCAGTGTAAAGCTCTGTAAAGCACTATGGGGGTCATTTTGACCTTGGCGGACGGCGGTCGGACCGGCACCACTGGCGGGCTCCCGCCAGTGTACCGCCGCCCCATTGAATCCTCCACGGCGGCGCAGCTTGCTGCACCGCCGCGGGGATTCCGACCCCCCCTACCGCCATCCAGATCCCGGCGGTCGGACCGCCGGGATCCGGATGGCGGTAGGGGGGGTCGCGGGGCCCCCGTAAGAGGGCCCCTACATGTATTTCACTGTCTGCTGCGCAGACAGTGAAATACGCGACGGGTGCAACTGCACCCGTCGCACAGCTTCCACTCCGCCGGCTCGATTCCGAGCCGGCTTCATCGTGGAAGCCTCTTTCCCGCTGGGCGGGCTGGCTGGCGGTCTGAAGGCGACCGCCCGCCAGCCCAGCGGGAAAGTCAGAATGACCGCCGCGGTCTTTCGACCGCGGAACGGTAATCTGACGGCGGGACTTTGGCGGGCGGCCTCCGCCACCCGCCAAGGTCAGAATGAGGGCCTATATCCTTTGTAACATCAAGAAGAAACAGTTCACACAAAAACATGCCATGCAGCCCGACCAAGTAAAGTCCACTGTATGCAATATCTTACAGCACCCCTCTTAACTTTGCTAACTCCCACCAACTACTGCAACATTGTTCAAATGTAGGTGTAACCCTATAGGAGCAAATGTTTGCTTCCTTTGCGCATCAGGCTTACTTTGCTTTGTTAAATGCATAATGGAAACAGTGCAAATAAATGTATGTAGTTGGAATGAATCTATTGCTCCAAAAAGATTGTGTCTCAATCCGTAAATGACCAACATTACAGCTATTAAAGCTGAAACAATTCAGCTGTTGTTAGGATGGATAATAATACTTTGTTGCTGTTAATAAAAAGCCAAAACATTTTAACTAGGTGGGTACCTGAATCACTGCATTACTACGGCAATCATTGAAGTAAAAACGTTTGCACAACTTTTCTGGAGAGAGAATGATACACGGCTGCATTGCAAATCCAGGATCGATGGAAGAGCTAAATGAGGGGCTGCAAGGCAAACATGTAAAATAATTATAAGACAGGCACAACCCAAACCACAATGATGATAAATTATACATTAAACAGTGTTGATCAACAATATTTATCATGTTCTCACCTATACACTTAGTAGTATGTGTAATACATTTTATTAAAAAAACTAAACATGCTAGACGAATTATACAGAAAACATTTGTGAAGAATGTAAGGAATGTGTGGACCACTGGTTGATTTGCTGAACTGATGAATGAAAGATGGTACTCGCCGAAGTGGCCCTTGAGCCAGCATTTTTTGGGGGTAAGGATACATATATGAGATAGAATGGATAGGAATCCAGGAGGAAACACACAAAGTTAATCAGCATGAGTAATAGTGGAGTCTGCTGGTAAGAACCCTTGTTCATGTATGCCACACTACAGTGACAAAGGCATGGAGAAAGACAAACAAAGACCCGGGAGGACTGGAACAGTGGGGGCAGAAGTCATCTTTGGTGTCTGACAGGACAGCAGGATCTAGCAAGAGTTGAACAATTTTTCAGATAGCATTCAAGAATAGACTAACCATACACTACATAGATGGTGTGCAGTTATGACCACACAAGAGGATGGAAATAGATATTAAAGAGGCAGGGATACAAGAGTATCGAGGCCTCCCTTTGCATGAATGGCTGGAGTAACAAACTTCGGGAGGAGACAATTCTTTATAAAGTCTACCAGAGGCCCATAGAAAAAGACACCTAATGTAGCCATGGAGCAAGATGGCTGCTCACTCAATCAGCTTACTCACATTTGGTGGCCAAAGGACATGCAGATGAAGAATCTGATGGAAATAACAGGCCCAGAAATGGGCTATCACTTGATCAGACGCTGCTGTTGTGATTGACCTGGATGCAGTACCAGGAAGAAGCAGGTGAGGCAGAATATTACACCCCAAAAAGAGACACAAGTGTGTGGCCTACAGAAGAGAGCTGCATCATTAGAACAGTGGAGAGGGAGAACTGGTTTAGGGACGTGGCAGTCTCCTTCCCTTCAACTCAGAAGGGAAAAGACCAACTTTGTCAGTCCAAGAATGGAAAGAAGAATATGCAGATAGGGACTCTGCAACCGAACAAGAGCATCAGGCTGGATGAGAGTAGCATATCAGCTGAGACAATAGGAGGCCCAGCGTACTATACCTGCGATCAGAAATTAAGGGGGTAGCATTGTGACATACCTGCAGGATATAGCTAAGACATTTGTAAGATTTTATGAGAGCCTATGCAACTCAATGGGAAAGGATGAATCCTTAACTGCAGGAAACGTTATGTTTGCTATGACTACCCAGATTGCGAGACAAAGGCAGGGGTACCTTTTCAGGGGCTTAACCCCGCAGGAGTTCAAAGGGGCGATCTCTGATTCACCATCCTGCAAGTCACCCTCGGAAGATAAGATGGTTTCCCTTCGACATTCTATGAAATGTGCAGACATCTAGTGGCCCCCCCAATGCTAAACAATCTTTCAAGATAGCAATGGCAAAAATACATTCCTAAATTCCCTTTTCACTGCTAAAAGGTCTACCTCTCCCATAGGATACCATGGGGTTACCTTATTAAGTTTAATAAGTGATAACTTTTGTTTGGGAGCAGGTAGGAATAGCATGTTTGGTGTCTGAAGAATTGTAATTTAAATTAAAACCCTTTTTAATGGTAAAGTTGGTCTTTAAGTCACACTTCTGATAATGCCACTTTTAGAAAGTTGATATTTTGTTGTTCTAACCATTTGGTACCTGCAGCCTGCTTCTCGGACACATGACTAGGTTTAGTTGGCAGATGGCCTTTATATATTGCTCCAAGACAGTATCACAATAGAGGGTCTGAGTGTTGGCAGGATGGGCCATCCTGGCTTGATGGGGGTCGAGCTGTCACCTATTACACTTGCTCTTGCACCTCAAAGGCACTAGCCCACCTCACACACAAAGGACTTAACACTAGCCTATTGTGACCAAAGATAGACTGGGAAAAGGGCAGAAAAGCAGTAAACTCCAAACACTTCAGTTTGGAGAAAATTCCAGAAGCTTCTCCCACTTCAAATCAGGCACTAGGTATAAAAAATAGGATCTTCAGACCCACTCTTCAATACACCCCTGGACCTGTAGATACCAAAGAAGGATCGCCATGCAGCCAGAGAACCACCCTGCTTCATGAGTCCTGCCCTGCTGTCGAAGAAGAAAGACTGGACTGCGCTCTTCATCCCAGACTGAAGTGTCTACAAGGGTCAGCTAACTGACCTCCTGTTCTGAGCTACAGGGACACAAAAATCACCAGAGATCTCTCTGCAACTGCCTGCCCATCTGAACTTCGGCAACTGGACCTGCCTGAACCCTGATGGCTTCTGCTGAAGTATGTCCTTGATCCCAAAGAAGTCCCTTACTGGCAGAGGAAGTGCCAGGAAAACCAGATGTCCCCACTCACTTCTGGGAGCACTGTACACAATGGAGGTTGGATGGCGGCCTAAGGATGGCTGAGCAGGGATGTCCCGATTCTGTTGCCTGCAAGTGCTGCACGTCTCATTATCAGTTCATTGCATATTAACACGAGCAGGCTGTAGTACAGACAAAAAGATGACCATTTTGGAATGAATTTCTTGCTGAGATCATGGTAAATGGGAGCTGAAAGACTTCAAAGAAGAGTTCTATACACAAAGGGCTTATTCACGCAGGGCACAGTGGTAAGCTAAGAAGATTGGCTCCAAACTACAGAAAAAGTGGTACTTTTAGCTGGTAATAAAAACCTTCCTTGTCTTCCTCAATGTCTTACACAATGGTCTTGACTCAAAAACTGATGATATCGCTGAAACAGTCATGCCAGAGGGAATAAATTAGAGTGCCTTACATCTAGATGATCACCAGCCTCGGTCACAGTCAGAATCCATGTGGGGTGGGGACATCGGGCAGACAGGGGAAGTTAAGGTTGTTTGCCACCAGTCTTCTACTATGGCAGTGCAAACTGAGCCAAGTACGCCCTTTCGGCACATGGCTCTCAGGGTCATGAAGGTGAGTAGTCAAAGGCTTTTCTGGGTACTCAGAAAAGGATATGGGTATAGGCTTTAATTAGCTGCACATACAGATCTATATAAATTACCCTAAGAATAGATCATTAGTCACTTCAAAAGTTAGGCCAGGCATTGCCTCAGTTCATGCAAGTTCATCCGTATGCTACCTGCTCAACAGCATTGTGGATCAGCGACGATGGCTGGTGTGGTCAGCAACTTTGCATTTTCAGGCTTCAGCATCGGAGCAGAGGTCCATTGACAGAGGCCTCTCTCCTCTCCCGGCCTCCGGTGTTGAACAGCACACCGGTCTGCGGTGAAGCTTAGCTTTGGATTTTCAGCCTTTGCACCAATACAGGCAGGTGTGCTTATCTTCAGCAGTTGTGGTCTCTGGGATGTTACAGACAGGACTTTGTCTTCCGAGGGTTGCTGCCTCCAAGCCAGTGCAGAGCCTCCTCATTAGTGAATACCTCTGGTGGCAGTGGCAGAACTAAACTTTCAGCGGCCCGTGGCAGACTTGCTGAACAGCAAGATGATGTTCTTCTAGATACTTCTCACCTTAGAGAACAGGCCAAGCTGCACTAGGACACCAGAGGACCCCTCACAATTTTGGTCAAAAGTGGCTTGGCTGCCTGAAGGCAGTTTGGCACTTATGGTTGTTTTCCTAATTGAGAACATGTTGGTCAGACTGTCTGCACAGTTTATCATCCTTCATGGCCATGCTTGCTTATTCCCTCTCCTAGTAGAAAGACAGGTTTCTAGGTTCTAGGTGGACTTTCGGCTTTTCCAGCAGGTTGCAGACTTCAGGCTATGTCCCTTCACTTTGGGGAGACTGTCTCCCATGCATACACTAGCCCTTAAACACAGGAGACCTTAGAGTACTCTCTAGAGCACTCCCTTCCTTGGTCAAGAAGACCTTGCAACTTGAAAGAAGTAGGATGGTTTGGATTCCACTTTTATACTCAATTTCCCAGACAAGGGATGTGGGTGTATGTATGTGTATGTGTGTGTTACATCTAAAACAAAACCCTAGCTAAAAAGTAGCAAAGAGCTATACAAGGTAAAAGACAAGCAAAAAGACATCAAGTGATAGGAGAGGTAGCAGGTTTGTAGACTATTACTGAACTGTGGTGCAGAGTGCTTTAAAGAGGTTCATTTTCGACTCTTTACTAACATTGAAGCAGCCTTGGGAAGCTCTCCATGGTTTTGAACATGGAGTAGGTGGAAAGTGAAGCCAATGGTGTCCCATCAGGATAGGGGAGATGGGATCATATTTCTTCAGTTCCTGGATAAGACTTGATGCAGTGAATAGATTACGCTTACGATGTGCCAGTGTTGGACCTCGGAATCCAGGGAGCAGGACACCATTCCCCAGATACAAGAGTATGAAGGCTTAAACAGCAATTCTGAAGTCACTTTAAGGAAGAAATGGTTTAACTTTCTTTGGAAGAGGCATTTGCCACCAAGCCATCTTAGGGCTTAATTTAACTTTAGGGGCTGGGACGGTCCTGGGCCGGGCAATGGAGTATGTTACTCTGTCGCCCTTGCAACCATCCAGACAGGCAAATGTAGACATGTTTATTGGGCTGAAGTACATTTCTAGCATTCACAGCAACCATCATTAAGGCGATTCCTATGAATGCATTGTAACTTTGATGTACGGCTTCGTCAAACATGACAGATCTACAGCGCAGTTACAAAGTTAAAAAAAATATATATATATTTTTAGAACAAAAAGCGGGATTTTGTTTTTGAAAATAAAAAAACAATGTCCTTCCCCCATGGGAGTTATCTCCCACAGCAAGGGGGTCATTTTTATGTTTTACTGCCCCTTAAAGCTAGTGTTTTCTTGTCAGTGAAAGGCAGTAAAAAATGAATATCTAAATTGGGCGGGGGACACATTTTCAATTCTCTGACAGCGCTTACTCCCTCGGGCCACTGGAGAAGTTTGGCCATGTCATCAAACTATGGCCGCCATTGTCAACTATGGTTCATCCACTTTTGAATCTAACAGGCAGCTCATTATGATGGTATGTAAATCAATCAATCAATAATTTGTAAAGCGCACTACTCACCCGTGAGGCCTCAAGGCGCTAAGGATGGGAGGTGGGAGAAGGAGGGAGGGAGGTGCAGGTACTTCTCGAACAGCCAGGTCACGAGAAGTTTCCTGAAGGGAAGGAGGTCTTTGGTCTGGCACATGTGGGTGGAAAGAGTGTTTAAATTTTTGGGGGCATGGAACACCATCGTCATTGCAACAAAGTACCCTTTCCGCCAACATATAGTTCAGGCCCTTAGATTTTTGGCTATGTTTATTTGGGGGTGCAGTGGGTGTCCAGGGAAATTAAAGTGACTAAGGTGAACGCTGGAGTTTGAAGCCGTCAAAGTTTGTGGCACTGCACTTGATTTGTACTGTTGGGTTGAGCTTTAGGTATTTGGCGGAGATCCAGATCTGGAAGCTTTGAATCTTGGTGATGTTATCTGTGAGAAGAGCACTAAGCAGTTCAATGAAGAGGTTGAAGATGGCGTGGGACCGTGCAGGTCTCACTAAGTGATAGGGGCCTTTTGGGACGCATAAGTCTCCAAATTAACAAACTGAAGTTGGTTGGAGAGGGAGGTGGATAACCAGTGAAGGATAATGTTAGGGACTCTGATTCGAGGCTCTAGAGTGTACAGGAGGGAGGGATGGTTGACTGGATCTAAAGCAGCAAATAGGTCCTGCAATATCAGGAGGCAGAGACTAGTTTAATCTGTGATCAAGAGGGCATCGGCTACGATGTGTAAGGCTGCAGTCTCCGTGGAGCGCTAGACTAGTAATCATGCAGGAGATGGTTAGCATTAAAGTGATCTTGGAGATGAACAAAGACTGCCTTTACAATGATCTTACTCATGAGTGGAAGGCAAATGATAGATTAGTAGTTCACAAGGTTATCAGGATCTAGTGTAGGTTTCTTTAAAAGTATATCTGGCTATCTTGAGAGCTTCTAGAAAGATGACTTGAGTGAGGGAAGCATTGGCAATGGTGAGTAAAAGGGGGAGAGCATCCTCGGAGACAGCTTTAATAAAAGCCAAAGGTAAGACAGAAGCAGCTTTGAGAAAGTTGAGTCAAGATTTGAAAAAGCTTTTGAAGGATGACCATTGCATCATACAATGGGAAGGATATGTGTAAGAGAAGAAGCAGACTTGGGTGGTCATTCTGACCTCGGCAGTAAAAGGCAGTTACCGCCGGTCAGAAGACCGCCATAACACCGCGGCCGCGGTAAACCGCCAGGGTCATTCTGACCCACAACTGCCAAACCGCCAAAAACCCGACCTCCACTGAAGGCCGCCCCATCAGCGGTCAGTGATAAACTGGAGATGACCAAACCTCCACCGTCACGCCAACAGAAATACGCCCATGCCATTACGACCCACGAATCCACGCGGCGGTCATTCAAACGCGGTATTCCATTGGCGGTACACACCGCCGCGGTCAAAATACACACCCAGCACCAAAACACAGCCACATTGGAAAATCTGAAATACACACACCTGATACACATACATGCACCACCCCCACACAATCAATACGATATAAAACACACACCCACATCACCCACAAACACCCACAAATCGAAATTCAGAGACAAGGCGCAATACACAGAGAGAGAGCACAGGGAACGCAAACCACAACACACACAGGAACCCAACATCATCACCCACACTACATCTAAGCACAAAACACCACACACCACATTCATCACCACAAACACCACCCCACACCTCATCCACACCACCCCATGGCACCCTAAAGACACCCCAGGTTCTCGGACCAAGAACTCAGGGTCATGGTGGAGGAAATAATTAGGGTAGAGCCCCAGCTCTTCAGCACACAGGTGCAGCACACCACAATAGCCAGGAAGGCGGAGCTATGGCAAAGGATCGTCGACAGGGTCAACGCTGTGGGACAGCATCCCAGAAATCGGGAAGACATCCGAAAGCGCTGGAACGACCTACGGGGGAAGGTGAGGTCGATGGTGTCAAGACACAACATCGCTGTGCAGAAGACTGGCGGGGGACCCCCACCCACTCCACCCGAATTCACAGCATGGGAGCAAGAGGTCTTGAACATCCTGCATCCTGAGGGCCTCGCTGGAGTAGGCGGAGGAATGGACTCTGGTAAGTCTATTCTCAACTACTTCATCCCCCCAACCACCAGCATGCCAACTCACACCCCCACCCTCACCCCCAAACCCCCATCACACATCCTCCCTGCTAATGTCTCACCAGCACAACCCACCCAACCCAACACCAACCCCTGAATGCCAACACAAACCATGGACACCCATCACCTAAGCATGACCACTGCACATACCTTCCTGACACACAAATACTACTTCAATTAGAAGACCCCAAAAACATTGAAAACTCTCAAATCTTCAGTTGCCTCAGAGCCGTTGATCAGTGGATGACCTGGAGCCATCTCAAACTAAATACCTCCAAAACTGAAATACTCATATGTGGTGACTGGAAACATTATGACCCTCTGTGCGTCTGGCCTGACGATCTCGGACCACCTCTTCAATTATCCAAGGAAGTAAAAAACCTAGGAATCACCATGGATTCCAAACTAACTATGAATGCCCAAGTAGACAAATTAGCACGCACAAGCTTCATCACCTTAAAGACTTTACGACGCATTTTCCCTCACCTCGGATTTCCACACAAGGTGCAAGCTACTATCTCACTTGTATTATCCAAACTGGATTATGCCAATAGCCTTTACCATGGATCATCTCTATCTGTTATGAAAAAACTACAACGTATCCAGAATTCCGCAGCCAGGCTACTACTACATATAAAGCCGCAAGCCCACATCTCCCCTGCCTTGAGAGCACTACACTGGTTACCCGTTGCCAGAAGATGCACTTTCAAGCTGCTTTGTATCACCCACAAAGCTATACATGGAACAGGACCGCTTTTTATCAGAAAGAAAATTACCAAATACATCCAACAAAGAACCCTCCGCTCAAGACTGGCACCCCGCCTTAGAACACCACCATACAAGAAAAAGACTGTAGGTGGTACATCCTTCTCCGTCCAAGCAGCCAAACTATGGAATTCATTACCCCCAACTATAAGAGCCACAGATAACTTTCTTGTTTTCAGGAAACTACTCAAGAGTTGGCTCTTTCCTTCATAACCACCTTTTTCAAACAACTATGACCTGCATATGCCTGTGTGGATATTTATTTTTTCAGATTATATGTATATTTCTATTTATTTATAGTTTCTTTGGAAAATATGTATTGCTACTGTCATAACAATAAAATACACACACACTCTTTTAAACCTGTCTGACTAAGTATTTTTTACCCATGATTCTAATTATGTATTGTATGTGCATATGTGTGTGTATTCATGTGTGCGTGTGTGTGTATAAATATATATATATGTGTATGTATGTGTATATGTTGTTTCTGTGCCTGGCATGTTTGTGGATCATTGCATGGCTCCTGGTTTTTTGGGTTGTTATACTAGATATCTATGAATTTCTGCTCTCTTTTTATCACACTTATCTACTCATCACTCTTATGTCATGTCTCTATCAAACTATCCTCCATTCTCACTCTGACTCATCCCAAATCCCTTCGACCACTTTCCTCTCCTAAATATCTCTGCCTAAGCTCTTCCCTCCACCTCCACATCTAACTCACCAAACCTCACTCTACCTCTGTGACCTCCCACACAACCCTACTAAATTCTCCTGCATTCATCTCACCCTCCTACTATGCTCTCCCTAACCCTTCCACATCCTCTTTCCCCTCCGCTCCCCTTTTATTCATCCCAAGCCTTTGGATTGAGTAAATGAAGGATAAACTCCCAATTAACACTTCTGGATTTCTTTCCTCCTTCACCCCTCCATTACTCCAGTCAATCTAACTAACAAACTCTCATATCCGCAACTCAAATTAACTCATAATAATACTAAAACTGTACTCCTTATTAAATTATACTAATCCATCACTAATTCTTGTTGGGTACCGGAGTAGCGTGCTACTCATCGAAAAGCACTTCGACGCCTCGTCAGGGGTAGTAAGCGCTATATAAATACGATTACAATACAATACAATACCCATCCCCCCCCACAAACCACCCTCACAACTCCTCCCACAAGGGAATGCCAGCACTGGGGGACAAGGGCACCCACAAATCGCACGCCATGGCACACACAGAAGCAATAACCATACTCTTTTACCCCTGCAGGACCCGAACGCCAACGCACCGGCCAGGAGGGTCCAGAAATGTCCATCCCACCCCCAGAACAGGCCCCCAGTGAGGACAGCAGCTCTGTCGACCTAGAACCTGATGACCAGCCCGGACCATCGGGGACCTCTGGACAGTCGGTTCCCCTCAGGCAGCCACAGGCCACAGCAGACCTACCCCCCTCTGGAAACACCAGCACAGCACCCACCCAGCGGGCCCATGCCTCTGTCTCCAGGACAGGTCAAGCAGCGGTGTGTCTACCACTACAGGGCACCCAGGGTAACCCACCACCCCAACAACAACAGGGACCTGGGGGCAGTGGTAGTGGGCACACCGTCCAAGGGACAGAGGCCCAGGAACAAAGGGGAACTGGGAGGGCTGCTGTGCGACAGAGGGAGGACAGGCCTAGGGAACCCACTGTCCAAGAGGCCCTCACCACCATCATGGGAGCGTACCACCACTGCCAAGAGACGATGGCGACGGTCCTGGCCAGGTTCCAGGAGATCCAGGCCATGCAGGATGAACAGTACATGGGGTTCCGGGAAGAACTGCGCAGCATCAGTTCCGCAATGGGTACAATCGTGGTGGCACTCAACCAGATTGTCACCACATTGCGGGTCCATGTGGCCCCCCAAAGGGCCCCTGCCACTAGCATGGAGGAAGAACAGCCCACCACCTCCGCCGGCGCTAGTGGTCAGGAGGCCCCGACACAACAGCAACGGGCCACCTGGACCCCACCCCCTGCAGAACAAGAACCACCCCGCAAGAAAGGCCTGAGATCTAGGAAGAAGACAGAGTAGGATGTCAAGACCCCCGCCATGCACGGATCCCCCCGGATGTCATCCCACTGTCCCACTTGTTCACCCTGTCCAACCTTGAACTGCCCCTGCTCCACCTTCCACAGGCATATGGACAATGCACCTGTGCGAACGAGAGTCTGGACTCTGCCATGGACATGCCTCCACCATCACCCATCACCCTTTTTGAACTATACACCAATTTTTGCACTTCAATAAACACAATTATTGCACAAAAACCATCTGGAGTCTGCTATTTATTTTTTTTAAACCAAATGTATTCGATATAACCAACCAAAAATGTCCAATTACATTGTGATGACAACATACCAGTGTCACACAGCGGTAGTCCATGGGGAAATAAACCAGAGGGCACTCCGTGGGGACCAGATCACTGAAATAGGAAGGGAAATTCAGAACTAAGTTACCATACATTGGGGGGAAAGGTCAGACAGTAGAGAGCCAGTACTGTTACAGATATAATAAAATGCTGGAGTAGATTCTTACCTGTGTGTTACTGGAAATACTGCAGTATCACTCTGTCCCTGTTGTCTGTGTCGTCCTCTTCGTCTTCCTCCTCTTCACTCTCTGCAGGCTCCACAGCGGCCACAACACCACCATCTGGACCATCCTCCTGCAGGAAAGGCACCTGGCGTCGCAAAGCCAGGTTGTGAAGCATGCAGCAGGCCACGATGATATGACACACCTTCTTTGGTGAGTACATTAGGGATCCACCTGTCATATGCAGGCACCTAAACCTGGCCTTCAGGAGGCCGAAGGTCTGCTCGATCACCCTCCTAGTATGCCCATGGGCCTCATTGTACCGTTCCTCTGCCCTTGTCCTGGGATTCCTCACTGGGGTCAATAGCCAAGGCAGGTTGGGGTAACCAGAGTCACCAATTAGCCACACACGCTGTCTCTGTAGCTGTTTCATCACATAAGGGATGCTGCTATTTCGCATGACGTACGCGTCATGCACTGACCCTGGGAACTTGGCATTTAAATGGAAGATGGACTGGTCAGCCAAACAGACCACCTGGACATTCATCGAATGATAATTTTTTCGGTTCCTGTACACCTGTTCATTGTCTTTTGGGGGACCAAAGCCACATGGGTACCATCAATGGCACCAATGATATTGGGAATGTGTCCAAGGGCATAGAAATCACCCTTCACTGTAGGCAAGTCACCCACCTCAGGGAAAATGATGTAGCTCCGCATGTATTTCATCAGGGCAGACAACACTCTGGACAATACCTTTGAAAACATAGGCTGAGACATCCCAGATGAAATGGCCACTAGCCAAAAAATGGAGTACTGACAGCACCTGCACTAGAGGCAGAATCCCTGTGGGTTGGCGGATGGGTGACATCAGGTCTGGCTCCAGCTGGGCACACAGTTCCTGTATAGTGGCACGGTTGAGTCTGTAGGTGAGTATGACATGTCGTTCTTCCATTGTCGACAGGTCCACCAGCGGTCTGTACACGGGAACATTCCTCCGTCTCCTCGCAAGTCCCAGCGGACGGTGCCTAGGAAGGACAACATGGAGCACAGAGTCAATCAACCCACAGGTAAGTTCCCACAGCTTGCACAGTACACAAATCTCTCTGGATTGAATGGCTTGTATGAGTGTCGATGTGACGCAGTAGGAATTAAGCCATGTGGGCCCATGAAATGGCGGCTGCCTGACCTGTGAAGTGTGACAATGTGAAGTGAGGTCATTGCGCTGGCCTGGCACACCGTGGCGGTAGGCAGTCGAAGACCGCGTCGCAAAGCCGCATTGGATAACATTGAACCCTATGGGTTTCAGGAGCCAATGGCGATGTGCGCCGGCGGTCGCGGTACGCACCGCCACGGCCGTAACCGCCATTTTCTCTCTGCTTAATCACTCGAGATCTGAGCATCCACAGGAGAGGACCTATACTGCAAGTGCTGCTGTGACCTCGGTCTGGAAGTGACAATGGCTGCTGCGACTGGGGAAAGGGCCCCTGCCTTCAGTTCCGAAGAGTTGGAGAAGCTCGTGGACAGGGTCCTCCCCCAGTATGCGCTACTCTACGGTCCTCCAGACCAACAGGTGAGTACACGGGGGCCAATGCATAGTGGGCAATGCCTGTGATGAGTGGGGTGGATGTACGATAGAGGGGAGGGGAGCGAATGACGAATGCATGGCACGACCGATGAGAGCATGTGCCACATGCACTCTACACAGGCATCCCAACCAAAGACATCAAACGACTCCAAAGTATCCAAAATGCCTCCGCCCGACTGATCCTCGACATACCCCGCCGAAGTCACATCTCCCCTCACCTAAAGGAACTCCACTGGCTCCCGGTAGACAAGAGGATCACCTTTTAACTCCTGACCCACGCTCACAAGGCACTTCACAACACCGGACCCTCCTACCTCAACACCAGACTTAACTTCTACACTCCAACACGTCAACTCCGATCCGCCAACCTCGCCCTCGCCATCGTACCCCGAATCCAGCGCAAGACATCCGGCGGCAGATCCTTCTCCTTCCTCGCCGCCAAGACCTGGAACTCTCTCCCCACATCTCTTCGCCAGACCCAGGACCTCCTCGCATTCAGAAGGCTCCTCAAGACCTGGCTCTTCGACCGCTAAATCAGCAGCGCTCCCCCCCCCCCCCTCAGCGCCTCGAAACCCTGACGGGTACATAGCGCGCTTTATAAATACTATGATTGATTGATTGATGATTGACATGGCAAGTTTGGGGAGGGGGGGCCACTCACATCGAGCATGCAGAAAAGTGATGATGTTTCTTTTCCCCCCCTGTACATGTCACATAGGTCAGCGCCCATCAGAAGATCGAGATTTGGCGTGCCATCGCCAAGGACGTCCGGGCCCTGGGGGTCCACAACAGACGGGGCACCCACTGCCGCAAGAGGTGGGAGGACATCCGCCGCGGGAGCAGTAAGACCGCCGAGGCTCTGCTGGGGATGGCCTCCCAACCTAGGAGGGGTGCCAGTCGTACCTTGACCCCCCTGATGTCCCGGATCCTGGCAGTGGCCTACCCCGATTTAGATGGGCGCTTGAGGACATCACAGCAGACACAAGGGGGTGAGTACCAGCACATTCAGCTATATTTGCGCGCAATGGAGGTGCCTGGGTGGGGGAGGAGGGCTGTGGGTATCCCTAGGCCAGGGCGATTTCTGTAGGCTAGGCCCCTCCGTGAGGTATGGTCCTGTGCCCCCGCCCCCCACCTCTGTAGGGTGCCTAGTAACGCTATTCATGGACCTGTGTATTCTGTGTGGGCAGTTGTCGCCCATAGGCTTGTAGGGCATGTCCCAGTGAATGAGTAGTGTACCCCAAGTGCGCAGCGTAGTGCAGGGGGCTTCTGTGTCTGTCCTCTCCGCCAACGGTGTCCCCAATGCATGCACTCAACTTGTCTTTATTTCTCCACCCCCCCCCCCATTTTCTTTTTTTTCTGTGAATGTGTGCATTAGCATCATCAGGCGGAGGAGAAGTGGCATCGGCGCAAGAGGGAGCTGCATCTCACATGGCCCCGGAGGGCCATGCAACGGACACCGATATGACCAGTGAGTCGGAGGGCGAGGGGGGCTCCACCACGGGGACCTGTGCAGACGTCAGTGACACCGACACGTCCTCGGATGGGAGCTCCCTTGCGGTGGCGGCAACATCTGTGCCCACCGATACTACAGGTACAGCCGCCACCCAGCGCACCAGCTCCGCCCCCTCCCAGCAGCCCCACGGCCTTCGGCCCGTGCCCGCACGGCCAGGAAGGCGGCCATCTCCTTCGCCCCAGGCACCTCAGGCCCTGCCCCAGTCACCCCTGCTGCCCTCAGTGAGGAGGTTATTGACCTCCTGAGGACCATCATTGTTGGGCAGTCTACCCTTTTGAATGCCATCCAGGGTGTGGAGAGGGAGGTGCATCAAAGCAATGCATACCTGGAGGGCCTTCATTCGGGTCAGGCTGCCCAGCAGCGATCGTTCAACGCTCTGGCCTCAGCACTGACGGCAGCGATTGTCCCTGTCTCCAGCCTCCCTCTTCTAACTCCCTCCACCCAGTCCCACTCCCCTGTTCCTCTGCCTATCCCATCCACACCTACAGACCAGCCTGCACACACCTCAACACCCAAGGGAAGCTCATCCAGACATAAGCACCACAGAACACACAAGCATTCACCCAAGCAACATACAGATGCAGACATGCCAACAGCCACTACCTCCTCTGTGTCCCCCACCTCCTCGTCTCCCTCCTCCCTCCCTGTGACGTCTACACTCACACCTGCATGCACACCACCATCAGCCAGTACACCCATTACCAGCACACCCTCCAGACCAGTCCGCACACGTGCAGTCACCACCCCCACTGCCATGTACACGTCCCCTGTGTCCTCTCCCAGTGTGTCTTTCACCCCCGCTTCCAAACCACACAAACGCAGGCAGGCACCCACCCAACAGCCATCCACCTCACGACAGCCTCCAGCCCAAGCACCTGCACCCAAAGACACCAGACTTTACTCTCCTACAACCACATCCTCTTCCTCCACTGCCATACCCACTCCAGCTACCCTTCCCATTGCTCCTAAAAAACTATTCCTCTCTAAACTGAACCTCTTTTCCTCACCTGACCCACCCCCTCCATCTCGTAACAGTTCCAAAAACACCTCAGCCACCACCAGTCCAGCAACTCCCAAGAACGTCGTGCCTGGTTTTTGGAGTCCGCCCTTTCCTTGGGCAGGGACATCGGCCAGCAGCAAAGGCACAGCCAGCCCCCCCCCTGGGAAGAGGACCAAAAAACTGAAGGGCAGGCGCGACAGGCCTGATACGCCTGCCCCCAAGGAGGGTAGCCTTGCACCGTCACCTGCCACATCGGGTAAGGGAGCCAAGGGCCACGGAGAGTCTGCCAAGGAGGGCAAGGGCAGCAAAGCGCAAAAGGCAGGGAGCAGCCGACCTAGCCATGAGGGCCCCACCAGCCCCATTCCGGGGGTATCGGAGGAGACCCAGGGCCCCAGGACTCCATCACAGGAGGGCCCTGCAACGGAAAGGTCCGATGCTGACTGAGCGGGAAGTATTGGCCAGGTGTGGTTCACTCGAAACACAAGACAGGCACCGCTGACCAGGGGCCGCTGTGAGAAGCACCGCTGAACAGGGCACCGCCGTGAGGAGCACCGCTGAACAGGGCCCCGCCAAGACAGGCACAGCTGAACAGGGCCCCGCCGTGAGAAGCACCGCTGAACAGGGGCCACTGTGAGAAGCACCGCTGAACAGGGCACCGCCGTGAGGAGCACCGCTGAACAGGGCCCCGCCAAGACAGGCACCGCTGAACAGGGCCCCGCCGTGAGAAGCACCGCTGAACAGGGGCCGCTGTGAGAAGCACCGCTGAACAGGGCACCACCGTGAGGAGCACCGCTGAACAGGGCCCCGCCAAGACAATCACCGCTCAACAGGGCCCTTCAAGACAAGCACCGCTGAACAGGGCCCCGCCAAGACAAGCACCGCTCAACAGGGCCCTTCAAGACAAGCACCGCTGAACAGGGCCCCGCCAAGACAAGCACCGCTCAACAGGGCCCTTCAAGACAAGCACCGCTGAACAGGGCCCCTCCTGTCAAGCACCGCTCCGCTGGGCCCTCATCTCAAGCACCGCTCCGCTGGGCCCCTACTGTCAAGCACCGCTCCGCTGGGCCCTCATCTCAAGCACCGCTCCGCTGGGCCCTCCTGTCAAGCACCGCTCCGCTGGGCCCTCCTGTCAAGCACCGCTCCGCTGTGCCCCTACTGTCAAGCACCGCTCCGCTGGGCCCTCATCTCAAGCACCGCTCCGCTGGGCCCCTACTGTCAAGCACCGCTCCGCTGGGCCCTCCTGTCAAGCACTGCTCCGCTGGGCCCCTACTGTCAAGCACCGCTCCGCTGGGCCCTCCTGTCAAGCACCGCTCCGCTGGGCCCCTACTGTCAAGCACCGCTCCGCTGGGCCCTCCTGTCAAGCACCGCTCTGCTGGGCCCTCCTGTCAAGCACCGCTCCGCTGGGCCCTCATCTCAAGCACCGCTCCGCTGGGCCCTCCTGTCAAGCACCGCTCCGCTGGGCCCTCATCTCAAGCACCGCTCCGCTGGGCCCTCATCTCAAGCACCGCTCCGCTGGGCCCTCATCTCAAGCACCGCTGGCCCATTGGCAGGCCCGGATCTGTGTCGGGCAGGGCTTCACGAGGCACTCTGCCCACCATGCCTCCTCCATGACCAGTGGACTCTGTAATCCACCTGATGGACTGTGGCTTTGCACCCCCCAGGATGGCACAGTGGGCAACCCACCCACTGTAGAGACTCGAGAGACTGTGGCTTTGCACTCCCCAGGATGGCACAGTGGGCAAGCCACCCACTGTAGAGACTTGAGAGACTGTGGCTTTGCACTCCCCAGGATGGCACAGTGGGCAAGCCACCCACTGTAGAGACTTGAGAGACTGTGGCTTTGCACTCCCCAGGATGGCACAGTGGGCATGGAGGCCCTTCGTGGATCTGGCGTCGTGGACTCATGTGGCTGAGGTGCCCCCTCTTCCCTTCCCCCTGAGGTGCCTGTATTTTATTTTTGTGATGCCCCAGCAGTGTTCTCTCCAATGGACTCGATCTCGTGTGTGGGCTTTGCCCATGTGTTGCTGCACATTGGCCCACGGACATTTGAACTTTGAAAAACTGTGCCAGACTTTTGCTACTTGTATATATATAGTTCTAGATGTGTAATAATTCTTTATATATTGCTAAGTTCGCTATACTTAATTATTGCTATAATATAGTTCTATTTTTACAATCATTGCCTTTTGTCTTTGCATTTTTGTTTTGGGGGTTTGGGGGTGTCACTCTGACTTTTTAATCTGCATTGGTGTGTAGGTATTTCGGGGGGGGGGGGGTGAGGGTGGGTGTGTCGCATATGTGTGTGCCCGTAACCTTTCCTCCTCCCCCCTCCCCTGTGTCGTAGGTGCAGTACTCACCGTTGTCGTCTGCGGCGACGTTCGTGATCCTGGAAGAAGAGCAGGAAGGCAATGGCTGGGAGGATGTGGAGTTCCGGTTCCATGCTGTCCAGATTCCGCGTGGAGAGTGTCGAGGTGAGCGTTTTCCATTGGAAATGTCTGTTTCCGCCGTGTTTTTATCGGCGGGGCTCCCGCCCCGGAAAAGGTGGCGGATTGGTGAGTCGTGATAGGGTGGGCGGTACATTGTCTGCCGCCTGGCTGTTGGCGGTGACCGCCGCGCTGTTTGTTTGTGCCGCCGTGGCGGTCGGAGTGTTAAAGCGGCGGCCTGTGTTGGCGGTTCCCGCCATGGTCAGAATTCCATTTTTTTGACCGCCAGCCTGTTGGCGGGTTGACCGCCGCTTTAACACTGACCGCCAGGGTCAGAATGACCCCCTTGGTGTTGTCAATAGCCACTTATTTTTTCACTGAAGAGTTTGATTCCATTGCACCTTTCTGTGGAGTGAGGAACATGTGGGTCCAGCAGAGGGTTGTTGCAGTGCTTGATTGTCTTGGAAGCATTCAGCTTTTGTTGTTGGCAGAACTGATGGTGTTGATATCGTACTTTGCTTTGGCTCTTGTGATGAGCTGTCAACGTGTTGGTCAGAGGGACATCAGTATCTGGTTTTCTTCCATTTCTTTCCTGTGTGTATGGATGCATTATATATCGTCAGTACGTTCTTTGGAGTACTAGGGTGCTAAAGGCTTCGGCTTACACTCACATGATTAACGTGGGTGTGGATATTCAGTTTTTGCTAAAGTGGTTTAGAAGGATGTTTGCATCGGACATGAAGTGAGGTGATTTCAAGCATTAATGTGTCTCTGTGATTGTTTTTAGAGGATCAGAAGATTTGGCCTTATCTTTTGGGTTGACCTTGGACTGTTGGTAGGATACTGAGCCGTGGATAAGGATGGCACAGTGATGGGTCCAGTCCAGGATTAGCATGGGTTTGTATTGGATTGTTGGGAATACTGATAAGTACGTTTGGGATATGGCCTTTGGAGTGTGTTGGTTGAGATATATGCTGTACGAGGTTGAGGCTGGCAACTTTGTTTTTTCTCTGAGCTGTGTTATCTGATATGTTGAGGGCATGTGGGATGAACGAGGTAGCAGGGACATCTGAGAATTCATCAACTAAGTACTTGTTCTGCTTAGGAGGCCTATAGATGAAATGGAAGATGGCAGTCAGAGTGGGAAATAGCAGGTCAGAAGCTCCATGGAGCTGAGTATTACTTGCCAACGAAGCAGGAACAGGAGGATTTTGAGACGACAGAGAGGCCTCCACCCTTCTTACAGATGCAGTGCACGTGATGGATGGTGTAGCCTGTGGGAAGAATAAAGTCTAGGATGTGCAAGGATTTGTGGGTGAACCGTTACTGTGAAGAAGATGGTGTCAATCTTACAAGATATGATGAAGTCCGGGGTGTCAGGCACAAGGAGTACTGCACTGAGTGTTAATGAGCTTGAGTTAGCATGTGTGCTGTGTAGTTGGAGGAGTGTGGTAGTTACAGAGATGTGTATGAGGATGGGACTATGTGTTGTGCGGATGCTATGTGAGCGTTTGGTTCATATGGGTATGATGAACAAGTTACGTACCATCAGTAACACTTTATCTGGCAGAGACTAGCTATCCACAGATTCCTTAGCTTAGAATATTCCCTAGGCATCAGACTGGATCCGGAAATTTTCAAGCAGTACTCTGCACCAGTAGGTGGCGTGGTTTGGCTCCCGCTACATCCACGCTAGAAGGGACATGCAAGATGCCTATATAGCTGTCACTCCAGTGTGCTGGCATCAGTTTCTTTTTGTGACATTTCCACGCCAGAAGCACAGAGCCATGACAGAATGCTGATGGACCAGAGTGCAGACACTAGGGACCTATAAGGTTTATCCTATGCAGAGACATCAGTTTGTAGAATGAGGAGGGATGGAGGGTCAGTAAGGAATCTGTGGTTATATAGAGCCTCTACCAGATAAAGCATTAGTGAAGGTAAGTAACTTGTTTGTGTGATAGAGACTTCCAGCTGAAGGTTTCTTACCTTAGAATAGATACCCAAGCAATACCTGGCCAGAGGTAGGTCTGAAAAAATATTTAGATCTGGCAAAATGCCGCTCATAATAGACTTGACTGTCCAGTAGTAGTGTTTGGAAAACAAGTGCAAGAATGCCCATGTTGCCATCTGACAGATGTCCATGACACAGACTTCATGAGCTAACACAGTGATCATACCTTGGCTCTGGTGGCCAGTGAGTAGGAGATTTTAGTGCAGAGGGCAATCCATGTTGGGACAGTCCATTTCTATGCAGCCTTTACTTTCTTCGCCCCAATGAACTCAAGGAAGAGTAGATTGTCTACCCAGAACTCTTTGGTATGATCAACATAGAATGTCAATGGTCTTTTGGCTGCAGGAGGTGGAGTCTCAGCTCCTCTTTGGAAGTTTGAGGCAGAGCAAAAACACAGACAGTGTGATGGTTTGGCCAACATGAAAAGGTGTCACCACTTTCGGCAGGAAAGAGGCATGTGTTCTCAAGACCAGTCTATCTGGGGGAAAAAGTTGTGTAAGGAGGGTGCACTGAGAGCATCTGAAGTTCATTAACCCTCCTGGATGATGTCATGGTCACCAGAAAGGCTATTTTTAATGGTCAAGAGGCATTGTGGGCAATTGTAGAAGGTCTCAAAGCACGAGCACACCAGGAAGGTCAAAACTAGGTTCAAGTTCTATTGGGGAAAGATGAAGGGTTTTGGAAAGAAGATATGCTGTAGTCCTTTTAGGAAATAAGTCACAACATGTGACTTAAACAAAGAGGGTTGATCCAGAAATCGCAAGAACACAGATATGACCAACAAGATACCCTTTTATTGTGCCCAAAGCAAAGACCTGCCAGGCTAACGAGATAACAAACAACAAACCTCAAACTGTCAAATTTGTCTCAACAGCAGGCGTTTACTATCTTGGTTGAGGGGCACCTAAATGCCAGAAATGACACCACAGACTTCTGTATGGAGGTGAAAAACTGTTAACCTCTGTTGCTTAATCTCCATGCATTAAAGCAGAGCCTGTGCAGGTTGGGGTACAGGATTGTGCCCTGACGTTGTAACAGTAGATCCTCCCAAAGAAGCAGCCTTATAGGAGGATCGATGCTCATGCTCAGGTGTTTGTAACACCACACTCTCCATGACCAACCCATAGAAACAAAAATAACTTGGGGCCCAGTGGTCATGATCTTCTTGAGAACTCTGGACAGAAGTAGTATCAGTATAAAGCAGTACAAGAGGCCTGAACTCCACTGAAAACGAAAAGCATTGCAGAGCACGTGTCGCCCTGGAAACTCCAGCGCGCAGAAGTGCTGACGAGTTCTCATCAGTGGCAAATAGATCTAACCAAGGTTCTCCTCAATCGCTGAAGAAACCTTGCACCACCACCAGACGTAGCTGGCATTCCTAATCTGATAGGTATCAACAGCTGACTCGGGAATTCAGGCTGGCGTCCACTCTGGCGTTCAGAGAACCCGCCAGATGTTGAACCACCAGGAACATAACCGGACGTCCCAGCCATGTCCTGAGATGCAGGGCCTCTTGACACAGGATACACAGCCCCACCACACCCTGTTTGTTGTAATACCACATGGTGGTAGTGTTGTCCATGAACACTTGAAACGGTCTTCCCTTGATACAATAAAGAAAGGCTTTCAATGCAAGTCAAATCACTCTCAACTGCAACAGGCTGATGTGGAACGGAGAATCTTTTGGAGACCACAGTCCTCTGATCTCCACCTCTTTCAGATGGCTGCTGCAAACAAGGAGGGATGCATTGGTCACATTATTCAACTCCAGGCAGGGAATGGAGAGGGGTCTGCTGCTGACCCAATCTCAGTTCGTCAGCCACCTATGCAGATCTTTTGGCATTTCCTCCAATATCTAGGCCAGGCCAAAAGACTCCCCTGATGCTTTACCCACTGTGGCATTAGGTCCCCCTGTAGAGCCCGCATACGCCAATATGTGTGTTACCACCAGGATGCAGCAGGGTATGAAGACCAACAGCCTCAGTGTCAGTTTCAACGAAATTCACGATAGAGGCTGAAACATCAGAATCATAGCCGGATATCGAGGGATTTGCTGCTTTGGAGGATGGACCTGAAACTGCACTGTATCCAGAATGGCTCAAATGTAAGGGAGCGTCTGAGATGGATTCAGGTCTGACTTTGGCAAATTGATAGTTGACCCCAGCGAATTCAGGAGGTCCACTGTAGTATGGAGGTAGGAGAAGAATGCCTAGGGAGAGCCCACCTTCAACAGCCAGTCATCTAGATAAGGAAAGAGTGGAATCCCTGACCTCTGCAGATGAGCTGCAACCACTGCCGTCACCTTGGTGAACACCTGAGGGGCACTGGTGAGGCCAACAGGGGGCAGAGCGAACTGAAAATGCTTGCGGTCCACTGTGAACTACAGGTAATGTCTGGGGGCAGGCAGGTCAGAGATGTGGAGGTAGGGGGTTCTGCAAGTCTAACTCTACCATCCAGTCTCTAGGGCCTAGAGCAAACAGAACCTGAGCTAACATCATCATCTTCTTCTTCAGGAAGAAGTTGAGAGGGCACAGGTCTAAAAAGGGCGTAGGACTCAGTCTTTCTTGGCCACCAGAAAGTCGCAGGAAAAGCGTCCACTACCTACTTCTGATGCTGATATCCTCTCAGTGATGTCTTTAGCCAAAAGGGCCTGTAGCTGCTGAGGAAGCAAGAAGAGGTAGTCCTCCATCAGCCAGTCTGGAAATGGTGGGATGGGCAGCAGTGCTTTCAAAAATAAATAAATAAAAACGTATGGAGTAACCCTGTTGAATAATTTGGAGTACCCACTTGTATAGTATTATGGACTGCCAGCGGGGCAAGTGACGTTGGATCCTGCTGCCACTAGGTGCCTGTGCTGTTAAGAGGGTAATCTTAAAGGAGTTTAGAAGCTGCGGTTGCAGGGGAGTGTGGGCAGGTTGGTGGACTGGGTAGACCTCTGGCTGTGTCCCACTAGGCCTGTGGGAGCCACAGCCACAAAAGGACTGGGAAGCTTGCGGACCTTGGTGGCTGGCTGAGTATGGACGCAGCTAGTAGCCCTACTGTAGCCCCAGATGCGGCAAAAGGCAGAATTGGGTTGGCGTGGGGCCATGGAGAGACCCAGTGATCAGCCAGTGACTTATCACTGAATGGGCGGGTGTCACTGAAGGGTGTTTCCAGAAGGGATGCCTGGATCACATTGTGTCTGAGTGATACTGACGATGCAATCGCTTTGACTAGCAAGTCATTTGTATCCAATCTACAGTAAAATGTGAACTTTGCTGCATTCCTGTAACGGCAATAGCCTGGGTCAGGATGTCTCAGGATCCTTTGAGATCACAGGCAGCACTTGTACAACCAAATCCCAAACTATGTGGGTATATAGGCCCAAGAGGCACATATTGTTCACCAACTGGAGTTCAAGGCTGAAAAAAGAGGACAGTCTCTTGTCAAAGGTATCCAGCCTCTTGGATTCCGTATCCGGTTGTGTGATGGGGAACACACCAGTGATGACTTTGGAGGTAGAGGCCTGGACAAACAGAGTCTCAGGGGTGGAGTGCTGGGAGAAAAGCTGGATCCCAAGGTATGAGGCAATGGCAAGCGCAACTGTTCTGTGCATAGGAGCACCTTTGTAGGGCTTGGTCTAAGCCTCAAGCAGGACATCTGTGAGGGCTTCATTAAACAGTAGGAGAGGTTCCGTGGGGACGACTCCCGGCTGAAGCACCTCCGTCAAGAAGTTTGCCTCGACTGCCATTGAAGGCAGAGTGAGGTCCAGGACCTCTGCCACTCTTTCTCACCTCCATGGCAAAGAAATCCCCTTCCTCTGTAGCCACACTTGGAGAAGAGACTAAGCCAGTGTCTGGGGAGGTGTTCAGACTACTGTCATCAGAAAAAAAAAAAAAAACAGGCTCCAGATCCGAGTTGGTAGCCTGAGTTCCAGCCACAGTTGGCGTCAGGCGAAGCCAATCTGGCTCCTTGTCGGAATCAGATATGATAATGGGGGTCAGCACTGGCATGGGGCGACAGTGGGAAGATTGTAGCTGGAATGGGATCTGAGGAAGGGAATCATGTTCAGAGCCGTTTTGAATCCAGAACTGGATCCAGGGGGCCCGACTGGCGCAGATCAGCCAGCAGAAATCCAGTGGGGGCCAACACAACACCCATGGGGCCCAAAGGCACTCCAGGGGGGGTCAGCCTGACCAAATATAAGGTGAAAGGCCGCATACAATTCATTGAGCTGAAGTGTAAACTCAGGGAGGTACCACGTGGACAATGAGAGGCAGGCTCCCAGTGGGAGCAGGGCCTAAAGTGACATCGTTTCAGCACCTCATCTGATCATTTGGACGTACTTGGCAAAGTGGAAGAGCTCTTTGACTTCTCAGACTTCTTAGATTTCCTGTGGGACTTACCCAACAACTTTGAGAGCGATGACAAGTGCCTTGAATGGGTCCACTAATGGCCACAGGTCCTTCCTCATGACTATAACATTGTTATGGCGACCAGCATTGATAAACCAGGAGCTTCAAGGAATCATCCTGCACAGCCTTGGGGCTCATGCTACAGCAGTCCTCACAATCCTTACCGTCGTGGTCCAGTTCCAGAGACAAACCAGAAGGGGGTCTGACACTAACATTTGTCTGTAAAAGGAACCACAGTGTTTAAGTCCTACCGTTCTTTGGGGTGGCATGTTCAAACACTAGAAAACAAAGTTTAAAAAAGATGACAAAATGTTGAAAAAGGTTGTCAAAAAAGTGGACAGAGGTAGCTCTCTCCGGATCTGAACTGACTGATGGGGAAAGAAAAGAACTGATGTCAGTGCACAGGGGTGGTGCCCAAGCAGAGCCAAACGATGCCACTGCTGCACTTGGTCCTTACTGCAGGGTCATCCCCAAACTTTTTCCTTCACCCTCTTGTGTTCTGAACCAGTTTTTGTTGGCTTTTATCATCTAGGCACCTTACCATTGGTGACCAGTCCTAAAGTGCCTCGGCTCTCTGCTCTAAACATGGTAAATTTGGCTAACACCCAATTGGCACATTTAATTTACTTATAAGACACTAGTAAAGTGGTAGTACATGTACCCAGGGCCTGAAAATTAAATGCTACTAGTGATTGTATAAAATATTTTATTTCTGCACACAAAAACAACACGTTTACTGTTTATTTATTCATGTACAAAAGGTTGCAGTTAAGTGAAATATTAATTATGAAGAATCATTCACTCTTTAAGTAGGTTTAAGTAGAGTGTGATTTACTCCACCACAAACATTTGTCTTTTTTGATACTAGTGGGCCAGAGGCACTTATTATGCCACCCCACTTGAATAGCCCTTTAAGCATCTCTCAGGATGCCTTTGCAGCCTGTGTGAGCAGTTTTAACTGTCATTTAGACTTAGCAAAACAAACCTTTTTTCCAGGTCGAAGCCTTTTTTTTTTTTTACCACATATACATCACCCTGAGGGTAGGCCCTAAACAGCCCATAGGGCAGAATGCAATGCATTTAAAACATTAGACATGTACTTTTAACGTTTAAATATTCTGTAGTGAAAAACTCTTACATTCATTTTTCATTACTGCATGGTCTTCCTCTCCCACAGGGTAACATTGGGTTACCTAAATGGTAAGTGATAACTTTCTATTGGGAGCAGGTAAAGATGCGGAGTTTGGACTCTACAGAATTGTAATTTAAAACACTCTTTAACAGTAAAATTGGATTTTAAGTCACAATTCTGAAAATGACACTTTTAGAAATTTGGCATTTTCTTGCCCCAGCCATTTGGTACCTGCAGCCTGTATCCATAGTCACATAACTAAGTGTAGTTAGTCTTTGAGTATTACTCAAAGACAGTGAGACAAAGGGCGATGGGTGTTGGCTGGCTGAGACATCTCTGACATGATAGAGAGCAGAACTGTCACCTACCACACTTGTACATCACAAAAACTCAGCCTCCACATACTCACAACGGTTTCACATTAGTCTTTTGCAGCCCCCCAGACAAGCTGTTGCCAGGGGAGAAAATTCATATTCCAAACAATTTTGATTTCCCCTACTTCAAAGCTGACAGCAAGGATAAATAGTGGATCTTCAGACCCAACTACACAGTACACATCTGGCCTTGTGGAAGACTCAAACGAATGACTGCTGTGCTGCTCAGCTGCAAGAAAGGAGTGCTACTCTGCTGTTCTGGTGCCTGATTGAGGATTGGACTTGTATCTTGAATCCAAAATCACCAGTGACTCCCAGAAGGCTTCACTCTGGTAACGATAGGGCTATCTATCTGGCTGGCTTCCTGATCAGCACTATGAACCCTGGACTCTGCTTGCTGTAAGTCCTGCCCCACTTCCTCAAGTGGTGCTACCCAGTTCTGGGGCCTTTGAAGTGGGCCTGAAGATACCTTGCAGTCCTTGCAGAACCAACACAGTGCAACACATGGCAGCTCTACATCAGAACCACCTCTGCGTGACACATCCCCAATGCAGGACCTTGCAGCTTTTCCGAACCGCCAATGTGCACTGTATCCTCAAAGCAGCACCTCGGAACTGCCACTACATGATGTATCTTCAAAGCATGGCCTTGCTTCATAGCCGCACAGCCCATTGGAACTGCTCAGTGCAAAGCATCCTCAAAGTGGTATCTCCCAACATTCCACAACCAGAATTAAAAGTACTCTGTTCAGCTGGTCTAACTTGGTACCTGGGTCTGGCCCGCACGCCATCGGAGTCAGCCTGAACGTGATGTTGCCCCAGTTCGGTGTGACCAGATAACATCAGCTGGCACTTTGTGCTTTTAAGCACTATGTTTATCTAAATCTTTCAAATTGCATATTGCCGATTCTACTAATTGGAATCTTGCTCTTTTGGTGTCAAATAATTTATTAAAGTTTACTCTATTTGTCTAAACTTGTGTGGGATTTTTCTTATATTGTCTTTTCACTGTATTGTGGTTGGTGTGGTGCATAAATTCTTTGCACACTGCCTCCAATTTAAGCCTGACTGCTTTGTGCCACGCTACCAGAGGGCTGAACAAAGATTAATTTGAAGTTTGCTTGTATTTTACCCTGACAAGAATTGTGGTTGCTGCTTGAGTGGGGTTTTACCCTCTCAACCAGTAATTTAATTTCCTACAGCCGCCTAAAGGCACACTGAGATACTGTTAAATAATTTCCAGATCCAGTCTGATGCTTGAGAAACATTCTAAGGTAAGGAATCTGAGGCACAAAGACACTCTCAGGTTGTGGGGATTGACAGTATGGGGCACTGGGTAGGACACGATTTTATCTTACCTTTTACATTTCATTTGAGCACAGATTCTGATGCAAGCTCCTCCTTGACCGTAAAAGGCTGAAACAGATGATACTCTTGCCTAAGTCCAGGTGCAAACAGGTAATGTCCTTTTTTGTGTCCACCCTTTCCAGGTAATAGACTGGCAATCAGATGCCCTAAAGAAGTGTCTGAAGTATGGTGAAGGTAGGAAGTGATGTCATTTCCTGTGCAGATGGACAATGGAAAATATAGTGAGACCTTACTGTGTAATGCGCTATCAACCCTTCCAGGATGAGTCATGTTGCGTTTGTCACGCCTTAGGTCAACCTTGGGGAGTTGCTGCTTCGAGCAGTAACGCTTCAACATAGGAACAAGTGTAAAGCATTTAAACACCATAAAAACGATCAAAGAAGAAAGAAACGTAACTCTCATGAAACCAAACACTAATTTGTAAAAACAGACTGTCTTTTTATGAATATATGGAAT
The DNA here is from genome assembly GCF_031143425.1 of Pleurodeles waltl. Classification (NCBI taxonomy): domain Eukaryota; kingdom Metazoa; phylum Chordata; class Amphibia; order Caudata; family Salamandridae; genus Pleurodeles; species Pleurodeles waltl. The sequence continues at coordinate 1,657,982,987 of NC_090445.1, forward strand.
GGACATAAAAACAAAAAAAATCTCCTGAAGGTTTTGGGATATATATTTTACAAGGAACAGACTTTTTACTTAACTGCGACCAAGCACTGGCAAAAGAATTTGCAACTTAGAAACTTTTTCAAGAAAACTTTGATCAAAGTGTACTGGGTCACTTAGAGTTATTTTGAGCGACCAACTTTGGCAGGGAGCCAGTCAAGAGGACCAGCAAGGCCCGAAGAAGCAGTTACCTCAACAAGAAAATCAGTCTTCAGTCCAGTTCCAGCGTCAGTGGTCCCTTTCTATTGACTTTTATGAGGTGATCGTTATGCATGGGATATAGGATGCTGTGCGACCGATGGCCTGGACTTTCTGGGGCCACTCTTTGGTCCACGGTCCTGGTGAGGCGTCTTTGTCCACAGGGGGGTCAACGCCCCTCAAAGTCCTCTTTGGTCCAGCAAACGTTCAGTCACCGCTATACTACTGGTCATTGAGTACAACTGAGTCAGAGGTTCCTTCTTTTGGGAGATAACTCTCCTTCGGGTGACCAAACTGCACTCCGACATCTCTCACGGGTACCACACTCATGTGCAACTTTTGAGCTTCGGGTCACGGTTTCCCGGGCTGCACTGCGACAAGGAGTGACAATACAGTGATCTCGGCTACTACCTCACACAGGCAGGATTCTTCAGCCTCTGTGCTGCGAACAGGAAGTCAGCAAAATTACTCTTAGATTCTATGCTTCTGACTGGGCTGGGAAGGTGACTTCTCCAAGAGCAGGCACAGTCCTTTCCTTTGCTAGCTCAAGGTGCAATCCAACTGTAGCCTCTTCTTTGCCAGCTCAAAGGTCAGCAGAGTAGTCCTCCTTTGGAGCTCTTTTCCAGTCCAAGCAAGATGTTAGTTCTGGGTGCCTCTTTTTTCAGCCCCAAAAGTGCCCTCATGGGACATTGTGATCACTAGCCAATGGGCTACTAGATTCCCTTCTGCCCGATGACAAGTTCCTGAAAAGTGTGGCATCTAGATATCCCAGAATGTTAGCAAGGTCCTTGTCTTGGTGTGTGGAGCTTGACACCCTGCCCAATATATGTTTTTATTTGGGTGCTATACGTCCATGGAAACACAGGTTTCCTATTATTGCGCCCTACCCCGTCCCCAATGCCAACCTGCCTACCAAGACAAAAAAAAACAGTCCTTCTAGGGTGGATAGGGTGGGCGGAGGAGGTCACCATTTGCCCTTCAAAAGAAGCGTCCCCTTTGAAGCTCACCTTCTGGGCTAACACCAGTGGCTTCCTGCCTAGTGAAGGTAACACTTCTTCCAATGACAGTCTTCTATATTTGTCTGTCCTATGAGTCATTTACACATCTCCCCAGGCTGGCAAAAGGCTGTCTCGTGACCATCAGCAGATGACCACGAGTAAACTCAGACAACAGAGTAGCAACTTTCTTAAAGTTGCACATAGCAACATGTTACATTAATTTCCACTTGACCATCAAGAGGCCTTAATGTAGCCAGTTGTTTGATATCTTGTAGTCCCAACTTTAGTAGTCCCATTGAAGTCAGAATAGCTGAGTTGTAAGCGTGTGACCCTGTAGGGTAGGAGACATGTTTTACCATGTCGCTCTAATGGTGGCACAACAAGTGCTGCAGTCCCAGGGGTTCCCTAACTTCCCTGCCCATGGTACCCCTGGTACCATATACTAAGGACTTTAAGTTAGTTTATGGCAAAGAAGCACACACCTTTAAGGGTCAGGAAACTGGCAGGGAGTTCTAGTTAGCAGGCATCAGTGAACTCTAAACGTCGGAAAACCAGCAGCGCCAGTCCTAAACTTTAGGGGTGACAATACATAAGGACATTTCTTTACACTCAGCCTTTGTACAAGGTAACAATGTTGCTGGCTTAAAGCAGGAATACCGGAAGGTGCAATGAAGTATGAGATCTCTGCTGCTAGGGCAAGGTCACCGAGGACCAACTGACTACCGCCCTCGCCCTGAGACCACCCACCGACCCAGACACCGCCGCGACCAACCTCACACAGTGGATCAACGACTGCGCCAACACCCTTGCCCCTCTCAAGACCTCTACAACCAACCACACCAACAAGAAAGCCGCCTGGTTCACTGAGGACCTCCGGATCTCCAAGCACACCTGTCGGAAGCTGAAGAAGAAATGGCTCCACGACCGAACACCAGACAACCACACAGCCCTCAAGAGCGCCACCCGCAGACATCACCAACTCATCAGGACCACCAAGAAGACCGCCTTCAAGGACCGCCTAGACAACAACGCACACAACACCAAAGAGCTCTTCAGCATCGTGAAAGAACTCTCCAACCCCTACTCCATCACCAACGACATCCAGCCATCTCAAGACCTGTGCGACTCCCTGGCCACCTTCTTCCACCGCAAGATCACGACATCCCCGACAGCTTCAACCCAGACCCCCGCACCCACCACCGAGTCCACCACCCCTGGGACTACCACTCGCACCTGTCGCCTGACCATCTGGTCCAGCGTCAGCGACGAAGACACCATCAAAACCATGAACTCCATCCACTCCGGATCCCCATCGGACCCCTGCCCTCACCACGTCTTCAACAAAGCCAGCACAGCCATCACGCCCCACCTCCTGAAAACAATTAACTGTTCCTTCGAGACAGCAACCTTCCCAGAAAGCTCGAAGCACGCCAAGGTCAACGCCCTTCTGAAGAAGCCCAAGGCGGACCTCAAGAACTTCCGGCCCATCTCCCTGCTCCCTTTCCCGGCAAAAGTGACCGAGAAGATTGTCAACAAACAGCTGACCCGCTACCTCGAAGTCAACAACATCCTGGACCCTTCCCAATCCGCTTTTCGCAGTAACCACAGCACCGAGACCGCCCTCATCGCCGCCACTGATGACATCCGGACCCTGATGGACAAAGGAGAAACAGCCACCCTCATCCTCCTGGACCTATCAGCAGCCTTTGACACGGTCTGCCACAGCACCCTATCAGCACGCCTCCATGACGCCAGTATCCAAGAGAAGGCCCTGGCCTGGACCACATCCTTCTTCTCCGGCAGAACCCAGATCGTCCCCCTCCCACCTTTCCGCTCCAAAACCACGGAGATCATCTGCGGCGTACCACAGGGATCCTCCCTCAGCCCGACACTGTTCAATATCTACATGGCCCCCCTCGCCCACCTCGCACGACAACACAACCTCAACATCATCTCTTACGCTGACGACACCCAGCTGATCATATCCCTCACCAAAGATCCCCACACCGCCAAAGCTAACCTCCACCGAGGAATGAAGGCCGTAGCCGACTGGATGAAGGACAGCAGACTGAAGCTGAACTCAGACAAGACGGAGGTCCTCATTCTCGGACCCACCCCATCAGCCTGGGACGACTCTTGGTGGCTCACGTCACTAGGCACAGCCCCGGAACCCACGGACCACGCACGCAAAGTGGGGGTCATCCTCGACTCCACTCTCTCCATGACCAGGCAAGTCAACGCCGTCTCCGCGTCCTGCTTCAACACCCTCCGTATGCTCCGCAGGATCTTCAAATGGATCCCCCTAGACACGAGAAAAACCGTTACCCAGGCCCTCATCACCAACAGACGCGACTACGGGAACGCCCTCTACTCAGGAACTACAAACAAGCTCCTGAGACGACTTAGCCCGACTCATCCTCGATGTCCCCCGCTGCAGCCACATCACACTCCACGTGAGAAGCCTGCACTGGCTCCCCGTCAACAAAAGGATCACCTTCAAGCTCCTGATCCACGCACACAAAGCACTGCACAACACCGGACCCACCTACCTAAACAACCGACTCAGCTTCCACACCCCCACCCGAAGCCTCCGCTCAGCCAATATCGCCCTCGCCACAGTCCCCCGCATCCGAAAAACCACCGCCGGCGGCAGATCCTTCTCCTACCTCGCCGCCAAGACCTGGAACACTCTCCCCACCATCCTACGACAGACCCATGACCTGCTGGACTTCAGAAGACTCCTCAAGACCTGGCTCTTCGACCAGTAGCACCCCACCCCTCCCCTGCGCCTTGAGACCCTCCCGGGTATGTAGCGCGCTTTACAAATGCTGTGATTGATTGATTGATTGATTGATTGCACCTGGCTGTCAAGAACAAATCAGGGTCACACAAAAAGGCAGGCAACTCGCCTTGAAGATTTAACGAATGGCAATGCACAGAAAAAAAAACTATTCAGCAGCCCTTTGGTACCAATGTTTTTTTACCACATCTTTTGATGAGCTTCTGTTCCGGCAACACTGTCCCTTACAAGATGATTTTGCAAAGTGGAGAGGTAGGAAGTTTTTCCAGTTTTCACCCTTGCTCTGTCTTCAGTGAGGGGTGCCAGGGCACACTACTAAGGTTTTATTCTTTGGCTGACTAAGTGATACACCAAGATCTGGTGACACTGAACGAGAGGTATGTTTGGCCCCATTATGGGGTTATAAGAGCTTCAAAAGAAATAAGGTGGGATCGTGTCCAAGCCTGAGAAGATGGTCATGTGTTATCGCACTGCTTCAGCCCTTCCCTGGAGGACCCTTTGCCTCAATCGAGGACTCTTGGGCACCACAGCATCTTTTGGCACCCGTAGACACTCAGGGGGTGATTCTAAGTCTGGCGGGCGGCAGAGGCCGCCCGCCAGACTTCCCCCCTCCAGAATACCGCACCGCGGTCGGAAGACCGCTGCGGTTATTCTGTGTTTTACACTGGGCTGGCGGGCGACCGCCAAAAGGCCGCCCGCCAGCCCAGTGTAAAACTACCTTCCCACGAGGACGCCGGCTCAGAATTGAGCCGGCGGAGTGGGAAGGTGCGACGGGTGCAGTTGCACCCGTCGCGAATTTCAGTGTCTGCAAAGCAGACACTGAAATTCTTTTTGGGGCCCTCTTACGGGGGCCCCTGCAGTGCCCATGCCATTGGCATGGGCACTGCAGGGGCCCCCAGGGGCCCCGCGACACCCCATACCGCCATCCTGTTCCTGGCGGGAGACCCGCCAGGAACAGGATGGCGGTATGGGGTGTTAGAATCCCCATGGCAGCGCAGCGAGCTGCGCCGCCATGGAGGATTCAATGGGGCAGCGGAAAACCAGTGGGAGACCGCCGGTTTTCCTCTTCTGACCGCGGCCGAACCGCCGCGGTCAGAATGCCCTGCGGGGCACCGCCAGCCTGTCGGCGGTCCTCCCGCCGACCCTGGCCAGAATGACCCCCTCAGTGTTCCCGTGGGCTCAGCCAGACTGCCACACCCGAATCAACGTGCCTGAGTCTCTCCATTCTGCCTGCCCTCTATGTAGACAGCTGCCAAACTGCACAGGTTGGATGGTCCCTCCTCACACCTCGGCAAAATCAGAGGGTCCTGCTGTCTTGCTCCTGCTGGCCATCTCTGAGACAGCTGCACAAGTTGGACAGAGCCCTATCACTTCCTCACATCTCAGCGGCACTAGAGAAGGCTTGTGGCCAGGAGCCAGATTGGCCCCTTTGTCTTGCATGATATAACTTTACTGACTCAGCGACTGAGACATCTTGTCTCTACCTAACTGCGGACCCCTCCCTGATCTGGGTGGTGTTTGCTCTATGACTGATGCTGCCTACACTCCGAGATATCTATTTGGACCTCGGCCTAGCCCTTTGGGTTCTTTATGAAGGGTGCAAGCTTTCCCTTGTCCCAAACAAAATACAGAAACAAGAAGAGAAGCAAAACACTGCAAACTAACATAAACGCATCTATCAATCATGTACTGAGTGGGGTGGGGTTCACAAGCCTGCACTAGTACCATGATGCCACTCCTGACATGCCTATTCCCCATCCATCTTTAACAGTAGTCACTTATAATGTAGTAGGCTTTACAACCCCACAGAGCACACAGATATTGTCAACGAGCTCTCCACCTTGAAGGCCCAGGTCTCCTTTTTCCAGGAAATGGTCCTTGTGCATTCTGATTATAGGCAGACTCCATTCTGAGAGATTCCCTACAAAATATCATGCCTCTTCTCACACTAATAGGGCTAGGCAGGTGGGTGCTGGTCAATGGTCTTTGGGAGGGCCAGGAGTCCTTCCTCTGTGACAGTTTTCAACAGGCTCATTGGAGCCAAAGTTTTTTTTTTTTTTTTAATAAAATGTACAATTGCCTGTGAATTGAGATATAAAGAAAAAGCAGCCCAAAATTCGTAATTGTATTTACATATTCTGAAAATATACTGTACAGTTGAGAGAGAGAGATAGAGAAAGAGAGAGAGAGAGAGAGAGAGAGAGAGAGAGAGAGAGAGAGAGAGTGTGTGTGTGTGTGTATATATATATATATATATTTTAGTTTGAACTGGGTAGTAGTGTATTTAGGGGTGTTTGAAATAAATAGGTGTGAGAAGGTAAAATGTAGAATGTAACAGTACATTAAAGTGTGTGTTGCAGTAAACTAGTTTTTAAGAAAAATGTGATTTAAATTTGAAAAAAATGAAAAGTCACAATGATACAATCTCTATTGGATTTGAAAGACTATGATGGTGAAATAACACATTTTGTCTGAGCCAGATAAAGCAATTCATTTTTACTGTTTGACAAGTGAATTGGATTAGGGTGCCTAAATTCGTACACTAGGTAATCTCCTTAAGTAGAGACACTTTCAAAGTATCAGCCTTTGCAGATGATCCCTCTTTTGGAGGCGCTCCAGGTAGCAGCTAGGCATCGCATTAATGTGGCCAAATCAGAGAGCTTGACTGGAGGAGTTGGGGGGTGGGGGGAAGGGGGTGCAGAGTCCCTTACAGCTTTGACACCTTTTTGCTGGATGACTGTTTCCATTAGATACTTTGGGGATACACCCGACACCCATCCTCAATCGCAACTAAGTAGGTTCTTGCCCTCCATCCCTTACCCTCTCACATCTGCCCTAGACAATCTCCAGATCAGGGAACACAAGCTTATCATATATGGAAAAGGAAGAGCTGATTGTGCCTCTGTCGCGCCGCGCGGTGCGGCGCGAGCCGAGAGCTCGACTTCGACCGGGCGTTCGGCTCGGGCCGCGCACCGCGTTATTAAGACGCGGCGCGCCCCCAGCCTCTCCTGCGCGTTTCGAGGCCCCAGATTTGCTTGGGGCCTCGTTCTTCCTTCTGCCTTTCACTGTCCCAGGGGTCTCTGAACCCTCTTACCTGTTTTTCTTCGTTTCTTTGTCCTTTCTTCTGTTTGCAGTCTGTTGTGTGCCTTTCTTTATGTCTTTTCCTCCTTCCCAGATTCCTGTGCTTTCCCAGCATTCCTTGTTCCCTATTCTCTATGGTTCCTCTACTATTCTGTTCTATATATTGTTTCCCTATCTAAGATGGTGTCCTTTTACTTCCTGTGGGTCACTTCCTGTTTGTTGGTATATAAGGGCTGTGTTTTTCCTCTTTCCTTGCGCTGCAACACTTTCTGCTCAGTTGGTGTCTTCGCTCCTGATTTCCTTGCCTTTTGGTTTTGGACTCAGCATTCTGTATTTTCTGATTTTTGCTCCTTTTGGATTCCTGTTTGTTGTTCTTGTTTTTCTCCAGGACTTTTCCTGTTTGGAGGTTTTTCCCCTTGGAAGGGGTTTTTCCCTCTGGCGCTACTTTCTGAAGGGCACGGTCTGTTCTTGGTGTCTCCATTGCCTACAGCACCGTGGCTACCAGAAAGAGTCGCCCCTTTTTGGGCCAAAGCCGAACATTGAAGATTCACGCCACCAGATCTGCAAATTCCAGGCGCAAGCAGCACGTGAGTCGTGACAGATTGCAGCGCCTAACCATTCCGACGTCCTCAAACACCATGGATAATACAGTGGCGGCTGCTGCAGATCCGGAGCAATCTCTGTTAACCACGATTCAGCAACAAGCCCAGGAGTTGCAACAACTACGTAATGAAAATGCTGCGTTACGACAGGCTTTGGCCCTCCGCACCAGTGATGTTCCGACAATCTCCGCTTCTACCCCTTGTTTCTCTGGTGAACCAACCAAGCTTCGCGAGTTCTTGGATGCTTTAACGGTGTATTTCGCCTTCCGACCTACTCAATTCTCCCACGACAGGACCAAGGTGGGTTATCTTATCAGTGCCTTATCCGGCCCAGCCTTGGCCTGGGCAACCCCGATGGTGTCCTCCGACGACCCTGTATTGTCAGACTATTCCGCCTTTGTGAGTCGCTTCAAACAAATGTTTAGCCGTCCTGGATTGGAAGCCTCCGCTGAAGAAGCCTTGTGCGACATCCAACAAGGCTCCCAAGACGTCCTGCAATATATAACCCGTTTTCGTCAGCTGGCGGCAGAGACCACTTGGGTGGAACGTACTCTGGTAACATTATTTCGTAGAGGACTCAAAGAAGAAATAAAGGATGAACTAGTGCATTCTACCAGAGCGGAAGATCTTCGTGGCCTGATGGATCAAGCACTGTCCATCGAATATCGTCTTCGGGAACGGAGATCGGAAAAGAAAAGGAGTAGAGGGTTTACCCAACCAAGTAGCTCCCGTGCATACCTGCAGCGTTCCGAGGAACCTCGCACTCCTGCTAGAGACATCGAAGGGGAACCCATGCAGGTGGATACTACCCGAGGTCCGCTCTCTGCTAGTGAACGAGAAGACAGACGCAAGAGAGGGTTGTGCCTGTATTGTGGTTCTGCTGGTCACATACTCCGTACCTGTCCAGTACGTCCGTCCAGACCTTCGGGAAACGCCACCTCCCGTCCTCTGTAAGAAGGGAGAGGACGGGATCTACAGCTATACCTTCCATCAGCTCCTTTAATGACAATACAACTGCCTTGTTCATCTTTCCTGTCCTGTTACAACTTCCTGACGGTCGTCAAGAAAAGACTATGGCATTACTAGACTGTGGTGCTAGTGGTATATACATGGACAAGACATGGGCTGCTGCTAACCTAGTTCCTACTCAAGCAAAAGAAGTACCCGAACAGGTACACACTGTGGATGGATCTTTGATATCCTCTGGTCCTGTAGACACCACTACCCTGATGTTAAGTCTACAGGTGGGAAACCATCAAGAACACATCTCCTTCGATCTTATTACGTCCCCTAACCATACCATCATTCTTGGAATTCCGTGGCTCATTAGACATAACCCATATATAAATTGGGTTACCCGGACAGTCTCTTTGTCTTCGCAATTTTGTCACGAGAACTGTTTTACTTCCGACAAGTATTGGTCTCCGAAAAGATCCTTAGCTACTGAAGGTGCCACTGGTATGTCCATTAATACGGTCCAAGGGGTCCCAGACCACTATTTGGAGTTTCAGGATATTTTCCAAAAACCGTCAAAACCTGTGCTACCTCCACATCGAGAATATGATTGTGCAATTCCATTAGAACCCGGCACAATTGTTCCTTTTGGGAGGATGTACTCCCTCACGGAACCCGAAAGGGAAGTTCTAAAGGAGTATCTGGACGAAAATATACAGAGTGGTCTTATTGTTCCATCGTCGTCTCCGGCTGGGGCCCCTCTCTTTTTTGTGCCCAAGAAGACTAAGGATCTTCGTCCGTGCCTGGATTTTCGAGGTCTGAATAAAATCACCATTAAAGATCGTTATCCTTTGCCTCTCATCAGGGACATACTGGAAGCAATCAGAGGGGCCCAACGTTTTACTAAATTGGATTTACGAGGAGCCTACCACCTTTTACGCATAAGAGAAGGCGACGAATGGAAGACAGCATTCAGGACCCCATTTGGCCATTTTGAATATAGGGTTATGCCGTTTGGTCTTACTAACGCCCCGGCAATCTTCCAGAGATTTATGGACTCAGTGTTTTCAGACCTACTTAATCAGACAGTCGTGATCTACCTAGATGACATTCTTATTTATTCTAGAAATCCTGAACTCCATACTTCCCATGTGAAACAAGTTCTTCAAAGACTTCGTGATCATCAACTATTTTGCAAACCAGAGAAATGTGAGTTCGACATAACGGAAGTCAAATATCTGGGCTATCATTTAAGTCCCACCGGCATAGCTATGGACCAAGAAAAGGTACAAGCTATCCTAGAGTGGCCTTCTCCTTCTACCATAAAAGAAACACAATGTTTCCTAGGTTTAGCAAACTTCTATCGACAATTCATTCTAGACTTTGCCAGTCAGACTAGCCACATAACTCACACCTTAAAGAAGGACAATTTAAAGAAGGGATTTGTCTGGACTGAGGCTGCTGAAGCAGCCTTTCAAAGCTTAAAGAGAGCCTTCACCCAAGCCCCCATCTTAAGACATCCAGATACCACCAAGCAATTTATAGTAGTAACTGATGCTTCTGAGAGAGCCATCGGAGCTGTCTTACTCCAACGACAAGAGGATGATGGCCTTGAACATCCTGTTTTCTATTTGTCTCATATCCTTTCCACAGCTGAACAACATTATTCCGTACTTGAAAGGGAATTATTGGCTCTGAAAACAGCCTGCCTTGAGTGGAGGCAGTTTCTGATGGGTTCCAAGGAACCATTTGAGGTGAGGACAGACCACCGTAATTTACAATGTTTAAGAAATTTTGTATGCCAGAATAGTCGTCAGGCCCGCTGGGCCTTTTTCTTCAGTCAGTACGATTTTTATATTACATATATTCCAGGATCCCAAAACATTCTGGCTGATGCTCTGTCTCGCCGATATCCAGAGTGTTCTCCTTCCTCATCCCAGTATCTTCTAGAACCCAGTAAGATCATTGGAGTGGCTCAGTCTTTCCTGGAAGAAGTACAACAAGAATACGCCAACCAATCGGACCATGACATGGAAGAACTAAGACCATTATTGTACAAGAAACAAGGATATTTTTATTACCAAGACCTGATATTCCTCCCTACAAACAAGGTGCAAAAGAAAGCATTACAAATGTGCCATGATTCCCCTGTAGCTGGTCACAGAGGCATCAAAGCCACACAAGAATTACTTTCACGATTTTTTTGGTGGCCTACCTGGAAACTGGATGTGGAAAGATACGTTCAGGCCTGTCCCATATGTGCCCAAGTCAAAATACCTCACACCAGACCGGCAGGATTACTACAACCTTTGCCTGTTCCATCGGCCCCATGGCATACTATCTCTACTGATTTTATGTGTTCGCTCCCACCATCAGCAGGAAACCGGGTTATCATGGTCACAGTGGATTCTTTCACAAAGATGGCTCATTTCACTGGCCTAAAAAAGCTGCCTACTTCCCAAGAACTAGGTCAAATATTCATAGATCATGTCTTCCGTCTCCATGGACTTCCACATACCATAATCTCTGATAGAGGACCTCAGTACATCTCCCGATTTTGGAAGCATTTTTGTAAAATACTGAATATGAATAGAGCCCTGTCTTCAGGGTTCCATCCTCAGACCAACGGACAGACTGAGCGTCTGAACCAAGGACTAGAGCAATATCTTCGATGCTTTTGCAATTCTACCCAGAGTAACTGGAGCACTTACCTCTCTTTAGCTGAATTTTCCTACAATAACTCAGTCCATAGTGCCTCCAAGGTCACTCCCTTTTTCTGTTCCTATGGTTTTCATCCTACCTCTTTCCCTACTTCTCCACAATCCAACTCTCCTCTACCTGCTATTAACTATTTCTCCAAACGCCTTCTCCAACTCCATAAACTAATTCGATCTAATTTGTTACATACCAAGAGGTATATGAAGAAGGCTGCAGACAAGAGACGTACAACCAATCCAAATTATCATCTGCAAGATAAAGTCTGGCTCTCCTCCAAATTCTTGCCCTCACGTCTCTCTCAAAACAAGTTCACACCTCGTTACTATGGGCCTTTCCGTATTCTCCAGTTGGTCAATCCTGTCACTGTCCGTCTTCACTTACCCCATACATGGAAGATCCATCCGGTTTTTCATGTTTCTCAGCTTAAACCTTATGTGCCTGATCCTTACTCACGTCAGTTTCCTTGTCCACCTCCTGTCCTTGTGAATGATGCTCCTGAATATGAAGTGCAGGAAATCTGTGACTCTCGTCTTTTTCATAAACGACTTCAGTATCTGATTCATTGGAAGGGTTATCCTCTCAGTGAATGTTCATGGGAAGATGCCTCTTCCGTTCACGCTCCTCTCCTGACTCAACGCTTTCACTGTTTATTCCCTCTTAAACCTGGGCCTTCGGGAGGGGGACCTACTGTCGCGCCGCGCGGTGCGGCGCGAGCCGAGAGCTCGACTTCGACCGGGCGTTCGGCTCGGGCCGCGCACCGCGTTATTAAGACGCGGCGCGCCCCCAGCCTCTCCTGCGCGTTTCGAGGCCCCAGATTTGCTTGGGGCCTCGTTCTTCCTTCTGCCTTTCACTGTCCCAGGGGTCTCTGAACCCTCTTACCTGTTTTTCTTCGTTTCTTTGTCCTTTCTTCTGTTTGCAGTCTGTTGTGTGCCTTTCTTTATGTCTTTTCCTCCTTCCCAGATTCCTGTGCTTTCCCAGCATTCCTTGTTCCCTATTCTCTATGGTTCCTCTACTATTCTGTTCTATATATTGTTTCCCTATCTAAGATGGTGTCCTTTTACTTCCTGTGGGTCACTTCCTGTTTGTTGGTATATAAGGGCTGTGTTTTTCCTCTTTCCTTGCGCTGCAACACTTTCTGCTCAGTTGGTGTCTTCGCTCCTGATTTCCTTGCCTTTTGGTTTTGGACTCAGCATTCTGTATTTTCTGATTTTTGCTCCTTTTGGATTCCTGTTTGTTGTTCTTGTTTTTCTCCAGGACTTTTCCTGTTTGGAGGTTTTTCCCCTTGGAAGGGGTTTTTCCCTCTGGCGCTACTTTCTGAAGGGCACGGTCTGTTCTTGGTGTCTCCATTGCCTACAGCACCGTGGCTACCAGAAAGAGTCGCCCCTTTTTGGGCCAAAGCCGAACATTGAAGATTCACGCCACCAGATCTGCAAATTCCAGGCGCAAGCAGCACGTGAGTCGTGACAGCCTCTGGGATTTCTTTGTGGGAAACCAGATCAAACCTTCAGAGGAACTCAAGCTTGACTTCAGACTCCTGGAGACCGAGCAATACGTAAGACCTTCTAGGACCCTATGAATTCCAGGCGGTCTCCCAGATCTAGGTTAGTGACCTTGACAGACTCCCCGAATTCGCCCTTTTGGGTAGGCCTGTTGAGAGCTTTTATCACCTTCACTCCACTGTGGGCAAACATTTTTCCCACCTTTCTCTGGCTGCTTAGCAGGTGATCCTTTCCCTTGAGGGTAAGCCCACCACTCACATTAGAACTCTGGTTTCATAAATTGTGGCTCTTCTTGAGCCATGAGAAGATGGCCCACAACATGGTAGACAAAACCCATTTTCTACAGTATCTGGAACCCTGTCATTCTCTACCTGAACACAGACTTTCAGTGCAAAATGTGCTCTCAGAGCCTGTGAGTCTTGGGCCTACTGGATATAACACAGTTGACACACACTACGCTCTAATGTTATTGCTAAGGGTATGGGTTGGTGGGGGGTTGTTACCAACCACATTGTTTTGCTGTTATTGCAAGTATGGGCTGTACATTTATAACTGATACCTAAACAAAAGCTATTGAAACACAAAAGTAATAAGGTGCTTTGAAGTCTACTTAAGATCCTTGATGTCTGTCTGGAACAGGTTCTTCTAACAAATTGCAGGTAAAGCAGAAACAAGTCAACACAGTTGGTAGGCATGCATAATGGAAAAATACTGAATGGTGAAAAAACATTAATGTTTAAAAGTAGTTTGTCAGAAAAATGTATGTGGGCTGCAATTAATACTTTTTAGCTCTCACCGTGAAATTCCAACCCAAAACTATCAGCTGATGACCTGGGAGGGTGAGGGGTGTTGGGTGGGGAGGGGGGGGGGGGGGAGGAGGGGTTGACATGACAAGGATTTTTTTTTTTATTATGCTAGCCTATTAGTGGTTTTGATACTTATAAACAGAAAATAATCATTTGTTGGACCCCAATTTTCTCACATAACAGCGTTAAATATGCCATATAAGTAATGTTTTTAAAGTACAAATGCCTGCACTTTTACACACCCATAAATCATAAGCAGACAGCTAGCTAAGGATGTTGCTTATTCCAATCCCACGAGATAATATTTATATTGACAGAAAGAACTAATCAGCAGCCCTTTGCTAACAATGTCCTCATGGAATATCTAAGGTAGATCTGTCTTCCTCGTACTTCACTTCAGTGTCTTGATCTCCATCTTTTGGGCAAAGGAATGCAGTCAATACAATTCTACTCTCTGAAAAGATGTATCCACCATCCCCATGCTAAATGAGGGGCCATCTAAAATGGATCCCGCTGGCCTCCGTAAAACAGGCTCTCACCATACAGAGTCCTACTACCATATATGTAATAAATACTCACTGCAAATGAGTGCAGTCATAAGGCACGCAGAACAACAGCTAAAAATCCACCAGAAATTGGTACACTACCAGCACGACCTTGTGTGAAACTCAGGGTACTGGCAGTAGTCTCATGCCCACAATAAGGGCATGCTTTTCACACCCTTCCAGTTCACAGAACAGGTTCTGTACCTCACAGTACCAGAGGCATACCTAGGCCTTTACACATGTTAGCTTAGTGCGAGGCCAGAGCCGCACAAGAAGTTGGATACCATTTTCACATGCAGGTGGACATTCACGGCATGGGTAACTGCAAGTGTACATGCCTGTTTACCATGCAAGAGACATTCCGATCCCAACAGTCAGAGCTGTGAAGTAGCAGCAGAACTGCATTGTACAAATTAGAGATTCAAGAGGAAATCTCAACTGCAATGAAGAAAGAGATTCGGCACGGATTCCGCTTGACCTCTTCTCACAACTGATCACACACTCATATTTGAGAGGATCTAGGACTAGGTTGGGATTGAGGTGCCATTTGTCAGGTTTCACTAAAGGCTAGTCCAAACCTAAATCTGTTGAAATACCTGTTGCCTCTAACTACGTAATGGTCAGTCAAAGTAAATGTGAATTAACACGAAAGGAAGTAGGAAAAACAGCAAAAGAAAATAAAGAATATGGGGAGATGATTGACCAGGTTCTTATGGAAAGTGGAGCTCAGGTTCCATAATTGCGGCTTCAAAAAGGTTGAAAACTCTAAGGCAGCAAGCACAACACAGAGGTGAGGAGTAGAAAGAAAAAAAGCACAGACAGCGAGAAAAAAAAGATGGAACTGAGGGAGCAATAAAAACCAAAAAAACTGTGCAGTAGAAGAAGGCAGGGATACTTACTGACTCACAATGTTGCCAAGCAAAAAGCGATAGTTCCAGCACCACTTAAATACTTATTCTGCCTAGAAAGCCCCAGAAGTGAAGAAAAGAAAACTTTCAGGACCATAAGTAATATGTAATCCCATGTAACAGTCATTAAATACAATATGGCTGCTACCAAAAGAGGAGCACCAGTATCACAAAGAGGAAAGTCCTCTTTCTTTATTTAAAAGTAGCCAACCCGTCTGTGTGCTGAAATTGTAACGAGCCATCATGACACACGCTAAATGTGTTTCTAGAAATCCACAGGTTGCCACAGGCATCAATCTCTTTAAATCCTCTTCCTACCCAGAGCCCCAGTGCCGTTGGGTGACAGGTAAGGAAATAAACATCAGCCCTGAGATAAGAATCTTATGTCGATTACTGCCACATGTCTCCCAGCACCACTCCACACACTATTTATCCTCATACTGTATCTGCTCCTTCCTGACTGCAGCCAACATATAGAAATTGGCTCCGTAACATCACCTGCATGGATATTGCTCCACGGATTAGCCCACAGCTCAGCACTTACTACCTTATTAATCAATTAATACATGCGTCCCTAGGAGAATATGGGGTGCATTTCCATTGACAAACAGTATGGCTTTCTGTCTGACTAACACTCTGGTTTCAGACTAGGTAGAGGCAGAAATCATATCCATCTGGGATGATCTAAAACTCACAGTGGACAAAAACAGAGTAGTTGCCTTGTCATTCCTAGATTTATAAGCTGCATTTGCCATTGTCCACTACCACGAGCTAGTGCAAAGACTTCACGTTCTCAAAATCCGTACCTAATACCACATACTAATGTCACTAAGAGTGCCTTCGACACAATGAAAACGCAATGGAACATCTTCCCATCCCTTGCACACCAATAGAACCTTCAAAGCATCCTCACACTGGAAATCTCCAAGCTTGACTATGCATCAGCCTATAAGCTGGCACACCTGCATTTATCACACACAAAATACAACTCATCCAAGATGCTGCTGCAGAGTTTCCTCTCTGCCTCCACCCAAGGGAAAACATGACTCCAGTCTTGCAATCACACCACTGGTTACCTGTAGCTTGGAGGGTGATGTTCAAAGCACTGTGCGTTGTCCACAGAGCCTCCATATGAAAAGCATCGCTATACCTACAAGTTAAATTCATGCAAACAAATCAAACTGAACACTGTGCTCCAGACTTGCACCACTTATCATACCACCTTACCATAAGAAATTTGTAGGAGGCACCCAGGAGCATACATGCTTCTGAAAATAGTTGAAAACACAGCTATTTCCTAGATAACTGCACCACCCCAATCCCAGCAACAAAGCCCGGAAAACAGTCACACCCTCAAGCACAAACCTCAGCTTACAATCCACAAACAACTTAACCAGCAAACTGCTTTCAATAAGCAGGTAAGCTAAGGAGAGCTGAGCTATAGTTATGTATTTTCATATATAACAGTTAAGGCCTACAGTAATTCTAAAACCATAATAAGCAGTGGTAAGCAACAACTTATAACTCTTAAATTCACACAAGACATAGCTGATCTGAGGGTTGTCCATCACTAGTGATGTCAGCCATCAACAAATGAAGAGGCATGGAATAACTTGACGAGATCTGTCAGATTTGCTGGACAATTCGGAGGACTTTAATACAGTCCACCACTGCAGGTCCCAAAAATATGTACAATCTGGCGGTTTCTTTACATCTCACGAAGACACTGAGATATGCCGATCCCACATATCTCTCCATTTCTCTCTCCCTCCAGCAATGCCAGCTTACGGCCACAACTATACACAATATCTATTGGACAACTCAGTGAAGTAACCAGCTAAGCAGACTATATCATACGAAATACCATAATGGGACCTGCAGAGCTCTTCAAAGCTACCAGCATACAGAAAAACTGTGCATCTGCCTCTCACACTTCATCATCCACACACTGTTACGTACTGCGTTCAGGAACACGATAACCGCACCTCGGTGGTCATCACGCATGACATGGAAACATTTTCCCTATAGGATCAAAACAAATATAACATACTTCCAACCACACGCCCTACAAGGTAGTATGTTACTATGTAGGCAAGTGTTCTGCACCCCATACAGGGGTGTTAAGCACTATATAAACGCTGCAATACTGTAAAATACAGTACAATACAATTGTGTATGCCAAAGTCAACCAGTTACACATTTGAATGCACAGGTTCTAGGATCATCCTTTTCTTTGACAGGGTAGACAAACAAAACATTCCTTTCAAATGGCCCTGAAAAAAACAGTGGCCCACCAACCACATAAGCAAAGAAGTTCTATTTGACGTTGACATGTCTTTTTCAAATCAAAGGCTTAAATTTACAGCTATCCTTGCTCTGAACAGTATTGCGCTTACTCCACTACTACCATCAGGTGGAATACAGGTTCACTGGCAAAGGATAGGTTAGACTTCTGTAATGTGGTTCACACGGGGTTTCAAAAGAAACTGACCGGAATAAACTACAGAACCATACAGCTAGACTGTGTCTAAACCACTAAAAGGGTGACTATGTAAATCAAGCATTAAAATCACTTCACTTCACTAGCCTTGGGTAAGTAGGGAATCAGATTTAACATTCTCTGCACAATACATAAAACATATTGGAAGAGAAGCCCCGTTTACATACAAGACATGGCCCCAAGTTACACACAAAACAGGAAACTCTAGTTAGCTACAATGCACTGGATCACTCAACAAACCTTCAAAAGAGAACAATATAGAGGCAGATCTCTATGAAATCAAGACCCAAAACTGTGGAACTCACTGAACCCATTCCTAAGGGCAGAACAATAGCTACACTTCAAGGAACACCTTACGAACATAATTTTTCAGAAGAGAATTTGACAATACCACAGCGAGGAATATCTGATAACGGCCTTGGCCTGTAGACAACTGGACTCCTGCAACTCCTCAATACTGGACGTTATGATCATTAAGTGCTCCTAAGTAACTGTGAGGCAACGTGTAATGCTATACAAAACTTCCACACAGATAAATCCGACACTACAGTATTTTAACCATATACAATAAGAAAGCACTAATCACAATCAAAAAACAATTTTGTTTTCCCAACATTTCAATTGTATTTTACAAAACTGAATAACAACAAGGTATTAGGGCTTTTGTAATTAATGTCCTCAGAAACAATTAAGAAAAATCATAATATAGCAAATCATAAGCTAGGTATACAAGTCAAAAGTCTAGTATGGGCATTAAAACACTCCTATGTCACTCTAGAATGCTAGATACCTCACTGCTGGTCATAAAGCATTTGCAGTGTAAATTGAAATGCTTGATAGTAACAGCTTCAATGGCCTTAGCTAATTTCTGGAAGGCTTGAATAAGATCATCTTCCTTAGTTTACCTATGTGCACCACTTCATTTCTACAATGGCAAGGAGTTGTTTCTCTTTTTCGAGAATCTAAACAATATCACATTCTTCAGCTGAAAGGCAACCTTATTTACTCTGATTCGTCAAGCACCTCTCACAGTGGAGAGACATCTCAACACCCTGCGTCAACCACTAACCTCCAAACATCAAGCACTGAACTTAAGAGCACTGCTCGTTTCTAGATACTTCTACAGAATAACAACGCACGGGTAAGCTCGGGGAACAGCATCTCCAGTGATGGGATGAAATATTTACTTTAAACACTATGTCACAACCTTTTAGGAGGAAAGTTCCTTCATTCTGCTCGCCTTATTTCAATGAAGATACAGTTTGGCCATTTTTGATCAGTTACTTCTTTATCGTAGATATAGTCAGCACATATTTCTCAAGTGAATTCTGTGTAGTGTTTCCTTAACAATTTTACTTTTTAAAAGCTTATCTATCATTTTGATATCAGTGTTGAAATTTCTGGTATCGTCTCAGATACCCATTGTTGGACATGGCCCTTTCTGCTGGGCCAGCCCCAAACTTTTTTCCTTCATCTTTCTCTTTTCTGAGCCAGTTTTGTTGGCTTTTAGGACTCTGTGCACTTCACCACTGCTGACCAGTGACAACATGCTTTTACTCTCTTCTCTAAATATGGTACAACTGGCTTATATCCAATTTGCACATTTCATTTACTTGTAAGTCCCTAGTAAAGTTGTAATTCTTGTACCCAGGACCTGTACATTAAATGCTACTAGAGGCCTGCAGCACTTATTGTGCCACCCACTTAAGTAACCTTTTAACACGTCTCAGGCCTGGTACTGCAGTGTGTGTGAGCAGTTTTAAACTGACATTTCGATCTGGCAAAATGAACCTTTTGCCAGGCCTAAACCTTCCTGCTGTGTTCCATTTTGATAGTTGCTATGTGTGATGTCAATGTTTAGAATGATGCTGCACTATTTAAAGAGGGGTATAGAATGTTGGGGGGATGTTAACTGAAGAGGAGTCTGGGTCTCCATTTACAGTCATTAGCAAAGAGGTTTGGAGAAATAAGTTGGAAAGCAAATTCGGAAACCAACTACTTACATCCAACATTTCACCTAAAGGTTTTACTCGTGATACCATACCAATGGAAGGGTACAGAGCAGTGAATTTTGAATTTAAGACTAGAAAAGCCATTATGTCAGAAGATGGACGCAGTGTGTTGGGGTGGGTGGATCAAGGGGCATTGGACATCATATTGGAATCTTCTAGTGATGAAAAAGTGTTGGTTGTGGGAGAAAGTGCCAAAATGAAGAGAGAATGTTGAAGGAGTTTCCAGGGTTTTTCTGGGAATGTTGGGAGCATTGAGAGTATTTTCTCATAAAATTGTTTTGAAAAATATGCAAAGCCATAGAATGGGCCTCCAACCCCAAGCTGACTGTCCATGATGCGCAGGCCCTGATGCGGACTTCTCCCATATGGTGTGGACTTGCCCCCACATCGCATCCTACTGGCAGGCGGTGGTGACAGAGATCGCTAGAGTCTTGCAGGCGGAGGTGGAAGGTGCCCCCGGTGCAAATCCTATTGGGAGTCCTTGAGGGGTTGGGTTCCAGCAGAGCAGACCGGGCCTTTGTCGTAATGGCCTCTTTAGTGGGCAAGAGGAACATCGCAGCAATCTGCAAAGCAGAGACAGCTCCTGCAGTAGCGAAGTGGTGCAAGGAAGTTGACTGGTGCGCTTAGCAAGAAAAACATTGTTTATGAAGCAAGGGTCTGTCCCGCTAAGCACAATAGGGTGTGGGGGAAGTGGATGGAGACCTGGGGAGATGGGGCTGCTGATATGTACTGGTGCAAGTTTGTAGAGTGCTCTGTCCCACACTTCAATGGCGGTTTTTGACCGTATGCCTCTGCTTTATTCTTTAGACTTGGGCAGTGCTCAGTCCGCACAATGCCATTGCGACCTGATGGGTTTCAGGTGGCTATATAAAACTAATAAAAATGTTTAAAAAAAAAAAAATATGCAAAGCCAAAGGTTCGTAAAACTAGGAATTTACTGAATATTGTGATAGAGGAAGTCTATTTGGAAACTGAGAAATTGCTAAAAGCTGCAATCATTAAAAAAGTAGGGGTGGCAGAATGGATTTCACCCTTGGTCATAGCTGGGCGCTCAGTGGTAAGATACGCTTCTGTAATGATCTGAGGGATCTGAATAGCAATACTGTGGTGGAGAGACTGCCACTACCCAAGATAATTAAATGTAGTCTATGACCAGGGAACGTAATGGTTCTTGCCTTCTGCTTACCATCAGGTGCATTTACGTCTTGGAAGTAGGGAGTTAATCACTTTTTGATACCTTGTGATTGTTGTAGATTAGAATGCCGTTTGGGTTAGCCTCAGCAATGGCCGTATTTCAGAAAGTGATTAATAAGTTGTTCAAGGACTTTGACTGAGCATTATTTTCCCAAGGTGATATTCTTGTAATGGGGGCAACTACAGAACAACATGATGGATGAATAAGGAACATGTTACAGAAACTGGAAGTGATTGGGATAACTGCTGATATGTCTAAGTGTAGGTTTTCAGTACAGAGCGTAAATAACTTGGGGCATGAAGTCACATAAGATGGTATAAAACCTAGAGAAGAGTTACTGTCTGCTGTAAAGAATGACACTGCGTCAATGAATAAGGATTTATTAAGCTCCTTCTTGGGTCTCGCTGAATTTCATTCAAAGTTGGTCCACAATTTTGCTGAAAAAAACATTTATTTTGATAAGACTGTTGAAAAAGGAGTCAAAATTGTGTGGGATGGACTTGTGCAATTTGAATTTAAGAAAATCATTATTAGATCTGTAATGCTACACCCTTGTGAAGGTTGAGCCAACTTTGAACTCTATTGTTATGAGGGATGTGTGTTGTAAAGGCACTGGGCAGTTTTATCCCAGAAATTGATGCATGGGCCAGAAGTAATTGTTGCATTTGCATCAAGAGCTTTGTCTCCAGCACAAGAAAAGTATTCTGTGGTTGAGAGGAGACTTTAGCTATTGTGTAGGGTGAACATTTCAGGCAGTAAGTGTGGGTTTTTGATCTGTTAGTGAGATATGAACACAAGCCTCTTATGAAGCTGCTAATGACAGAGGATCTTTTGGATGTTACTCAAAGAATTTCCCAACTGTCCCGTAGATTGATGGATTATAGGTACACTTTACAATATGTTCCGGGAGTGAAAAGTAGAGTGGCTGATTGCCTGAGCAGGATTGTGAAGTGCCAAAAGATGTGTATGGTGATTTTAATGTGTCTTGGATGAGAGGAGGGATGCTATTATTACGGAAGAAGGATGGTGCTCAGCCATGAATAAGGATGAGGAACTTGTTACGGTTAAAGGCGGGGTAATGGATGGTTGGCCTGATGAAGAACTGTTTGAGAAGAGTGTTTGTGGATATTGGGAGGTGCGAGATAAACTCACTATTGAGCGTCAACTGTGCAAACATTTCAAAATATATTTCTGTAGTGAAAGACGTTTTTTATACTTCTGTGTGATGAAAAAAAATATTTTAATAGGATGAAAGCAAATCAGAATACTTTCCATGTTGATGTGCAAAGGATTTGTTTTATGAAGCCCAATTTTCAAGATTGTTAATACACTATATAGTTTTATCAGTAGAGCTGCAAGTTAGTGGAGAGGTTTTTAGACAATTCTTGGAAAGCTATTGTGTGTAGATGACCTTATGTTACCACATCATGGTTTAGTAACATATTTATTAAAATTTAGTATTTAAACAAACTGAGAAACACTTCAATGTTGTTAGTAAACTAAAAGCCCTAGGTTATGTGGGCCAGACGTCATAGGTATGTGAGCTAGATTCTTGTGATGCATGCAGCTAACTTTAGTCTACTTAATCAAACAAAAGAGGGTTTTTTGTACTCAGAAATTCTGAGCTCACATATTTGAAGGTGCAATCATATGTGAGAAGGAAAAAAAGGGGACTCTAAACTATTTGTCTACAATCACACAATTTGAGACCCGTGTACGGCTCAAGTACATTACATTTAGGTTGAATAGATTATTTAAGTTACTCGACCTGCAGGTCTAGTAAAATGTTTATGATTTTCGAGCCTTGTGTGGATATATTTCTCTAAATGACCAGAGGTGAAATTTGTAAGGAATGCTGAGGCGATTGAGGTGATTTAGTTTTTGGATGAGGTATTTCTTAGGTAAGGGTACAAAAAAAAAAAAGAAAAAAAAAATGTTGCAGACAATGGATTCAGTGTAAGGTGGAGAAAGTGGAACAATTTTTGTCTCAGTTTATCCTTCCGAAGGAACTGGTGAAGTGGAACAGATCAACTAGGTGATTGAAGATAAGTTACAGTCGGAGGAAGAATTTGAAATTTGAGGTTGGAAGGCTTTTGTGGATGCACTGCTATGGGGTATAGCCCCTTTACAATCATGAGAGATAGGATTCCCTTTACTCCAAAAAAGTTCAATAGATTATCTGGTTCTAGAGTGGTCATCAGAAATGGTATGGGGGAGTGTCAATAAGGCTTAGGAGTATTACAAGCATGCATTCTTGGAAAGTGGAAAGAAGGGTGTCTTACTGGAAGTTGGAAAACAGGTACGGATTAAGAAATCAAGGAGAACTAAAAAGGGTTGTAGTGTTTATTCAAGTCTGTTGGATATAAAACAAGTGTTTCTTAACTCTGAAAGGCTTAGTGCGGAACGAGTGTGGCAAATGAGTAGATTTGTACGATGTGAGAAGCCTTCCAGTGTAAGTGGTTATAAGTCCATCGCTTTGGAGAGTGAATGTTGTTGGGATTATTCTTGATTGAATGAGAAAGAGAGGAGAGCAGTGGTTGTTGAGCAGAATGCAGTGACTGATGAGTGCTGTGGAAGAGAGAATGGGGGCAGCTGTCGCGAAGAGAGGTGTCAAGATGAACCTGGCGATGGTCGAAGCAGAAGTGGAAGGAACATGAGACGCCTGTAGTATTGAAGGACTTTGTTGCTTAACCCCTGGTGTACTGAGAATGGCCCAGAGCTGTACTCAGCCACAGTGGTTGTGTGCCGCGGACAGCTCTGAGTTGCACTGGCACACAAGTCAGGAATCC
Source organism: Pleurodeles waltl (assembly GCF_031143425.1). Lineage (NCBI taxonomy): Eukaryota > Metazoa > Chordata > Amphibia > Caudata > Salamandridae > Pleurodeles > Pleurodeles waltl. The sequence continues at coordinate 1,658,006,628 of NC_090445.1, forward strand.
CTCTGGTGTAGCCACCAGAGCGATTTCCTGAAACTGAAAATAGCCCCGGGAGCTGGGGAAGAGATTCCCCAACTCCTGAGGCTATTTCAGTTTTTTCACTGGAATTTCTATCCGTGCACATTATATAATTTCAATTAAAACAAAAGTGAAATGAGCAGATTGGCTCATCTTACGTTATCAGTGGCCGCAGGCTATCTGAGCCCCCAAGCACCAATTAAGACAGGGGAGGCATCATTGGAATCTTCCATTTCAAATGGAACCTTTCCCTAGTAAATACATGCTTGGGGATTGCTGCAGGAGGGTGATCCCCAAACGGGAATCCACCCACTAGACACCAGAGAGGGTGGAGCGGCCCCTAGGGCAAGAGCTTGTGCTTCCAACTAAACAATTTCAACTATACAGTCTTTCTGCCCCGTCAGGGATAGATGGGGACCATTACCCCATCTGTCCCTGCCCAGGGGAAGCAGAGAGCCCACTAGGATTTTTCTTTCATTTGTAAGGATGGGGGATGCCCAGTATGGGCTTGGCCATGCCCCCGCCCCCTCAGCAAAAATGTAAACAGTCTTTCTAACCTCCCTCCCAGGGAGGGAGCCAGACACCAGCGATTACTTTAATTACAGGGGTGGGGGCTGCCTTGTCATTCCTAATTCTCCCCAATCCCCTCAAACAAGATGGGGAAATTAAAAAATGTATGGCAGCAGTATATATTTTAAATAAAATAATAGGGTAGGTCTTTCCCAGCCTAAGATCAGGCCCCACTATCACCCCTAAAATCTCAACAGTCTTTCTGCTCCCCTGCAGACCAAAGCATCTTTTCCAAATGGCAACCAAGATGGCATTTGATTCTTTCAGGTGTACTTTTTGAGCTTTGGTAGACTAACACCTGGAAAAGCCTATCAGACCAAACTCACCAGACCCAGACATTTCTGAAAACTAGACATCTGGGAGAGTCCAAGGTGATGGTTTAGTCAAACACTGATTGAAAACATACACGGTCACTGGCACTAGACCCAGCCACACAAGTGGAGCAGCGTTATATTTGGCAGAAGTGGGACACTGGTGGGTGGTAGGAATTTTTGTGGATTCCTGCAGATTCGGGACGTTTCTATCAAAGAAATGTGAGGAAAATGTATTCCTTTGTCAACATTTGGGGTTTGTAAAGGATTCTTGATAGAACAACCTGGTGAGAGCCATTCAAATCAACGCATGTTGTATTTTTTTAGGGGTCCAGTTTTCGAAAATGTACAAGTCTGCTAGGTTTCCCTCAGTGCCAGCTGAGCTACAGCCCAAAAACCACAGCTAAATACTTTGCAAAAACGGGTCAATTTTGCGTGGAAACAGTTGATGTATCCATGTTGCGTTTTCGGCTATTTCCTGTCTCAGGCACTAGGCCTTCCCATACAGGTGAAGTACCATTTTTATAAGAATACTTAAGGGAATGCAGGGTGGAAGAAAGGTTGTGCCCCCTTGCAGATTCTAGAATTTTCCATCACAGAAATGAAAGGAAAATGTGTTTTTTAGTCAAAGTTTGAGGTTTACAAAGGATTCAGAGTAAAACAGCCTGGCCAGGCAAGACACCCCATCCTGAATTCCTCTAGGTGTCTAGTTTTCAAAAATGTACAGGTTTGCTAGGTTCCCTAGGTATTGGCTGAGCTAGGGCTTAAAAACTACAGCTACCAACTTTGCAAAAAAACAAGCCAGTTTTCCATGGGAAAATCTGATGGAGCCATGTTGCGTTTTGGGCCGTTTCTTGTTGTAGCCAGCCAAGTGAGGTACCATTTTTATCAGAAGACTTAGGTGAACGCTGAGTGGAAGGATGTTTGCGGCTCCCGGCAGATTCCAGAACTTTCAATCACAGAAATGTGAGGAAAATGTATTTTTTTTTATTATTATTATTTTTTTAGACAATGTTTGAGGTTTGCAAGGGATTATGAGCAACACAACCTGGTGAGAGCCATGCAAGTCATCCCATCCTGGATTCCCCAAGTTGTATATTTTAAAAAATGTGCAGGTTTGCTACATTTCCCAAGGTGCCGACTGAGCTAGGGGTCCAAAATCCACAGCTAGGCATATTGCAAAAAGTCAGTCAATTTTCAGTGGAAAAATGTAATGTGTCCATGTTGCATTTTTCGCCATTTCCGGTTGTGGGCACTAGACCTACACACAAATGTGTAAGAAGTCATTTTAAGAACTAGCCTCTAACTCACATGCTAGTATGGGTACCCACAAATTCGGATATGTGCAAATAACGCCTGCTTCTAAACTCCATGTCTTCTAAACTTCCACAAATTCTAGGTATCGTTAGAATCCCCAGGATGTTGGGAAAAAAGGACCAAATTTGTTCTGTTTTTTTTTCTCAGTTGGATTTGTGTATGATTTATGTCCTTTATAACCTGGTTATGTGTTGACGTGTTGTATTCTACTATAATAGTTGCTATGTGTGATGTTACTGTTTATAATGGTTCTGTACTATTTATAGAAGAAGAGTATAGAATGGGGGGGGAGGGGCGGGGTAAGGGGTTGGATTGCACTTTGTCCACTGAAGAGACATGTACTTCATGCCTGGGTTTCAATATAGGATGTATCTACTTCTGGAGAGAATTACATCCATATACAATACTTCCTTTTTAATAAATGTAAGACACCCCAAGGGTAGGCCCTAAAGAGCCCACAGGGAACTGTGTACTTTTAAGTTTCACGTGCATTGAAAAACGCCTACATTTGTTTATCATTGCTGCAAGACCAGCCTCTCCTATAAGATAACATTGGACCTACCTTTTACATTTAATAGGTGCTAATGGTTTATTGGGAGCAGGTATGAGGCAAGAATTAGGAGTCTTTGGAATTGTTGTGAAAAATCCTCTTTAGTGGTAAAGTCGGACTGTAAGAACAATTTTGAAAATGCGACTTTTAGAAAGTTTGCATTTTATTACCTTAGCCATTTTATGTCTGTAGCTTCTCCTTGGTCACATGACTGGATGGAGTTTACAGTTGGACTTTGTCTCCCTGATTGACACATAATAAAGAGCTAGGTGTGCCATCAAATGGAAGGATTGGAAGGGAAGAGGGGGGGCAAAGCTGGGCACAGCTCCACTTGCAACTGCGTCCCACCTTCACACAAAGGACTGCATAACACAGGTAGTTAGGCTGGGGCCAGTACAGGAGAGGCAGGAAAGCTGACTACTTCAAAGGAAATTATCGAAAAGCTTCTCCCATCTTCAAAGAAGGCACAATAATAAATATTGAATATCAAACACAAACTCTTCAGTACGCTTCTGAACTGTGAAAGGCTCTTCCATGCTGATGAAGGAACAGCAACTCTGCTGAACTGCTGTCCTGCTCAATTGCTACCTGAACCTAGGACCGCCACGGTGACTAAATGGGTTAGTTGGATGGCCCCCTGATCAGAGACTGAGGGACAGAACAGGCTCCAATCAGCTTGAACCCAGCACCTGGACTCTGTCAGCTGTGCGCCCTGTCTTCCCAAGTGGTGCCATCACTGCGTGACGCATCTCCACGAAAACACCCCGCTTCACCCATGGCAGTTCCTCTGAACCACCACTGCCCGACACACATCCTCACACAGACCGCACATCGCCTTTGCTGCATGACATATCTATGACGCAAGACTGCAGATTTCTTCGCAAGCACGATTTAAGTTGCTGGATCCATGTTGCTGGCTTGCACTACATCACAGTCGGCCTTGACTTATGTCTTTTTTTCCAATCCGGCATGACCATATAACCAGTTCGCATTTTTTGGCGCTCTTACTGAAAAGCTTTAGAACTGCATATCTCCAGTTCTACTAATTAGATTTTTGTCACCTCGGTCTTGATTTATTAACCCCTTCTGTGCCCAGGACTTAATGGTTATGTCCTGTGCACAGAGCCCAGGGGGAGCGCTAGCGCTCCCTCTGTGGGGTCCGTGTAAAATGTCCCAAATGTCCCAGTAAAATGTCAAAATTGTATTGAAAAATTGGGTTTTCCAATTCTAGTCTGCCTGTTCCTGAAAGCTGGGAAGATGGTGATCTTTTCACCGCAAACCCTTTGTTGGTGCCATTTTCAGGGAAAAAAACATGAGCTGCCTTCTGCAGCCCTTTTTTCCCATTTTTAAAAATAAAAAAAAATGTTCACTGTATTTTGGCTAATTTCTTGGTCTCCTTCAGGGGAACCCACAAAGTCGGGGTTCCTCTAGAATCCCTATGATGTTGGGGGAAAAGAAAGGACGCTAATTTGGCGTGGGTAGCTTATGTGAACAAAATGTTATGAGGGCCTAAGCGCGAACTGCCCCAAATAGCCAAAAAAAAGGCTTGGCACAGGAGGGGGAAAAGGCCTGGCAGCGAAGGGGTTAAATGTATGGGTTCAGCTTCTTCAGAACCCGGACACAGCAAAAGCTGCTCTTTCAATAGCACGCCGCCTCTATCCCCTGGGGAGTGACCTTCTGCTTATAAAGGCTACAGATTAGTCTAGTCTCTCCAAATTAAACTGTGAAATACAGCCCCTATGCCATGCTCTGAAGCACCAGTCCGCACTATAAATTAATGGGAGGCATCAGAGGCCATGAGTAGAGGTGCTACACACAAGGCCTCCTTAAGGATATCAAAGGTTTTCTGGCAGGCCTCTGTCCAGATCACTTTCTTGGAAGTAAACTCAGTCGGAGGGCAGGGGGAGGGTTTGGGGGGGGGGGGGGGGGGGGGGAGAAAGGGGGGCAACAATGGTGCAATACCTCTGACAAACCTCCTTTAATATCCAGTGAGGCCCTCACTTATTTCTGAATTTTTGGGGGTTCCCAAGCCAGGATAATCTCTATCTTGGCTTGGAGGGGCTGCATCTTATACCTGCCCCAAGGTGTCCCAGATACACCCAGTACCCTACCTTATATGGCACTAGTTGGCTTTGGTAGTTAGGTCTGCCTGTTGCAGAGTTTAAAACACTCTATAGGGCTTAAACAGGCATTCCTAACAGCTGGAGCTGAAGACAGCTATGTCATCCAGGTAGGTTGCACTCAAGGCTTCCATCCATGTTTACCAACCCCAGGAAGGTTTCAGAGGCATGCTTTAATCCAAAGAACATTACCTTGAACTGGGAAGTGCCCCCCTGGGGTACAGATTGCTGATCTCTCTTTATCCCCCCTCAGTCACAGCAATATGCCACTACCCTGTCAGGAGCTTGGCAGCTACCAGCCTGTCAATGAGCTCATCAACCCAGGAGATGGGGTGAGCACCACCTTGGTGGTTGAGCTCAGCCCCTTGTAATCCACACAAAACCGGTTTTGGGGCGGTGCCCAATGGAGAGCTCTGGGTGCCAGATGTACTGGGCTGGATCAGGGACTACCTGAGTGCTCAATCATCACTAGTGCAAGAACGTTAGGAGACTTCCTCCTCAATGTTAGCCCTAAGCTTGCTGGACAACCTGTAAATTCTATTTTTTACAGGCATTTTTTCCGGTATCAATTTTGTGGGTACACAAGTGTGTAAGCCCAGGGGTGAGGAAGAACAGAGAAGTAAATTGGCCTAGCTTGTAGCACTCCCTCTGCTCTTCTGGGTTGACACGTCCCACTGCACATCTTGCTACTTGAAGACATGAGGTTAGGGAGCGCTTCCCTCTCCTCTTCCAAATCATCATGTCACCAGAAGCATGGTGACCTCAGAACTTTCACTGTGGTTTGTGATGATTTACATGGAGTACCCTCAAGGAGTTCTTTAGGTCCATAAGGTATATGACCCCCCTTTTTCTTTCCTTCACCTCAAAAGGCCTGGACCAACCGTCTTGGAAAGCCCCGAGCTCTACTACCCACACTTTCTGACTAAGCTAAAACTCTACCAGAATCGCCTTCTGGTCGCATCAGTTTAATTTCTTCCAGGCCAAACTATAGGTTCTCAGAAGCCTTATTCCAGAACTTTCGCATCCGTTCCTAACAGCCAGCCTGTAGCTGACTACATCTTAGAGGGGCTGGGCTTTGCTACAACCCCTTCAGGGGTCCCCTATTAGGATGGCCGTAAAACAGCTTAAGCGGGATAAACCCAACTCCATTCTGCAGCAGAGAAGCAAACACCAGGCATGGTAAGAGGATGCCCAGAAGCTCTGGTACGCCCATTATCATGCTTTTGAGGATCTTGCTACAGTCATTCAGTTGGTGACCCTGTCAGGCACAACTTTGTTGGAGAACACAACTCAGGTCAAAATTCCCATTAGGGCCCTTACCACTGCAGGTGCATTCCCTGGTCTCAGAGATAATGCCACTGGCTACCTGGTGGCATGCTCCACCCAAACCAGGATAGGCCTGTTGCCCAAGGCAGTTTTGCGGTCGAGGGGCCCAACAATGTTGACACCCACCTTTTCAAAGGGAGTTCCGACAACCGGTATGGGAACCAGGGCAGTATTATGCCTTTTCCCTATTTTTCCACTGGCCTGCCAGGCGGAATAGGACTGCAGAATGCTTGTGAGACTGCCTTTATCCTAGGCCAATAAAAGTGGGTGATCAGCCTACAAATGTCTTGTCTTGTCCCAGATGATTTGCTGGGTGTATGTCATGAGTCAGCCTTTGTAGAAGGCTCAATAGCACTGGGGGGACCACAACTCCTGAACTGCCCCAGGCTCAAGAACCTTAGGCTCACTATATAGGAGAGCATTCTCCAAATAAATCTGGTTTTCTCTGGAGGTGTTCCCAGCTGCTTGGGCCTCAACTTGCTGCCTCAAGCCCTCTAGAGCTTGGCACTCCTACTGTGTTTTACCCGCCATGGTAGGCCCACCATTAACTTGTCATCCAGCATGCTCAGGCAGGTCTCCCAGGGCAGCAATGTCCTCCCAAGAAGGCTCTAGGACAGTGTCCTCAGGTGCTCTAACCTGATATGCACGAGTTTCAGGGCCTGGTTCCCCTCACACCGCTCCCTCTTCCCTTTCCTATTCTATTCTTGGCAGCTGCCTGGTCCACTTTTTCCAGGCTTCAGGCCTCATTGACTCCATCTTGGGTGGCAAAGAACATTGCAGTCAGACACCCTCACTCAGGGAGCCCTAACATCTCCAGGTGTGACCTGAGCTCCACCTCCTTCCAGATAGTATACTCCAGCTCATTGCCTAACAGAAAATCTACAGGCACGGCAGGGTTCACTACTATGGAAGGGCTCACAACTACATTTAGAAAACTGGAGATCACCTGCCACAACCCGCACCCACCTTTGCACCCAAAGGGAACCAGAACGACTGGGTAGTGACTCGTGGTTGTCAGCCACTGCAACCTAGTGGAGTGTATTGGAAATGACCTGCTCCAAGGACATCAGAGGACATTACAGTAGTCATACTGGCTCCTGAATCCCACAGAGCTTCCACATTCTGCCTATACGTTTAAGTATTAGAAGGTATTTTGGCTTAGGGCACCATATCTGTCACCCAGGGACACCAGGGCAACCTCTGCTCTGTCCCAGATAGAGTGAGGGGCAATCTTCCCAAGTGCTACAACTGTCCTCTTCTTTTGAGTGCTGCAGCTTAGGACCTGTGCTCATGTTTTTGTCATCCTCCTTATCATCATCATCTCCTCAACACCTTACCTCCTCCTCCTCCCCTCTATCTCCTAAACTCCTTACCTCCCCACATCTCCTCCTCAGCCCTTCCTTCTCCACTCATCTCTCCTCCTACCCCCTTTCCATATCTGCTCCTCCTACTTCTTCCTCCTCACCACAGCTCATCTCCTCCTCCTCCTCCTCCTCCTCCCCATGTCACATCTCCTCCTCCCCCTCCCCATATCTCCTCCTCCTTCCCCTCCTCTCCCTATCTCCTCCTGCTCTCCATATCTTCTCATATCTCCACCTCCTATCGCCTCCTACCACCTCCTCATATCTCCACCTCTTCCCATATCACCTCCTCCTATCGCTGACTCCTCCCTCTCCTATCACCTCCCACTCAGATCTTCTCCTCAGATCTCCTCCTACTACTCATTTCCTCCTCCCCGTATCTCTATCCCCTCCTCTCTTCCATGTCTCATCTCATCTCTCCATATCTCCCCCTCCCGTCATGCTCCTCCTCTCTAGAACTCCTAATTCCAATCCTCCATAGCTCCTCCTCCCGCACCTCCATATCTCCTATTGCTCCTCCTCCAGATCTTCTTCTCCTCCTCCCCGCCCCTCCATATCTCCTCCTCCATATGTTCTCATCCTCTCCTTTCCCCTCCATATCTCCCCCTCATCTGTTCCTCCTCCCCCAGGCCCTGCATGTCTCTTCCTACTGACCCTCACTTATCGCCTCCCCCTCCATATCTTCATGCCTGCCCCCCTCCCCCCAAGATCCCACCTCCTCCTCTGCCTGCCCCCAAGATCTCCTCCTCCTCCTCCTCCTCCTTCTCCTTCTTCTCCTTCTTCTCCTTCTCCCTCTGCCCCTCCATATCTCCTCATCCTCCTCCTCCTCCTCTTCCTCCTGCCCCTCCAGAGCTGCTCTTCCTCCATCCTGGACTTACCCATCATCTCCCTCAACCCACCCACCCCCCACCCGTCTATATCTCCCCCGCTCCAGCCGGCCATATCTCCTCCTCCTCCTCACCCTGGCCCTCCATATCTCCCCCTCCACCTACCCCTGGACAATCATATCATCTCCTACACCCCCCCCGCTTGGGGCCGGCCCGCCAGATCTCCTCCTCCTCCTCCTCCTCTGCCCCTCCAGATCTCCTCCTCCTCCCCCTCTGCCCCTCCAGATCTCCTCCGCCCCTCCAGATCTCCTCCGCCCCTCCAGATCCCCTCCTCCTCCTCCCCTCCAGATCCCCTCCTCCGCCCCGCCAGATCTCCTCCTCCGCCCCGCCAGATCTCCTCCACCTCCTCCGACCCTCCAGATCTCCTCCTCCTCCTCTGCCCCTCCAGATCTCCTCCTCCTCTGCCCCTCCAGATCCCCTCCTCCTCTGCCCCTCCAGATCCCCTCCTCCTCCTCTGCCCCTCCAGATCCCCTCCTCCTCCTCTGCCCCTCCAGATCCCCTCCTCCTCCTCTGCCCCTCCAGATCTCCTCCTCTGCCCCTCCAGATCCCCTCCTCCTCCTCTGCCCCTCCAGATCTCGATCTCCTCCTCCTCCTCTGCCCCTCCAGATCTCCTCCTCCTCCTCCTCCTCCTCCTCCTCTGCCCCTCCAGATCTCCTCCAGATCTCCTCCTCCTCCTCCTCCTCTGCCCCTCCAGATCTCCTCCTCCTCCTCCTCCTCCTCTGCCCCTCCAGATCTCCTCCTCCTCCTCCGCCCCTCCAGATCTCCTCCTCCTCCGCCCCTCCAGATCTCCTCCGCCCCTACAGATCTCCTCCTCCTCCTCCTCCGCCCCTCCAGATCTCCTCCTCCTCCTCCGCCCCTCCAGATCTCCTCCTCCTCCTCCGCCCCTCCAGATCTCCTCCTCCTCCTCCTCCGCCCCTCCAGATCTTCTCCTCCTCCGCCCCTCCAGATCTTCTCCTCCTCCTCCTCCTCCGCCCCTCCAGATCGCCTCCTCCTCCTCCTCCGCCCCTCCAGATCTCCTCCTCCGCCCCTCCAGATCTCCTCCTCCTCCTCCTCCTCCGCCCCTCCAGATCTCCTCCTCCTCCTCCTCCTCCGCCCCTCCAGATCTCCTCCTCCCCTCCAGATCTCCTCCTCCTCCTCCTCCCCTCCAGATCTCCTCCTCCTCCGCCCCTCCAGATCTCCTCCTCCGCCCCTCCAGATCTCCTCCTCCTCCGCCCCTCCAGATCTCCTCCTCCTCCGCCCCTCCAGATCTCCTCCTCCTCCTCCGCCCCTCCAGATCTCCTCCTCCTCCTCCGCCCCTCCAGATCTCCTCCTCCTCCTCCGCCCCTCCAGATCTCCTCCTCCTCCTCCGCCCCTCCAGATCTCCTCCTCCTCCGCCCCTCCAGATCTCCTCCTCCTCCGCCCCTCCAGATCTCCTCCTCCTCCTCCTCTGCCCCTCCAGATCTCCTCCTCTGCCCCTCCAGATCTCCTCCTCTGCCCCTCCAGATCTCCTCCTCCTCTGCCCCTCCAGATCTCCACCTCCTCCTCCTCTGCCCCTCCAGATCTCCACCTCCTCCTCCTCTGCCTCTCCAGATCTTCTCCTCTGCCCCTCCAGATCTCCTCCTCCTCTGCCCCTCCAGATCTCCTCCTCCTCCTCCTCCTCCTCCTCTGCCCCTCCAGATCTCCTCCTCCTCTGCCCCTCCACCTCCTCCTCCTCCTCCTCCTCTGCCCCTCCAGATCTCCACCTCCTCATCCTCCTCCTCTGCCCCTCCAGATCTCCTCCTCCTCTGCCCCTCCAGATCTCCTCCTCTGTGTAGGAGGCTGGACTGGCTTGTAGTGAGTACCAAGGGGTACTTACACCTTGCACCAGGCCCAGGTTTCCCTTATTAGTGTATAGGGGTGTCTAGCAGCTTAGGCTGATAGAAAAGGTAGCTTAGCAGAGCAGCTTAGGCTGAACTAGGAGACGAGTGAAGCTCCTACAGTACCACTAGTGTCATATGTACAATATCATAAGAAAACACAATACACAGATATACTAAAAATAAAGGTACTTTATTTTTATGACAATATGCCAAAGTATCTCAGTGAGTACCCTCAGTATGAGGATAGCAAATATACACAAGATATATGTACACAAGACCAAAATATGCAGTAATAGCAATAGAAAACAGTGCAAACTATGTATAGTCACAATAGGATGCAATGGGGGCACATAAGGATAGGGGCAACACAAACCATATACTCTAGAAGTGGAATGCGAACCACGAATGGACCCCAAACCTATGTGACCTTGTAGAGGGTCGCTGGGACTGTAAGAAAACAGAGAGGGTTAGAAAAATAGCCCACCCCAAGACCCTGAAAAGTGAGTGCAAAGTGCCCTGAAGTTCCCCAAAGAGCACAGAAGTCGTGATAGGGGAATTCTGCAGGAAGGACCAAAACCAGCAATGCAACAACAATGGATTTCCAGACGAGGGTACCTGTGGAACAAGGGGACCAAGTCCAAAAGTCACGATCAAGTTGAGAGTGGGCAGATGCCCAGGAAATGCCAGCTGTGGGTGCAAAGAAGCTGCCACTGGACAGTAGAAGCTGAGGATTCTGCAAGAACGACAAGGGCTAGAAACTTCCCCTTTGGAGGATGGATGTCCCACGTCATGAAGAGTCGTGCAGAAGTGTTTTCCTGCAGAAAGACCGCAAACAAGCCTTGCTAGCTGCAAAGCTCGCGGTTAGGGTTTTTGGATGCTGCTGTGGCCCAGGAGGGACCAGGATGTCGCCAATTGCGTGAGCGGACAGAGGGGGCGTCCAGCAAGACAAGGAGCCCTCTCAGAAGCAAGCAGCACCCGGAGAAGTGCCAGAACAGGCACTACGAAGTGGGGTGAAACAGTGCTCACCCGAAGTTGCACAAGAGAGTCCCCACGCCGCCGGAGGACAACTCAGGAGGTCGTGCGAATGCAGGTTAGAGTGCGGTGGGCCCAGGCTTGGCTGTGCACAAAGGAAATCCTGGAAAAGTGCACAGGAGCCGGAGTAGCTGCAAAACATGCGGTTCCCAGCAATGCAGTCTGGCGTGGGGCGGCAAGGACTTACCTCCACCAAACTTGGACTGAAGAGTCACTGGACTGTGGGAGTCACTTGGACAGAGTTGCTGAGTTCAAGGGACCTCGCTCGTCGTGCTGAGAGGAGACCCAGAGGACCGGTGATGCAGTTCTTTGGTGCCTGCGGTTGCAGGGGGACGATTCCATCGACCCACGGGAGATTTCTTCGGAGCTTCTAGTGCAGAGAGGAGGCAGACTACCCCCACAGCATGCACCACCAGGAAAACAGTTGAGAAGGCGGCTGGATCAGCGTTACAGTGTCGCAGTATTCGTCTTTGCTACTTTGTTGCAGTTTTGCAGGCTTCCAGCGCGGTCAGCAGTCGATTCCTTGGCAGAAGGTGAAGAGAGAGATGCAGAGGAACTCTGATGAGCTCTTGCATTCGTTATCTAAGGAATTCCCCCAAAGCGGAGACCCTAAATAGCCAGAAAAGAGGGTTTGGCTACTTAGGAGAGAGGATAGGCTACCAACACCTGAATGAGCCTATCAGAAGGAGTCTCTGTCGTCACCTGCTGGCCCTGGCCACTCAGAGCAGTCCAGTGTGCCAGCAACACCTCTGTTTCCAAGATGGCCGAGGTCTGGAGCACACTGGAGGAGCTCGGGGCACCTCCCAGGGGTGGTGCAGGTCAGGGGAGTGGTCACTCCCCTTTCCTTTGTCCAGTTTCGCACCAGAGCAGGGCTGAGGGGTCCCTGAACCGGTGTAGACTGGCTTATGCAGAAATGGGCACCATCTGTGCCCATGAAAGCATTTCCAGAGGCTGGGGTAGGCTACTCCTCCCCTGCCTTAACACCTTTTTCCAAAGGGAGGGGGTGTAACACCCTCTCTCTGAGGAAGTCCTTTGTTCTGCCTTCCTGGGCCAAGCCTGGCTGGACCCCAGGAGGGCAGAAACCTGTCTGAGGGGTTGGCAGCAGCAGCAGTAAAACCCCTGAGAAGGCAGTTTGGCAGTACCCGGGTCTGTGCTAGAGACCCGTGGGATCATGGGATTGTGCCAACAATGCCAGGATGGCATTGAGGGGGCAATTCCATGATCATAGACATGTTACATGGCCATATTGGGGGTTACCATTGTGAAGCTACACATAGGTAGTGACCTATTTGTAGTGCACGCGTGTAATGGTGTCCCCGCACTCACAAAGTCCGGGGAATTTGCCCTGAACCATGTGGGGGCACCTTGGCTAGTGCCAGGGTGCCCACACACTAAGTAACTTAGCACCCAACCTTTACCGGGTAAAGGTTAGACATATAGGTGACTTATAAGTTACTTAAGTGCAGTGGTAAATGGCTGTGAAATAACATGGACGTTATTTCACTCAGGCTGCAGTGGCAGGCCTGTGAAAGAATTGTCAGAGCTCCCTATGGGTGGCAAAAGAAATGCTGCAGCCCATAGGGATCTCCTGGAACCCCAATACCCTGGGTACCTCAGTACCATATACTAGGGAATTATAAGGGTGTTCCAGTATGCCAATGTGAATTGGTGAAATTGGTCACTAGCCTGTTAGTGACAATTTGGAAAGAAATGAGAGAGCATAACCACTGAGGTTCTGGATAGCAGAGCCTCAGTGAGACAGTTAGTCATAACACAGGTAACATATGCAGGGCACACTTATGAGCACTGGGGGCCCTGGCTGGCAGGGTCCCAGTGACACATACAACTAAAACAACATATATACAGTGAAATATGGGGGTAACATGCCAGGCAAGATGGTACTTTCCTACACAACCCCCCCCCCCCCCCCCCCCCCAAACAAAGGACTATAAGACTAGTCATTACCTGATGGGTCTTCATTGTCTAAGTGGAAATATCTGGAGAGTCCATCTGCATTGGAGTGGGTACTCCCGGGTCTATGTTCCACTGTATAGTCCATTCCCTGTAGGGATATGGACCACCTCAACAATTTAGGGTTTTCACCTTTCATTTGTTTTAGCCAAAGTAGATGTTTGTGGTCTGTCTGAACAATGAAGTGAGTGCCAAACAGGTATGGCCTCAACTTCTTCAGTGCCCAGACCACAGCAAAGGCCTCCCTCTCTATGGTAGACCTACGCTTTTCTCTAGGGGTCAACCTCCTGCTGATAAAAGCAACAGGTTGATCCTGGCCCTCAGAATTAAGTTGTGATAAGACTGCCCCTACCCCTAATTCAGATGCATCAGTTTGGACAATGAATTTTTTGGAGAAACAGGGGCTTTTCAGGACAGGTGCAGAGCACATGGCCTGATTCAGCTCATCAAAAGCTTTCTGATAGTTTGCTGTCCATAATACCTTCTTAGGCATTTCTTTTTAGATGTGAGGTCATTAAGAGGGGCTGCAATGGAGCCATAGTTCTTTATGAACCTCCTATAGTACCCAATGAGGCCTAAAAAGGCTCTCACCTGTGTCTGGGTTGTAGGGGGAACCCAATCTATAATAGTTTGGATTTTCCCCTGAAGTGGTGCAATCTGTTCTCCACCTACCAGGTGTCCCAGATAAACCACTTTCCCCCTGCCCTATCTGGCACTTTGAAGCCTTGATAGTGAGGTCTGCCTTTTGCAGGGCCTCCAAAACTTTCCATAGGTGGACCAGGTGATCATCCCAGCTGGAGCTAAAGACAGCTATATAATCTAGATATGCTGCACTAAAAGCTTCCAGCCCTTGCAGGACTGTGTTCACCAACCTCTGAAAAGTGGCAGGTGCATTTTTCAATCCAAAAGGCATTACTGTGAATTGGTAATGGCCTCCAATGGTTGAAAATGCAGTTTTTGCTTTTGCATCTTCTGATAATTTGATCTGCCAATACCCTGCATTCAAATCAAAAGTGCTTAGATACTTGGCAGATGCCAGTGTATCTATTAGCTCATCTGCCCTGGGCATAGGGTGAGCATCAGTTTTGGTTACCTGGTTGGGACCTCTGTAGTCTACACAAAACCGCATGTCCAGGAGAGGTCCATGGACTTTCAGAGTGCTCAACCACTCCTAGTTCAAGCATTTTCTGCACCTCTTGCTTTATGCAGTCTCTGACATGGTCAGGCTGCCTATAGATTTTACTTTTGACAGGCAAGCTGTCTCCAGTATCTATAGTGTGCTCACACCAAGAAGTGGTGCCTGGCACAGTAGAGAAGAGTTCAGAAAACTGACCCAGGAGATTTATGCAGTGGTCTTTCTGCTCAGCAGTAAGACAATCTGCCAAAACTACTCCTTCCACTAGAGCATCTTGTTCTGTGGAAGAGAAGAGATCAGGGAGAGGGTCACTCTCTTCTTCCTGTCCCTCATCTGTTGCCATGAGCAGGGTGAGATCAGCCCTGTCATAGTAGGGTTTCAGGCGATTGACATGGAGCACCCTAAGGGGACTCCTGGCAGTGCCTAAGTCAACTAAGTAGGTGACTTCACTCTTCTTTTCAACAATTATGTGGGGTCCACTCCATTTGTCTTGGAGTGCTCTTGGGGCCACAGGCTCCAAGACCCACACTTTCTGCCCTGGTTGGTACTGAACCAAAACAGCCTTCTGGTCATGCCATTGCTTTTGGAGCTCTTGGCAGGCCTGAAGGTTTTTACTGGCCTTTTTTATGTACTCAGCCATCCTAGATCTTAGGCCAAGTACATAGTCCACTATGTCTTGCTTTGGAGCTTTTAAAGGTTGTTCCCAACCCTCTTTAACAAGCGTTAGAGGACCTCTCACAGGGTGTCCAAATAGGAGTTCAAAGGGGCTGAAGCCCACTCCTTTTTGGGGTACCTCCCTGTAAGCAAAAAGGAGGCAAGGTAACAGGATATCCCATCTCCTGCGGAGTTTTTCAGGGAGTCCCATAATCATGCCTTTGGGAGTTTTGTTAAATCTCTCCACCAGTCCATTTGTTTGTGGATGATAGGGTGTGGTGAACTTGTATGTAACACCACACTCCTTCCACATGGCCTTCAAGTAAGCAGACATGAAATTGCTTCCCCTGTCTGATACCACCTCTTTTGGGAAGCCCACCCTGGAAAAGATTCCCAGGAGGGCCTTTGCCACTGCAGGAGCTGTAGTGGTCCTTAGAGGAATTGCTTCAGGATATCTGGTGGCATGGTCCACTACCACCAAAATAAACCTATTGCCTGAAGCAGTAGGAGGGTCAAGAGGGCCAACAATGTCAACCCCTACCCTTTCAAAGGGAACCACAACCACAGGCAGTGGAATAAGGGGTGCCTTTGGAGTGCCACCTGTCTTGCCACTGGCTTGACAGGTTTCACAGGACTTACAAAATTCCTTTGTGTCCTCGGACATTCTAGGCCAATGAAACAAGGGAACAAGCCTGTCCCAAGTTTTCATTTGCCCCAAATGTCCAGCTAAGGGAATGTCGTGGGCTAGAGTTAGGAGGAACTTTCTGTACTCCTGAGGAATCACCAATCTCCTGGCAGCTCCAGGTTTTGGATCCCTTGCTTCAGTGTACAAGAGGTTGTCCTCCCAGTAAACTCTGTGAGAGTCACTGACATCCCCATTTGCTTGTTTGACAGCTTGCTGTCTTAGACCCTCTAGTGTGGGACAGGTATGCTGTGCCACACTCAGCTCCTCCCTGGCAGGCCCCCCTTCACCCAAAAGCTCAGCAGTGTCTGCTTCCAGCTCCTCTGGTGTAGGTTCTGCACAGGGTGGAAATTCTTCTTCCTCAGAATTAGAATCGACTGTAGAGGGAGGGACAGTAGGTAGTGTTTTACCTTTACTAACCCTAGCTTTAGGGAGGACTTGGTCCATTCTTCCAGGATCCAAGTCACCCTGTCCTTTTTGCTTTTTGGCCTGAGCCCTGGTCAAAGCAAAAATATGCCCTGGAATGCCCAGCATTCCTGCATGAGCTCCAACTCCACTTCTGCCCAAGCTGATGTCTCTAAATCATTTCCTAATAGACAGTCTACAGGTAAATCTGAGGCAACCACAACTTTCTTTGGGCCAGTAACCCCCCCCCCCCCCTTTCCAGTTGAGATTCACAACAGCCATGGGGTGGCTAAGGGTGTTGTTATGAGAATCGGTTACTTGGTACTGGTGACCAAGTAGGTGTTGTTCAGGGTGGACCAGTTTCTCTATTACCATTGTAACACTGGCACCTGTGTCCCTGTAGGCCTGAACCTCAACACCATTTATTAGCGGTAGTTGCTTGTACTTATCCATGTTAAGGGGACAAGCAACCAAGGTGGCTAAATCAATAGCCCCCTCAGAGACTAACACAGCCTCTGTGGTCTCCCTAATCAGACCAACCCCAACTAAGTTACCAAAAGTGAGCCCAGCTACTCCCTTGGATTGGCTATTAGTAGGTTTTCTCCCACTACCACTGCTATTACTAGGGGCACTAGGTGTAGCAGCAGGAGTTGTAGTGGTAGGAGGCTTGGTGCTTTTCTTTGGACAACTGGGATCTGTTGTCCAATGGCCTTTTATTTTACATAAATGGCACCATGGTTTCTTTTCTTTGTTTTGATTTGAAGAGGATTTGGGCCCACCAGTGCTTTTGTGGGCCTGATGAAAACTCATTTTTAGATTTGTCCCCATCCTTGTCAGAAGACTTACCATCCTTCTTCTTGCCATCTATGTCACCCCCTGTATGAACCTTTCTGTTCACCCTTGTTCTGACCCATTTGTCTGCCTTCTTTCCCAATTCTTGGGGAGAGGTCAGATCAGAGTCCACCAGGTACTGGTGCAACAAATCAGACACACAATTATTAAGAATATGCTCTCTCAGGATTAAGTTATACAGGCTTTCATAATCAGTAACTTTACTGCCATGTAACCACCACTCCAAGGCCTTAACTGAATGGTCAACAAAGTCTACCCAGTCTTGTGAAGACTCCTTTTTGGTTTCTCTGAACTTCATCCTGTACTGTTCAGTGGTTAAGCCATAACCATCTAGGAGTGCATTCTTAAGAACTGCAAAATTATTGGCATCACTTTCTTTCACAGTAAGGAACCTATCCCTAACCTTTCCACTAAATGATAGCCATAGGATAGCAGCCCACTGCCTTTGAGGGACATCCTGTACAACACAGGCCCTCTCAAGTGCAGCAAACCACTTGTAAGGGGGAACTATCTTGTGCAGATTCCTAGAATCATGCTCTTTTGCAGGATGACTATTTGGAATACTGCTGCTGCCACCATGGGATTCAAATCCCAATTTCTGTCTTTCTCTTTCTATTTCCAATGACTGCCTATCTAAATCCAGCTGTTGCTTCTTGAGCTTCAGTCTGGATTGTTCCACTCTCAATCTATTGAGCTCCCTTTCTAACACTCTGTCATCAGGGTGGGTGGGAGAGGCATGTCTAGATACAGAAGTATGCTGAGAATTAACAGAAGGAGACCTGGCCCTAACAGATGGCACTAACAACCTGGCTAACAGAATGAATACTCCTACTGTGATGAGAAGGAACACCCTTACTGTGATGTGAGATAACACTATTACTGTGATGTGAGGACACATCAGTGCCACCTATGCTAGGTGGCTTGCTAGGGGGCAGGTTGGAAAGTTTCCCTCCCAAATCTTTTGCTAGGGGTGCCCCAGAATCAGAGTGGGAACCATCAGCTAATTTCTCACCAGAAGTGCCACCTAAGGTCTTATCTTGTTCAATGAGCATATTAACCAATAGTTGTCTTGAGGGATTCTTCCCTACCCCTAAACCTCTATCTATGCAGAGACTCCTTGCTTCCTTCCAGCTAAGGTTGTCATAAGCTATGTTGGACAGATCAAGAGCTTGGCCTGTACCAAACATGATAGAAAGTGTTTAAGGGACAGAAAAAATGAGAAAAAGTTTTTCATAACTTTTTGAAAGACAGAAAAAAAAACTTTAAAAGAAGAGTAGAGGTACTTTTCAGCACTTAGTAAAGAAGTGAAAGAAGAAAAGCAAAACTTTTTGGTTAGTTATACATACACTGAACTTGTTTTGTATATTTTTCTCTTATGAAAAGTACAATGACAAAAGTGGTAAGTAGTTGCAAAGTACTTATCCCGCCGCTGCACAACCAATGTAGGAGGCTGGACTAGCTTGTAGTGAGTACCAAGGGGTACTTACACCTTGCACCAGGCCCAGGTATCCCTTATTAGTGTATAGGGGTGTCTAGCAGCTTAGGCTGATAGATAATGGTAGCTTAGTAGAGCAGCTTAGGCTGAACTAGGAGACGAGTGAAGCTCCTACAGTACCACTAGTATCATATGCACAATATCATAAGAAAACACAATACACAGATATACTAAAAATAAAGGTACTTTATTTTTATGACAATATGCCAAAGTATCTCAGTGAGTACCCTCAGTACGAGGATAGCAAATATACACAAGATATATGTACACAAGACCAAAATATGCAGTAATAGCAATAGAAAACTGTGCAAACAATGTATAGTCACAATAGGATGCAATGGGGGCACATAGGGATAGGGGCAACACAAACCATATACTCTAGAAGTGGAATGCGAACCACGAATGGACCCCAAACCTATGTGACCTTGTAGAGGGTCGCTGGGACTGTAAGAAAACAGTGAGGGTTAGAAAAATAGCCCACCCCAAGACCCTGAAAAGTGAGTGCAAAGTGCACTGAAGTTCCCCAAAGAGCACAGAAGTCGTGATAGGGGAATTCTGCAGGAAAGACCAAAACCAGCAATGCAACAACAATGGATTTCCAGACGAGGGTACCTGTGGAACAAGGAGACCAAGTCCAAAAGTCACGATCAAGTCGAGAGTGAGCAGATGCCCAGGAAATGCCAGCTGTGGGTGCAAAGAAGCTGCCACTGGACAGTAGAAGCTGAGGATTCTGCAAGAACGACAAGGGCTAGAAACTTCCCCTTTGGAGGATGGATGTCCCACGTCGTGAAGAGTCGTGCAGAAGTGTTTTCCTGCAGAAAGACCGCAAACAAGCCTTGCTAGCTGCAAAGCTCGCGGTTAGGGTTTTTGGATGCTGCTGTGGCCCAGGAGGGACCAGGATGTCGCCAATTGCGTGAGGGGACAGAGGGGGCGTCCAGCAAGACAAGGAGCCCTCTCAGAAGCAAGCAGCACCCGGAGAAGTGCCAGAACAGGCACTACGAAGTGGGTTGAAACGGTGCTCACCCGAAGTTGCACAAGAGAGTCCCACGCCGCCGGAGGACATCTCAGTAGGTCGTGCAATGCACGTTGGAGTGCCGTGGACCCAGGCTTGGCTGTGTACAAAGGAAATCCTGGAAAAGTGCACAGGAGCCGGAGTAGCTGCAAAACACGCGGTTCCCAGCAATGCAGTCTGGCGTGGGGAGGCAAGGACTTACCTCCACCAAACTTCGACTGAAGAGTCACTGGACTGTGGGAGTCACTTGGACAGAGTCGCTGAGTTCAAGGGACCTCGCTCGTCGTGCTGAGAGGAGATCCAGAGGACCGGTGATGCAGTTCTTTGGTGCCTGCGGTTGCAGGGGGACGATTCCATCAACCCACGGGAGATTTCTTCGGAGCTTCTAGTGCAGAGAGGAGGCAGACTACCCCCACAGCATGCACCACCAGGAAAACAGTTGATAAGGCGGCTGGATCAGCGTTACAGTGTCGCAGTAGTCGTCTTTGCTACTTTGTTGCAGTTTTGCAGGCTTCCAGTGCGGTCAGCAGTCGATTCCTTGGCAGAAGGTGAAGAGAGAGATGCAGAGGAACTCTGATGAGCTCTTGCATTCGTTATCTAAGGAATTCCCCAAAGAAGAGACCCTAAATAGCCGGGAAAGAGGGTTTGGCTACTTAGGCTCCTTCAGGTGTTGCTAGCCTATCCTCTCTCCTATCAGAAGGAGTCTCTGACGTCACCTGCTGGCCCTGGCCAGTCAGAGCAGTCCAGTGTGCCAGCAGCACCTCTGTTTCCAAGATGGCAGAGGTCTGGAGAACACTGGAGGAGCTCTGGGCACCTCCCAGGGGAGGTGCAGGTCAGGGGAGTGGTCACTCCCCTTTCCTTTGTCCAGTTTCGCACCAGAGCAGGGCTGAGGGGTCCCTGAACCGGTGTAGACTGGCTTAGGCTGAAATGGGCACCATCTGTGCCCATGAAAGCATTTCCAGAGGCTGGGGGAGGCTACTCCTCCCCTGCCTTAACACCTTTTTCCAAAGGGAGAGGGTGTAACACCCTCTCTCTGAGGAAGTCCTTATTTCTGCCTTCCTGGGCCAAGCCTGGCTGGACCCCAGGAGGGCGGAAACCTGTCTGAGGGGTTGGCAGCAGCAGCAGCTGCAGCGAAACCCCTGAGAAGGCAGTTTGGCAGTACCCAGGTCTGTGCTAGAGACCCGTGGGATCATGGGATTGTGCCAACAATGCCAGGATGGCATTGAGGGGGCAATTCCATGATCATAGACATGTTATATGGCCATATTCGGGGTTACCATTGTGAAGCTACACATAGGTAGTGACCTATGTGTAGTGCACGCGTGTAATGGTGTCCCCGCACTCACAAAGTCCGGGGAATTTGCCCTGAACCATGTGGGGGCACCTTGGCTAGTGCCAGGGTGCCCACACACTAAGTAACTTAGCACCCAACCTTTACCAGGTAAAGGTTAGACATATAGGTGACTTATAAGTTACTTAAGTGCAGTGGTAAATGGCTGTGAAATAACGTGGACGTTATTTCACTCAGGCTGCAGTGGCGAGCCTGTGTAAGAATTGCCAGAGCTCCCTATGGGTGGCAAAAGAAATGCTGCAGCCCATAGGGATCTCCTGGAACTCCAATACCCTGGGTACCTCAGTACCATATACTAGGGAATTATAAGGGTGTTCCAGTATGCCAATGTGAATTGGTGAAATTGGTCACTAGCCTGTTAGTGACAATTTGGAAAGAAATGAGAGAGCATAACCACTGAGGTTCTGGATGGCAGAGCTTCAGTGAGACAGTTAGCCATAACACAGGTAACACATTCAGGGCACACTTATGAGCACTGGGGCCCTGGCTGGCAGGGTCCCAGTGACACATACAACTAACACAACATATATACAGTGAAATATGGGGGTAACATGCCAGGCAAGATGGTACTTTCCTACACTCTGCCCCTCCAGATCTTCTCCTCCTCCTCCCCCCTGCCCCTCCAGATCACATCCTCCTCCTCCCCCCTGCCCCTCCAGATCTCATCCTCCTCCTCCTCCTCCTCCTCCTCCTCCTCCTCCTCCTCCTCCTCTCCACATCTCCTCCTCATCTCCTCCTCCTCATCTCCTCCTCCTCCTCTCCAGATCTCCTCCTCCTCCTCCTCTCCAGATCTCCTCCTCCTCCTCCCCAGTCCTCCTCCTCCTCCTCCTATCCAGATCTCCTCCTCCTCCGCCCCTCCAGATCTCCTCCTCCTCCTCCGCCCCTCCAGATCTCCTCCTCCTCCTCCTCCGCCCCTCCAGATCTCCTCCTCTTCCTCCGCCCCTCCAGATCTCCTCCTCTTCCTCCGCCCCTCCAGATCTCCTCCTCTTCCTCCGCCCCTCCAGATCTCCTCCTCTTCCTCCGCCCCTCCAGATCTCCTCCTCTTCCTCCGCCCCTCCAGATCTCCTCCTCTTCCTCCGCCCCTCCAGATCTCCTCCTCTTCCTCCGCCCCTCCAGATCTCCTCCTCCTCCTCTCCAGATCTCCTCCAGATCTCCTCCTCTCCAGTCCTCCTCCTCCTCCTATCCAGTCCTCCTCCTCCTCCGCCCCTCCAGATCTCCTCCTCCTCCTCCGCCCCTCCAGATCTCCTCCTCCTCCTCCGCCCCTCCAGATCTCCTCCTCCTCCTCCGCCCCTCCAGATCTCCTCCTCCGCCCCTCCAGATCTCCTCCTCCTCCTCCTCCTCCTCCGCCCCTCCAGATCTCCTCCTCCTCCTCCTCCGCCCCTCCAGATCTCCTCCTCCTCCTCCGCCCCTCCAGATCTCCTCCTCCTCCGCCCCTCCAGATCTCCTCCTCTTCCTCCGCCCCTCCAGATCTCCTCCTCTTCCTCCGCCCCTCCAGATCTCCTCCTCTTCCTCCGCCCCTCCAGATCTCCTCCTCTTCCTCCGCCCCTCCAGATCTCCTCCTCTTCCTCCGCCCCTCCAGATCTCCTCCTCTTCCTCCGCCCCTCCAGATCTCTTCCTCTTCCTCCGCCCCTCCAGATCTCTTCCTCTTCCTCCGCCCCTCCAGATCTCTTCCTCTTCCTCCGCCCCTCCAGATCTCCTCCGCCCCTCCACATCTCCACCCCCTCCTCCTCCTCCTCCTCTGCCCCTCCACATCTCCTCCTCCTCCTCCCCTCCACATCTCCACCCCCTCCTCCTCCTCCTCCTCCTCTGCCCCTCCACATCTCCTCCTCCTCCTCTGCCCCTCCACATCTCCACCCCCTCCTCCTCCTCCTCCTCCTCTGCCCCTCCACATCTCCTCCTCCTCCTCTGCCCCTCCACATCTCCTCCTCCTCTGCCCCTCCACATCTCCTCCTCCTCTGCCCCTCCACATCTCCTCCTCCTCCTCTGCCCCTCCACATCTCCTCCTCCTCTGCCCCTCCACATCTCCTCCCCCTCCTCCTCCCCTCCACATCTCCTCCCCCTCCTCCTCCCCTCCACATCTCCACCCCCTCCTCCGCCTCTGCCCCTCCACCCCCTCCTCCGCCTCTGCCCCTCCACATCTCCACCCCCCTCCTCCGCCTCTGCCCCTCCACCCCCTCTGCCCCACATCTCGTCCCCCTCCACATCTCCTCCCCCTCCACATCTCCTCCCCCTCCACATCTCCTCCTCCTCCTCTGCCCCTCCACATCTCCACCCCCTCGGCCCCTCCACATCTCCTCCCCCTCTGCCCCTCCACATCTCCTCCCCCTCTGCCCCTCCACATCTCCTCCCCCTCTGCCCCTCCACATCTCCTCCCCCTCTGCCCCTCCACATCTCCTCCCCCTCTGCCCCTCCACATCTCCTCCCCCTCTGCCCCTCCACATCTCCTCCCCCTCTGCCCCTCCACATCTCCTCCCCCTCTGCCCCTCCACATCTCCTCCCCCTCTGCCCCTCCACATCTCCTCCCCCTCTGCCCCTCCACATCTCCTCCCCCTCTGCCCCTCCACATCTCCTCCCCCTCCCCCACCTCCTCCTGCCCCTGCTTTACCCCCTCCCCCTGCTTTACCCAATCCCCCAGCCCTCCATATCTCCTCCATTACCCCCCCACCTCCTGCCCCTCTATTACACCCCTCCATTACACACCTCCATTAACACCTCCCCACCTCCTCCTGCCCCCCCCATTACCCCACCTCCTCCTGCCCCCGCTTTACCCCCTCCCCCACCACCTCCTGCCCCCGCTTTACCCCCTCCCCACCTCCTCCTACCCCCGCTTTACCCCCTCCCCCACCTTCTCCTGCCCCCGCTTTACCCCCTCCTCCACCTTCTCCTGCCCCCGCTTTACCCCCTCCCCCACCTCCTCCTGCCCCTGCTTTACCCCCTCCCCACCTCCTCCTGCCCCTCCATTACCCCTCCAAACCTCTCCTCGCCCCTCCATTACCCCTCCCCCACCTCTTCTCGACCACACCATAACCCCTTCCCCACCTTTTCCTACCCCTCCTCCTGCCCCTCCCCACCTCCTCCTGCCCTTCAACCCCTCCCCCACTTCATCCAGCCCCTCATGACCCTCCCTCACTTCCTCCTGCCCCTCCATAACACTCCCCCCTCCCCTTTTGGAGTTCCTGCTTTTTGGAGCCCCTATTTGCTGGAAGCCCTCTCTCTTTGTTAAATGCTCTGAGCACAGCTGTAGTGTAGCTTTCCAGGTTGTTGAGCCCAAACTACATTGTGGCTGGGACCGAGACACTGTCAGGTGTAATGGGAGTATGTGTGTAAAAAGCAAAAATGAACAATTTAAGACTATTTAAAAGGGGGTTGAATCTGGTATGAAGTTATATAACAACAATATTAATGTTACATCAAATCACTGAATGGCACTGCACACACAGAAGTATGAATCACACCAATGTGAGACGTAGGGTTTTTGGTTGAGAGGCATGTGAGCCCTCCTCAAGCAACAATGACAATACCTGCCAGGGTTAACCACAGAAAGTCAGTAAATCAACCTTTGCTTAATCCTCTGGTAGCCGGTCACAAAGGTATTCAGGCTTAACCTAGAGGCAATGTGTAAAGTATTTATGCAGCACACAAACAGAAATCAGAATACAAATCAGACACCAATTTAGAACAAAATTTGCAATCTAATAGGTCTAACATTTACTGGAGTTGGAGCTACTGGCATTGTAAATGCCTACCCTGCCGCATATTTTAGTCCTTTCTGCCACATAATTCTAGTGGCCCTGCATATAACTAAAGGGCTGGTAGGCCTACTAGGAATATTTTGTTAAAAAAGGTCTTAAACCACCAACTAATCCAAGGTGCAAAACGTATTTGCTTGGCAGTAGGTACAGGCCACATTGTCCGCTGGGCAATGAAAAAATAATTGTACTCAGAGAATGTGTGCTTGCTGGTCCCTTTACTGCAGTCTGGGGAGTCGAACAAAACACCCATGATTTTTCACACACTTGAGGAGAGCCACATCACATTATGTTAATGATCCTCAGTCTTTAACTGAAATATTACTTTAAAAATATTGACCATTGTACAGCATAATCAACTGTATGCTATCCTAAAGGTTAGTTTTATTAATACACTTACACACAGCTTAAGTTTCACAGACTCCAACGTGTGTAGTTCATTTAGTCAGGTTTCTGCTTTGTATTTGCAGCTTGTATCATAAAAATAAAACTACAAGTCCCAGAAAGCAAAGCAGAAACAAAATAAATGAGCGAACCATGCATCGAACTAGGGAGCTGGCCAACACTACAAAACAGGACTCGAAGGTCTGGTTTCCAGCGTGTATCACGTTATAAAACTACAAGTCCCAGAATGAATATGTGTGCTGCAAATAACATGTACTAAGCAGATCAGAGTGCATATAGTGCAAAAACGTCAAAATAAATGGCAATTAATGTTCTTTCTGGGAGAAAATGTACTTTTGTCTAATGGAAGCTTGGACTCAAAGTAGCACTCAGTGTTAATGTGCCTGCTACAAAGACCATGAACTAGGCAAATCACAAAGTGCATGTAATGTTAAAATAACTGGCGATTTATGTTCTTTCAGGAGAGAGAACATAATTTTATCTAGTGAGAGCTTGAAGTCATCATAATGTCGCACAGAGGGTTAATATGCCTGCTACAAAGAACATGTACTAAGCAGATCAGAGTGCATATTAATGTAACAATGATACCGCCGATCAAGTTTGCGCTCTAAGCGCCATGGCAGCCACTGAGAGGAGGATTAGCAACACAAAAGGATGCAGGACTAAGAGCTGAACCTTTTTAAACACTCACCCCCAGTCACAGATCTGGGTTTGATCCATCATTCTTTTGCTCACCAGGCCACCCCTGTTTTGACTCAGCCATATGCTAATCAGTCGTGACCCTGGGTCAGCACCCCATCTCTATCTGTGTTGCTAAAGCCACTGAGCGCTGACAAAAGAAAAAAGTAGTTTGCCCACGCTGAAGTACATCGGCAATCGTGCAATTATCCCTGGAACAGTGTTTCCAAGGCAGTAACGAAACGGCCACAAGGTGGGACTAACGTACAGCGGTTACCAATGACATCAGGTGATTTTTTTTTATTTTTTTTTTTTAAAGAAAGCCCATGTGAAGTTGACGTAGTAAAAAGCCTACAATAGTTACAACAGGTCAAAGCGCTTGTGTGCTCGACCTAAAAATACAGTAACATTAAATAAATAAAATTTGACTAAAACAAGAAAATTCTGAAGGAATGAGTAGAACCGGCTATATACAGTTACATAGATTAAGGTTAAGTTCAGCACTTAAAAACACAAAGCACTACTCGCAGTTATGTTGTCCTGCTAGTTTGGGGGAAAGTCACAAGTGCAGGCCAACTGCAAGAGTGTATGCCAGATACAGAAATCAGGTTAGTTCTGCTGCAAAAGTTAACTTCTCAAACTCTGGTGTAAAGAAACCAGTACGCTGTGGAGGAAGCTGCAAAGAGCAGGAAGAGTGTGTTGCAGCTGGCCGTCGTCATAGCACAAAGAGCAGACCAGGTATTACAAAAAGTCATTACTGAAGTGCAAAGATACTGTCAGTCACTTATGGAGCTTCATTTTCACACTGGCAGTCATCATAGGCTGTCAATGCTGTAGTGTGAAGTGCAGATCTCTGGTGGACAGGCACTATAGTGTGAAGAGTCCGGTCCACGGGAGATTTGGATTGGTGGCAGGCCCAGGTGGCAAGATCTTGATGCAAAATAGTCTTAAAGAACTCTAAACCTCAGGATTTCTACTTTTGCTTCTGAGGAGTGCACTCTGATGCGACTCAAGGGCCAAGTGCCTGGGGTGATGCCTTGCTGGGGGAATGGGTGTAAATCAAGGACTCTCACTAGCAGGGCTCAGACAGGTCCAACTGCAGTTCCAGTTGCAGCAAACCAGCTGCAGAGTGGCCTCTGGAGCTTATTTTGTCCCTTTAGCTCATATCAGGAAAATCAAGCCAGCTGATACTTCCTCCCTGCACTGGTCCCAGTAAGTCTGGAGTAACAAAAGGCTAGTGTCCAGTCCTTTGTGCATGCAGAGGAAGCTCCTTGAAGTGGGGCTGTGCACACCTCCACCCTTCCCATCCTGATAAGGGTGGATGAGCCCGCCAACACCTAGGGCCTGATTACAACTTTGGAGGAGGTGTTAATCTGTCCCAAAAGTGACGGATTTACCACCAGCCGTACTACGAGTCCATTATATCCTATGGAACTCGTAATACGGCTGGTGGTATATCCGTCACATTTGGGGCGGATTAACACCTCCTCCAAAGTTGTAATCAGGCCCCTAGTCTCCCTGTGTGTTACTGTCTGGGAAGGATACACAAAAGCCAATTGCACCAGTTGTGAAACCTAGGACACATGCTGCAGGCACCAAACGATTGGGACAAGAATATGACAACTTTCTGAAAGTTGTATCTTCAGAACCGCAAGTTAAAATTCAACGTTAACATTAAAGATGATTTCAAATTACAATTCCTTAGACACTGCCTACATGTTCCTAAACAAAAGTCAAAGCAAATGTAATGTTAACCACCTTCATTATCTTGGACCAAAACAACTCCTAAACTTTTAGCACTTGAATCAGTGGCAACAGTACACTTCCTTCCTGGAACAAACACCTTTAGAGGTACCGTTTCAAACCTTCCTTTAAACCACAAAAACTGAATTCCCTCCCTCAGAACAGTATGAATAACCTGATTTTGTTCCAAACTATGTTCTCCACATATCTACTAGAGAATTCAGTCATGTCCGGGAAGGATAGTAACTCCACTATTTTTCAGGGATTCCAAGTAAGTAACAGTGTTAACTTACCTTTGCTTGGTGGCATTCCAGGAAGCCAACTGTGTGACCTGAATACAAAATCACTTACTTACAGAAACAGCATTTGTTAGCTGCAAGCTAAACTATAATTCTCAAATGTATGAAGAACTTTAATCATGCTAGCACTGTGTTATTCCCATTTTCTCTCAAAAATCAGAATGTCAACTTGGTAAAACCGGATTCCAACCATATCCCCTGAAAATCTGAATCTGGTGTGCCCAGTCCAAAAGGGTTGCACACAAATGCCCCAAAAGGTGTAATAAAAGACGGGAGTTCTTTACAACCTCCACTCTAAACTGACAACAAGCTGAGGCTGAATCTAAAGTCGTTATCTATTGAGCTTGGTCCAAAACAGACAACAGTTCAGAAACTATAGGAACTTCTCCTTAACTACCTGCCAGTCGAGAGCACAAAGTTGACACAGTTTGATTTCACCAGAGTTTTTTCACAACAACAATCAAAGCCAACCATTCTGACACCTCAGTGGGGGACAATGACCCCTGTATCACAGAGTCCAATTCGATTTCACAGATAGACAATGATAACCTCTCTGTGCGGCAATCTAACATTTTAGCCCAATCCTTGCAGCTTAAGTAGTGAGTGCATTTTTTTTTTGTTAAAGCACCCCCCTCGTCCCTAGTTCTACCAGAAAGAAGTTTTGAGATCTGGACCTAAATCAGTCCACATCCACTAACATACCACATGCACCAGTCACCATGTAGATATATACATGCAAGTTGGCTATGATTTCATCTACTGTACTATCAATTATGCTAAAATATGCCTATCACTGACAAAATGATAGGCTTGATTGATGTGAACAGGTTGGAACACATCCAGTGCTGAGAAAATGTCTGCCAAAATAAATAATCTCAATCACAATGTACAAGAAGTTCAACAGCAAAGCTGCTGAAAGATTACCCTAATACAATTAGAATTACTAGTCTAACCGTAGCTTTTACATTAAATACAAACTAAAACCATAAACACCTTTGCATATGTAACAGCCCAGCTATACTAGAATGTGTTCCGTAACCATGATTCCAAACTTCCTGGCAAGGCAGATGACCAACTTAAGCAAACCTCAAGTACTCAGGAACTCTCTATAGAAGTGTCACAGTGCTTTATGCTTTTGAATCTGCCTCTAAATGGCTCGCAAGTCCTAAGCCCACCTCCAATCAGCACTCCAAGTCAACTCCAAAAAGCACACTCCTGTAATCACATAGAATATTCCCCTGGACAGTGTATGCCTCAAATCAAAGTTAAAATTGACCCTTAAGCCACCAGCCATGAAACAGAGCTCCAACTGAGCAGTATACACCACTCTATGACATCTGGCATAACTTTTCTTGTGCACCAATACGGCCAATAGGTGTGATCACTGGCCTGTCAACATTAACAAGTCAGGCCTCCTATACTTAGCATAAACTTTCGCACAATGCAAACAGTAATGAAATTACAAATGTTTACAGAAGTAGTCAGCAAAGTCAGGGGCCTCGATAAATCTACTTGCCTACTCGCTATGGCGAGTCAGATTTTATAATCTTGAGCTAAATTTAGAACCTACTTGCAAGTTCTGGGGATTTGACAAAGAACATGTGTTCTGATGACTCAGTAAGTGAAGTTGCACTAAAGATGCCATTACATTTGTTATCTTGTCACATTTGCTCAGAGAAAGAGGTCGTAAGTCAGGTTACTTCTGACTGCGGAGTTCAAGGATTTTGTAAAGTGACCTGCTGTTCAAAAAGCATGAAATGAAAGGTTGCAGGGTGTCACACTTTTTCTTAACACACAAAATTTAAAAAGCTAATAAGTCAACTGTACAAACATTTCAAAACGTATTTCAGTAATTGTGAAAGTCTGTTTTTTGTACTCCTGCAAGATTAAAAATATTTTTAAAAGAATGGAAACAAATCAGAACTATACAGTTTCATCAGTGAAGCTTCAAGTTAGTGGTAATGTTTTGGGCCATTTCAATGTGAAATTTACTGTCTGTGAAAGGATAGTGCGCTACCAAGCCATGCTATAGTAATATATTTAATAAAAGTGAGAGTTTAAACATGAACTGAGAAATAATTCTGCCCCTGTGCTGGTGGCAATGCTATTTGTTAACTATGAGGCAAGTCAGGGAGTATGTACCATATATGTGGGTTAGATTCTTATTATACATGGAGCAAAGATTTAGCCCAATTACTCAAAGGTGTCGTTTTGTGTGCAGCAGAAATACTGAACTCAAATATTTGAAGATGCAGTCATGTAAGAATGAAGAAAGAGTAGGCACTGTAAAATAAAATATATTTGCCTAGATTACACGATTTGAGACCAGTTTATGGGTCAAGTACGTTTCAGTTAGGTCAATGAGATTATTCAGGTTACTCGACCTGCAGGTCTACTAACATTTTTATGATTTTTCAAGGCCTGAAAGTTCTACATTTCACAAAAGGGCTTATCAAGGATTCTCACACTACAAACCTATACTCATGGGTTATCAGAGAGGTAACAACAAAACTCTCCTAGTAGAGTAATCAGATTTCTTTTAACAAAATATCTTTCAGTAGGCTTTAATACAGAGTAATAACAATCTAAACTTAAATGCCTATTGACTATTAACATGCTTTTCACAATGTCAGGCATCCTGTCTTTGTACTAATGTTTCGTAATATACAGGTCGGCCCCATAGCCGTAATCATTGAGCTGCAACTATCACCAACTCAGTCCTGCTGTACTGAGTATACACTTTGCCACAAGTCAAAAAGTGAATAATTTTTAGTGGAAGCACACAACCTATTCCCAATCAATTATTCTACTCGGGGAAACCAACATAGGGTGGAGCATGAGCCCATCTCGCAGCAGTACTCAAAACTATTTTGTTGGTCCAGCAATAGCAGCAATACCTGAAATGCATGTGGCTTATTGAAGAACTGGTCATCCTATTCTGCTCTCAAACTGCATTGTGATGTCAAATGTTTATGATGGAAGGGGTTATGTGCTACTTCCAGATAAAGTAGAATAATAAATCATTAATTATCTGCTCATCTAAGACACTATCAGCACCATGTACATGCCCATGAAAGTTCCATTCTATACCGCTAATGCAGCTGGATAAACAAACAAAATAATCACAGCTGCATGGAAGAATCATTTCTGTTGTGGAATCACACACCTTCTATCCAAAACATGCACCCCTGTGCATCAATCTCCGGGTAGAGCGTAAGCCCCTCTCTGCAGTACTCTTGAAACCAGTTTTTTAAGTCGATCATACCTCGGGTGACAGATGCGCTGTCAGTCCAGACCAAAAAGCTAGCTGAAGGACAGTTAAATAATTATGTAACAACGAAGGATGATGTGTTCAAGAGATCAGGTCAAAGATGTGTCCAACTGCCTTACCATGGGGATGGATAATAAATATATTTTTTAACATTTGTATAATCCCTCCATACAAATGACCTTTAGTTTTAATTGGTTGTCAAACCTAATCTAAAATACAACAACTCTCAAGGTAAACATACAAAATTCACCTCAATCACCTTTCCCATTACAAAACAATCTGTGCAGCATAGAAGAGTGAGGGAAAGCAACAATGTATTTCTTTGAAGAGACATTTCAAGAGGGCTGTGGGTAAGGAAGTCCTGAGCGAAATGTGCACATATTATTCAGACAACTAATGGGAGAACACAGACACACAAGCAAATGACAGCAGGGCTTGACCTCTTCAGGAGATACAGATTCTGGAACCATGCATATGTAACCCTTTAATCTGGTACTTTTCAGTAAATCCTACCATGGAACACCTCTCCTACACGCTTGCCAGCCCCTTGTCAAGGACCGGCCAGATCTCTAAAATGTTCACACAAGGGAATTCCATATTTAGATCAGTGTAAATCTTAAATGTGCCACAGCAAAAACAGAGCAGGCTAGCCCTCCAGGCATTTTGTATCCTATCAGAAATACCCATTGATCTTACAGCTAGTCCTACAAGCAGATTAGAGCTGTTTTCCTCAAAGCACAGTGCTGTCCCATCATATAGGCGCTGTATCTCATCAGATCAAGCACTGTGCTACAGAAGAGGACTATTGCCTAATACTGCTAAAGCCTACTCCAGTATGGACTAAAACTTAAGAGTCATTGAAGAACAAAGTATAGCAAGGACAAAGAGAATACTTGCTAGACCAAAGCAGATTACCTCCGCCCTACACTTGCCAACGTTCTACTCCAATATGCTGAATAGTGCCCTAAAAAGGAAAGAACATACAAGTACGCCAAACATGTATGCCACAATGAGGATCAATTAACCCACTTACCTGGAAGGTGGCAAAAATGAAATACCATTTCAATGTAGGTTTGAAGAATAATATGGTGCAACATTTTACATATGCCTTATGGCATCATGTAAGATGACAAACGAAACTGTAAAAAGTCAGATATTCAGTAAGGTGCTGAAAGAAGAATTGTGATGTCGGACTCAACAAGGAATCAACAAGTGGAAGGAAAACAAAAAGGTCTTTCTTTCTTGTGAAGAGGTTTGATAGACATTCAAGTGCTTTGGTATTTAAGCAAATTACCTAAAGTTTTAGGAACCAATGATACAATGGTGCAAAAAGCAAACTAAATGGAACTTAACACCCACCCATTGCTTTGCTTCCTGATCATTTTCCAAAAATCAAAGTTTCATTAAATGTATATGGTTTAGTACACCACTTAATTCAAATATCATATTATTTAGTTGGGTGATAAAGGGTGGCAAGGCAATGAATAACATTTGAAAAGATGCAAGTTAAAAGCAAGAGAGACGCATATGCTCTCCAAATGCATGTGAAAGAATATTGCATTTATTTATAGTCCATTCACTTTCTGATCTCAAAACTACCAGGAAGAGTGTTTAGTAACACCACTAGGCTGAAGATAAATAGCATATGCGTTTTATGCTATAGTATTACACCACAAACAGAATGCAAACAGAATCACATACAACATATTCATCACGTAGGTGCAATTGCTAGGCAAGACAAATAGGACTACAGTATGTACGCCCTATAAAATGATCCAATATCAAAAGTTAAAGTACTTTAAATAATCTTTACAAAATTCTACAAAAATGACTTCTTTCTAAGCAGGTTACACCTACCAAGTAGATGACATATTTACATCAGTTACATTTTTTTCATTGTGCGCTGAAAAATCATTTTAATCCTAAACCCTACAATGCTTCAAAAATGTATACAACTCATGATATCTACAATGACTGATATGCAAAAATGTACTTACAAATTAGAGCCCTTTCCTTTTTCTCCTGAATCTGTGTTCTCAACACAAATGTTAAATCTACATGTGCCTGTATCTACAGCTTCCTCTCTTTGGTCCACTCTGTGGGTATACTTTAAATAAGTGCATTCTAACTGACTCTGTGGCTTCAAGATTACAGGGTAACTTTCATTAAGGACCTTTTGACTGCTGCTTCCTGTTATCTTGCTTGTCTCATTTGTAATGTTCACTTTTTCTGTACACAAGGCTGACTTCGGTCCTTGACTTACTACTTCCTTTACAGACTGCTGCTCTTTGAGCACATTTAATTGCAGTGGTGATTCTTTTATGCTAGAGTTACTTTCCTTACTAACTACTGGATCTAATTCATGCAGTTTTCTGGAACTGGACTGATCAAGTGTCAAAGCACCAAGTGTCTGCTCTTTCACAGTTTCACTAATAAGAATGTCCGATTTCTTGGGCTCAGTGGAAATCACAGGTAGCGTTAGTACCCCCTTCATGGGTTCTTTTCCCTTATGAACCTCTGAGTTTTGTGTAGTTTTAGCAGGTTGCCCATCCAGTCCAAAAGCTACCTTTCTAAGAAGAGCTTGTGCATGAGACTCCCTTGTGGGTGGAACAACACTGTATAAATGCTGTCCATTTACAACTACAGTTCTCACCTTCCCAGGAACGTACTGTAAGCCAGCTACAAAATTCCCTAAAAAGGTGACTGGAAATGTACTTCTGGAAAGGTCAGCACTCAATACAATTTGTCTAAAACTGGTGCTACCCAGCTTTTCCGGGTGCTCATTAGTGTCTTTATGAAGAATTATGTCCGCTTTTCCACACGGGCTAGTCACTTCATTGGGAACGAGTGTATTTTTCGGAGTAGTTTGCATTTGCACATCATGAGTGTAAGTTTCACTTGTGCATGATTCACTTGTTTTTCCTTCACTTTTATTCAGTTGGCGTGAAACTACACTGGAGTCTTTACTCTGCTCTTTTCGTTTCTCAGTGTTCATTTGGTGCTGCGATAGGACCGCCTCCTTTCTTTTCTCTGACAGGTTCGAAACACAGAGGGCATCTCCAGGCTGTATACTACTGACAGACTCTTTGGCCTTTTCAGCCAAAAACCTCCTAATTTCTAGTTCAATGCTATCATCACTGTCCACTGAACTGTTGTCATCACTTTCCGCAATACACTCTTGCTTCAGTGATTCACTTGTACGAGTGGGATGAAAAGGATTTGGTGCATCAAGTTTCTGTAAAATATCTGATGTTGAACAGATGTCAGTCTTAATTTCATTTTCCTTTTCCTGCTTCAAGTTGTCATCTGAAACTTTCACCTCATTTTGCTGCATCTCTTTGGGTTTCAAAAGACAGCTTTTCAATGCACCAGGGCACTTCAATGAAAATTCTTTTTGTTTCAAGGCATCAAATGTCTCCAAATCCTGCGTTTCAGTTTCGCCAAACCTAACTTTTTTCTTACAGTGCAACTTTTGGTCCTTTGCTCTTTTCTTACACTTTCGCTTTGATCTAAGTAGATCTTTGATTGCAGCGTCAAGATCTTCATCACTGTCTAGTGAACTGCTTTTATCACCCGAACAATTGCGCTGTCTGGTTCGGAAAGGTCCCCTCTCGTGACCTCCCCCATCAAAAGAAGCCCGGGGCGGTGTCATATCAACTGAAGCAACTATATGATGAGAAGCTGTTTTGAAGTCCATAGGCAATGCTTGTTGTGTGCACTTACCAAACAGGTTATCTTGCAAGGCTTTTGCATCATTGTTCAAACCATTTTCACTTTGGTTGAGGAGATTTAACTCCCCCTGTTTTGCCACCCGAGAGGGCTCTGCTGTGTCAATATTTTCCTTTTCACTAGGTGCAGTTTCTCTTTCCTCTTTCTTTAGTTTTCTTTTGTGAGACAAGGATAGCTTTTTGCCAGGTGGAGAGGTTTTACAGCTGATGATTGGTTTACTCTGTGGTCTAGTTATAGGTTTATGATCCTCAGTTTTTAAGCCGCTTTCAGATTGTGCTTTTTGAGCCAAGAAAGACCGGATTTCTTGTTCAATGCTGTCATCACTATCCACTTCACTGCTATCATTTTTGGACTGATGCAGGATAATAGGAGAATTAACAGTACATTCACAAGAGTTGGGATAGCTTTCCAATGGGGCTGGAAATATAGTCTTTGAAATGTCAAGTATGGCCTCAGCACACAGCAGTTCTGCTGCAGATTCTGCTCTGCGGGAGCCCATCAAAGAAATTTCACTTTGCACAATTTTATCCTCTGGCGGTGAAGATGGTATGTTAGGTTTAAGTGCTTTAGGATTCGGGCTACTGGCTCTGCTCAACTTTTGTTCAGTTGACTTGGTGTTAGTCCGCTTTCTCTTCTTGCCTGTTTTCTTAGGTTCTTCTGCTACAAAACCTTCTAAGGAAATCGGTGTGAAAGAATCTGCATGGTTTGTTACATGAAACTGATGTTTTAACAGACTACTGTGCTGCACAGCAAATTTACCTTCCTTTTTCTGTTTCTCCATTTGAAAAAGCTTAATGGCCTCCTCAATGCCGTCATCGCTGCTTGACCCAGAGGACTCATCCATCAGGTGTTTCACAGTTGATTGTGGTGCAGCATCAACTACTTGTCTCTGTTCTAACACAGAACCCCTCATGTTTGAAGTTTTGACAGCAGTTGCATTTTCCTTTAGACTCTTGGCGCTTGCGATCAATGTAGAATTAAGACACCTTGACTGTGGCCTGTTTTTGATTGCTTTGGGTTTCCCGAAGATAAATTGTTCAGAGTTTTGTTTTAAATCAGTGCAATTTGTTCTTTCAGGCCCTTTGATGTACTTCTCAGGTTTACCTTTGGGAAGTGATTCAGCCTTCTTAACAGAAGTAGTCCCAATCTTGCTGTTCTCCATCTGTTTTTTCTCAATTAAGAACTGTTCAATCTCAGCTCTAATACTGTCTTCAAAAGAATCATCACTGTCATCGCTGTCAGTAGAAACACGATTAAGCTTTTCACAGATTTCTACACTGACCTCTTTGTAGCTTTCTGAATCTTTTCCAGCCATCCTATCTCGAGGTTTGCTTAGCTGCGAAACTCTAGATTTGAAATGTTTATCATCTTCAATAGAGCTACAAAACTCTGCATCTGAAGAATTTGAACGACCACTTTCACCTTTATTTTTCAAGTACTCTTGAATGGCTTCCTCAATATCGCGGTCAACAGAATCATCACTGTCAGAATCCAACACCAAGGGTCCAAACTCTGTGTTCTCTTCCTCAGTGCTTACAATCTGACTTGGCAAGCCAACCTTAACACATTCTTGGGACTGGACTTTAACCACTCTGGCATCGACTGCAAATCCATCAACAAATTTATCTCCATTCCCGTTCTTTTGCATAATGCACTCATACTCATTGTTCATGTCAAGTGAAGATTCGTCAGTCTGAAGGTTGGTGATGATCATTTGCACTTTTGCATTGATAGGAGTTCCAGAAATATCCTCCTCAGATTCAGAGAAATGCACAGGAAATTTATAGCTCTTCGATGATCCAAAAGACCCCCATTTTGTCTGCAGAGCAACCACAGGAGGGGGATTCATAAGAAACATTCTAGCAAAAGTTGAAGTCTGTACATAGAATAATTCAAACCAGCCTCACATCCTGAAAGAGAGAAGAACAGTGATTAGATGTTGAGAATATAACTGCAACACTACCGTCGTTAAAACAACCAAACTCAATATTGTCCAGATTACTCCCATTCTACATATTCACAACAGGCCAGTCACAGAAATAAAGTGGAACAAACCCACATTTTAGGCTTAATCAGGCTTAATTTAAGGGTTTTAAAAAATTTGAAGGGTTAACATAAAGACATGCAGATTTGCCAACAAACAGTGTCCCAAAACAAGGGTGCTAAGCATGCAAGAAAGTAACCATCAGCTCAGTGAAATACTTGCTAAAACAGCCACAATATCAATTTGAAAATCTTGGAAATAAATATTTATTCTATGTTTGAACTGTATTTGGTGCTGGGTGGAGAGGGTTGTAACAACATACGGCACAATTGAAATTGTGCTGATTTGCAGACCTCTTGGCTTCATCAATGTTTGTCCATTGATGACGGAACACATACTCAAACTGATCACCTTGAATTTGTGTTTTTTTTCTATTATGAAACATTATTACATGGGAGCCACTATGCATGCTCAGCAGCCACTTAGTAAAGACGTTTCATATAGAATAAGTAAGTACTTATACTGGTAGTTAATAGTATGCATGCTAGTTAGCCATATTCTATTATTTATATATATATATATATATATATATATATATATCTCAATATCAATCACAAAATGGCTTGTGTACACTTGGTGGCAATCGTGGAATTTTGGTTTTCGTTTTCTAGATGGCTGAACGGCACTATCGTCTTTGGCAATGCCTGTGAGGAAATTCAACAAGCAATGGCAAAGCTAAAAAGCACGAGCTGCGGCAGTTGTGAGACATCATGCATTCTAAGAACACAGATATCACAATTATCTATGGAGCATGTGAGAAGTTACAACAAGGGACTACTTAACCTCATTAGTGCAGCTAATGCCCACACTACTCCACTGGTGCGGGTCACGACCAGTGACCTACACCAGGGATGGGGTTAAAGACATCCGATTTAAACACCCATGGGAGACATGGAAAAGCTTCCGTATCTCCCCCCACCCGCCCCTTTGTGACGTCAGCGTGCCACGACATCAGAATCGGTTTTCCCCACCGGAGCAGGAAGTGGAGGTAGGGCCGCTTCCTGCTCCGGTTGGGGAAAATTTGCCCAAATAGCCTCCCCTTTCAAACAAGGCCTTCCTGAAACTATTTCCTGGCCCTCGTTCCCAGCGAGTCTGCGAGAGAGGACCAGGAAACACCACTAGACCCCAAGGAATTCACCAGGGGGGTAGCCCCCTCTTGGATCAGGCCACTTTACTGTTGCATGCATCACACACACACACACACCATCAATTTTGTGACTGTCTACGTACGCTAATGTTTTACAGCAAGAGCTTAGCCAGTAGCAGAGATGGCGTCTCGTTAGATGACTGCTGCTCAAGTCCTAACTCAGGTTATAGAGGACAGCTCTGACGTAGGATCAGAGAATGAGATAGCAGATACTGAGACAGCATTTGAGGGATAGGACAATGTCGCAGACTCTGGGAGTAATTTTTCTGACAACTTCTCTTCTAGTGATTCTGAGTGAGGGGGAAGAGGACAGTCCTGCGGTCCCTTCTCGAACACAGTCGCGGGTTAGCCCAACCCAGAGAGCAGGTGCATGTGGCAGCAAACACAGGGAGAGTGCTCTCTCGGGACTTGAGTGCCTGTACCTAGTGCCTGCATCAGGAATGGATCACTCCAGGGTCAACATTTACATTGACGTTGACGGTTGTGTGATCCATTCCTGACACAGGCACTAGGCCTACCAACACAAGTGAGGTATCATTTTTTAATCAGGAGACTTGGGGAGTGCTGAGTGGAAGGAAATGTGTGGCTCCTATGAGATTCCAGAGTTTTCCATCACCAAAAAGGTGTTTTTTGCCAAATTTTGAGGTTTGCAAAGGATTCTGGGTAACAGTACCAGGTGAGAGCCCCACAAGTCACCCTATTCCGAATTTCCCTAGATGTTTAGTTTTCAAAAACGTAAAAGTTTGCCAGGTTTCCCCAGGTGCTGGCTGAGGTAAAGGCCAAAGACCATGGCTAGGCACTTTGCAAAAAATGCGTCAGTTTTCTTTGGGAAAATGTGATGTGTCCACGCTGTGTTTTGGGGCATTTCCTGTCGCAGGCACTAGGCCTACCCACACAAGTGAGGTACAATTTTTAATCGGGAGGGTTGGGGGAACACAGAACAGAAGAACAAGTGTTATTGCTCCTTGTCTTTCTCTACATTTTTTCCTTCCAAATGTAGGACAGTGTGTAAAAAAAGACGTCTATTTGAGAAATGCCCTGTAATTCACTTGGTAGTATGGGGACCCGGAATTCAGAGATGTGCAACACCTTGTCTTGTGCCCATTTTGGAAATACAAAAGGTTTCCTTGATACCTATTTTTGACACTGTATATTTCACCAAATGAATTGCTGTATACCCGGTATACAATAAAACCCCATTGCAAGGTGCAGCTCATTTACTGGCTCTGGGTACCTAGGGTTTTTGAAGAACTTACAAGCCCTATATATCCCCACAACCAGAAGAGTCCAGCAGACAAACAATATATTGCTTTCAAAAATCTGCCAAAGCTGGAAAAGGTTATAGAAGAAAACGTGGACAGAGATGGCTCTTTTTTTTTTTTTTACCTCAATTTCAATTTTTGTTAAAAATTTTAGCTGTTACTTTCTGTAGGAAAACCTTGAAGGGTCGACACAAATGACCCCTTGCTGAATTCATAATGTCTATTTTTTCAGAAATGTTGTGCTGTCCGGGATCCAGCACTGGTTTCACACCCATTTTTGTCACTAACTGAAAGGAGACGGAAAGCACACCACAAAAAAAAAAAATGGGAATGGGGTTTGCCCCAGTAAAATGCCACAATTGTGATGATAAATGTGATTTTCTGATTCAAGAATGCCTGCTCCTGAAAGCTGGGAAGATGGTGATTTTAGCACTGCAAACCCTTTTTGATGCCATTTTCAAGGCAGGGGGCATGCTTTCTTCTGTAGCCCTTTTTCCCTTTTTTCTCAAAGAAAAAAAAACTAACACAATTTGAGCTCTGTTTTGGCTAATTTCTTGGTCTCCTCCAGAGGAACATACAAACTCTGGGTACCTTTAGAACCCCTAGGATGTTGGAAACAAAGGAGACAAGGACACAAATTTGGTGTGGACAGCTTAAGGGGGCAAAGGTTATGAAGGCCTAAGCGCAAACTACCCAAATAGGAAAAAATAAAAGAAGGCTCTGGGGGTGGAAAGCAGCCTCCACTGTAGTAATACGAATACAGATAACCCATTCAGAAAGTAAAGATACCATGAATAGAAGAAAATGCTTAAAATACAAAGTTAGTATTTGGCTGGAAAGAAGCCTCGCACACTTGGAATACAGTGGCTGCAAGAAAACGTTGCCAAACAAACACACATTCAAATAAAACAAACATGACTATCTTAAATGTCTACGTGTGCCCAGGTAGACTAGAAAGCTTAGGTTTATATGTTGGCTTTAGAACACACAAACTATTCCCACGAAATGCAGATACTTAGGATAATGTACAACCAAATAGGAGCATTAAAAGATGCACAAACTATGCATGAAAACCAAGTCACTTACTTCTGATAGATACTGATTGGTCCTGGATAACCATGTATGCAAGCAACTTCTTGAGGTGAAACATCAGCCAAAAAAATAACTAATTAAGGTTTCAAATGACCTGCCAAATAATAACAAAATAGGAAAAGACAATTTTAAAATAATGCATAATTCAGGTAACACACACCAAGCAAAGAAGAACAAAAGTGAAAAAGTATTCATTTTCTTTTATTCCCCCCTAGATAAACTGAAGGCAATAAACGTAGTATAGTACATTACTCAGGGAGACAGTATTAGGGAACCCCACCACCCTTCGCTATTCTGACTCAGATCACTCCCAAAGTTCTTTGGCCACTACTGTAGTTCTCCTCCTTCTCCCTTCTACGAATTACGCACCTTATCTAGTATAGTGTGCACCATTGAGATTCCTGTATCGTCTGGCCACAGTTTCCGCACAATGTGCAGCAGTACGTTCAATGGAAGGAGCTGACCCAATGCTCAAGACAAGCATCTCTTAGGGTGTCAAAAGGTATGTAATACGTCTCTAACATATTGCAAAATGTCTGCTTCCTGCCAACCAATGCATCCTGCCCTGTTGCCAGTTTTTCCAATTCAGTTATACAGTTAAAATAAAAAAATAAATACAAAAATAAAAAGATGGTTATAAACTGCTTTACTTAATGATTCTGCAATTTAGTTTGGAAGTAAAATGTACACAATAATATTTGCAACATAAAAAAAGGGTACAGTTATACTGAACTGTAAAGCATGTAATAAAGACATCTTTTGAACAAGCATGTTGGAGGGGTGCTATTATTATTATTTTTTATAAACAAAAGAGAATGAGTTTAAACCAACCTGGGCAGTGTCGAACCAATACAGGCTCTTTTCTTAACGAAAGTCACAGAAGTGCAACTAACAGACTATGGCCTTGCACTGCTGCAGGTAAGGCTCAATAAGTTTTCAGAAGTTATTTCCTAATAAAGTCTAAATTCAGTTGTTAGAACCTTTTTTTCTTCTTTCTGCAAGGAGAATATATACATTTCCCCATAAAGAATTCTACTCCAGCCTGCATCAGAAGTAATAGTTCAGCCTTTTTCGGGGAGGGAGGGAAAGAGTTTGGTAAACTTCCTTGGACACTTAAGTTTGTGGTTGGTGCAAAACATCAGAGGACATTTCAGTCCTGGGAAAACCTCTTCCTGCCTACATCCAGGCCCACGCAAAAATGTTCATGAGAGGAAATCTTTGAATGAAAAAACGTGAGCAGACAGCTCATGACATTGATTTGCCAAGTTTTCTAGCTCTAAAATTTAAATATCCAGTCACTTATATAACACTCAGCTTTCTGCTCACTGTTATGGCAAACAAGGAAAAACACTGTGGACAAGTGGATAATGTCAGACTGTAGGCAATTTTTTTAATCCTCAGTTGGCAACCTATCCACTGGACAACAAGTAGAAGCTGAGTTAATTTACATTAATGGAGCAGTTCACAAAATGTTTCTTCTGGAACTTAAAATAGAAAGGAGCAACAATATATCCATAACCCAATCTCTGGTAAAATCAGAACCACTGCACAATAAAACCTTGCAAAATCTAAGCCCTAAAGTGACCTGAAAGCTAGTCTCTGCATATGTAGAGCATGTGAACATTCAAAGATTTGAGATAAAAAAAGTGGTCTTGTTTGTTCAGAGGCCAGTACTGTATTGTACTTAGCACTTTGCAGCAAGTAGCGTGCTATTCCGGGACCCATGTTTGAAGTAAGGTATAAGACTAATAAATGGTGTTTTTTCTTCCATGTGGATTACTTATGGTAAGTGGGTTAATTTAGAAATCATTGCTCTCATGTGGAGTTACTGTAACTGTTTTGAAAGGGATGAATCAATTGAAGTGGATTAGTAAATAGGAAAAAGGTTAATGGAAGTGGCGGACATGGGCACATGTTAGTTGGATGAATGTGATTAAGAAAAGGAAGAGTTTGGAAAGGGTGTTTGAGAGTCCATGGCAGTTGGAGAAGATTGGAATGAGTCAGACAGAGGTAGGGACATGGTCACTGGAAATCGGAAGGATTGAGCAGATTTAAAGAATAAAACGATCCAGACGAAATCATTGTCTTAGGGCCTGCATGTTTTCGTACATGATTTTTATTGTTCTTTGGTATTCACGGTAGAAGATTTGATTCATGCCCCTCAAACTAAAGTG
Organism: Pleurodeles waltl; assembly: GCF_031143425.1. Classification (NCBI taxonomy): domain Eukaryota; kingdom Metazoa; phylum Chordata; class Amphibia; order Caudata; family Salamandridae; genus Pleurodeles; species Pleurodeles waltl. The sequence goes on from NC_090445.1 coordinate 1,658,049,105, forward strand.
ATTTTGGGCATGGCATAATTACCACTAAATAATCATACTGAACGGGCAGTTAAGACCTTACAATACAATTCAGATTACTGTAGCAATCACTGTTTACCTAATAACGAATGGTCTTATAGTCACTCTTATAAAGCACTAAAAGTCCTTGTTAGAATCTCATCTGATTACAGTTTTGATGACATGTTTATTAGGTAAAAAGTTTGATCACGCACTAAGAAGTTGCATTCAATGAAAGTGTCTAAGCAGCAGCCTATATTTGTTGTTCAATTTACCATTGAACCTTTGTTCTTTTTACTGTCCATTTGAAGCTTCCCCCAGTCTATACATAATAATGTTTCATACCTCCTTAATAAAAACTGTGTTCTGCAAAGACCAATCTCGCTCAGAATTCTCCACCCATTTAAATTAATGTTATACGGTTCTCATGAGAGCCAACATGTGAAATGCTTCACTGACATAAGCCAGAAACCCAGTCTCTGGGAGCCAGTCAGTCAGATTGCGATCATCGCTCCTACTAGACCCTGATTTCGAAGTTAAGATTATCTTGACATTTGGCCAAAACCAAAGACCCAGGAAGATGAGTTCTCTATGTTCTAGCTCCCACTGGTTGTCCCTGCAGTAGAAGCCAGATGCCAAAACTAAAATTAAACAGTGTTTTCTGTGAAGGAACCAGTTGTGCTAACCAGGGTTGAGTTGTGCACTCTAAGCGTGCCCCAGTGAGCTTCCTCATCACTCATGCTCCACTCCCATCTACCGTCTTGGAGACCATGAAATGGCTCCAACACCTTTCCAAACTAAAGTTATCAGGTCTGTGCTGGAGCACCAGCGGAGATGCATTGATCTGAATTCTATGTCAGGACCGGAGACCCCGATTATGCTTCTTTTTTCACTTTAATTTTGACAGCAGCCAATCAGAGAGTATACACAGAAAAAAACTACAAATCCCAAGTGTATCCAGAACACATAACAACAGAGACAGTCCCCCTATATAACACTGACACTCATTAAACAACAACTCTTTCTTTGATGCCCGCAGCCAGTTAAGTTCTCTCTCGTTTTGTATCTAAACACGCTTTATGTTGTGGCTTTTGTTTATGCTGATCATGCTGCTCTGCAATCGCACTGTGTGCGCGTTGTATTAATTTTCCTCTTTGGTGTTTGGGAGCGTCTTTGCACCTCCTGGAGGCAGCCGCTCAGCTCACGTTTTACTTTGGTGGATTGGGAGCAGGGGAGTGAGGACTTGCGGCGATGCCATGCAGTACTCTTTCTATTTCTCACAGCCTATTCTACCATGCAGGCACGGAAATCCACTATTATCGAACACGCTGAAATGTGTGTCCTCGCCTCTTTGCAAGCATTTGGCTGTGTTTTTCTCCCCGCACTGCTCCCCAAGTGTGCTCTCCTTGGGATTGCAACAATTTCTACACAGGTTGGACCATTTTATCTTTGGGCAGAGCTCCCTCCATGTTCTATTAGTGTTTTAACCTGCTTTTAGGCTGGGTTTTTCTGCCCACTTTGTCCTACATCACCTGCATTTCTGCTCCTTTGGAGTTATATATTTCAGTCAGTATGGCTGCATACGAGGATCAAAGATGATGAATTATGTGGATGAGCATGCTGGATCCTTTGAGCAGGACCTGATTTATGCCTTGATGCTGGTGTGCATCAAAGTGAATCAAGCATTGGCCCAGACTATCAGGCCTATTAAACACCATCTCATTGGTTTTGCCGATCATCAGGGATGGGTGGCCCCCTCTGGATCCAAGATAGTCGAAGATCCCTCCTTGTCTGGCGGCTCACAAGCTCTCAATCCAGGCAAGAATCTGCATGCTGCAGACTTTGAGAGTTTTATCAGATCCCTGGCCGGGGATCAGGGCTATAATGCTTCTGCTGCCTCAAAGTCCAAGTCCAAGGAGGATCTGGCTTCCTCTTCCTCAGACCAGACCCCCTCGAAAACGCAAAAAGACGACTCACCACCAGGATGATTCTACTCCTCCCCCCAAAGTTCTTACTTTTGAACTAGAGGATATTGGGCATCCCCGCTCTACTCTATGGCTGCATCCCACAGAAGTAGCTGACTATCTGGAATCCCACATTAGGCATGGGTTTGAAAAGGAAGCTCGCTCCAGATAACGTTCTGAGTGCCCAAGACCAGATTTTTCCTCTAAGGTGACAGACACCTGAACTGGATCCTACTCGTCACTTATTTGAAGAAAATTTCAAAGGACCCAAAGAAGGGGATCGACCGTGCCTGGCGTGGTTGCCAGGACAAGCTTCTAGACGTGACTGGTCCATTGACCAAGATTTTAGAGATGGGGTTTTAAGCCAAGGATTCTGGGGACACTATTGACCCAGATGTCCTGGTTGGTTGGGCACAAAGGGCCCTATGCTTTCGGAGGAATGCTAATTGTGCAATTTCCAATGAACGCCGTCACCCCATCTTGATAAAGATGGATCTCAAGTCCCCTTCTCAGACCTCTCTTCCATGTCCAACATATTTTTTCCTTCAAGATCGCAATTTCACTTTCGCAGAAATCGCATTGCTTTTGGGAAAAAAGCACTATTGTCAAGACTTCCACTCATCCAACAGGGTTTCTCAGTTCAGTATTCCTAGTAGACAAAAAGGGAGGTGGCTCTCCCGCCTTGTGTTGAATCTCAAAGGAGTTCAATGGGTGTTTGGTTTATCGCATTTCAAGATGGAGAGCATCCACTTACTGAAGGATATTCTTCAGGAATGTGACAGGAGTGTTCATTTAAGGGATGCTTACTTGACCATTCCTATTTTTACTCCGCATTGTCGATTCCTCCAGTTTCCATGGGAAGACCTTTGTCACGGATACAAGGTCCTTCCTGTCACCCTCTCATTGGCCCCTTGATGCTTTACAAAAGGTGATGAGGCCGGTGGTAGAGTTCCTTTGTGTTTGAGGGGTCCGTCTCATAATTTTCCTTGATGACAGTCTCATTATGGCTCAATGTCTCAGTCCTAGTCCTCGCCCATCTGGAATGGTCCATTTCTCTTCTCCAGAGTCTGGAATTCATTAACAACGCCCAGAAGTCGGTCTTAGTTCCGTCTCAGAGGTTGGATTTTCGGGTACTCTACTCTAGCTCAGTTGATCCTTCTCAGACGAATCTGATCAGGAGAGAATTGAGGTTACTGTTGTTCAGACAAACTATCCCTGAGGGAGACTGCCGGCACGGTGGGCTTGCTCTCTTCCTTCATTCAAGCGATTTTACATTCTTCCTCTATTTGCGGCAGAAAACGAAAATGTTGCCATTTATCACCCTAATTTAAATCTGCCATGCTAATTCCAAAAGAATACTACTGTCATCACCCCACCATCGGAGTTGGGGGCTGGCTAACAAGCTCTCCCCCCTCCCCAAAAAAAAGACAAGAGAGCCACGGAGGAGTAACAAGACAAATAAACTCGAAGGGTCACCCAAACCTATCAAGAGCGTGTACAGTCAGTCAAACTGTAATAATGGGAGAAAAAAAACATTCAGGAAGAAAGCCAGGTGCGAGAATTGTCTTCAAATTATTCTGCTCTGCGCTTAAACTCGCTAATGCACAGGGCCGTTAATTTGGGATTGGAGATGCAGTACTGAGAGCCCAGGAAATGATTTTAAATATCGCTATATTACCAAAGCACTATAGTTCTGTAAAGGATGCTTATGATCGGCATGAAATGCATAAAAGGATAGTTACTGAAAGCTCCGAATAGCAGCTTCAGCAAATGGAGCAAATCCATATTTTCAAGGAAAATTACCTATACTGGACTCTGCTGGAAAGAAAACTCACCAGGAAAATGAGCAGAGATTTCCAAGCGTGCTATGAACAGAGTAGCAACTGCTCCTCCAACTTGGGCATGACTGGCAGTGAGAGCACACTCGTTTTCATCAGACATGCTAAACATGGCAAATATAACAATTGTCTAGTCATACAAGCACTATACTAAGAAATGGAATACATGTGTGTCTTGTTCCCTTTAATCTGATGTTTAATAATTGTTTTTGTTTAGAAATAAACTAATTTATTACAGTTTTAAGAAATGAGAGCACTTACAAGGAGGCTTAACTGGAAAATATTTTCCGTCTGTCGAGGTGGTCTACTGCTGACATTGTCTTCATCTGACAGAACTGAGTCAACAGATTAAACAGTGTCACTGAAATTATTCTGGCCCAAATCAGGATGTTGCTGACTCTAGTGAAGTATCTTTTGTCGATTATAACGAAGTATGAGTATTAAAGAACTCTGGTTGCTAACAGGGGCGGCTTTTGTGCCAGGAGGGGCAGGTTAAGCTTTGCGCAGCTACGGCTGGTGTCGCGAGGTGGAGGGGCATACGAGGCATTGCTAGGTGCTTTAAAATGATGTATCTCATTGGGGGTTTTAAACAATTTTGTAAACTGAGATGCGGACAGGGAGGGTTCCGTCTGCTTTCAATGCCAAACAATTACATTAATTTAGAGGCTTGTATTTATGTACTGCTGCAGCATAACGACCTCTTAACAGAATGGGTGCATCCTAGGAGACTCTGATCGCTCCCCTAAACCATGGGTGCAACTGATGAGTGATGGGAGACAAGAGGCAGAAAGAAGGCCCTGGTGGTGGAGGGCAGCAATGGAGCACTGAAGTTATGCCCATGCCTACTGGTGTTCGAACTCACTCTCCAAAAAGAATAAAAAAGTAAAGAGGCACTAACGGAATAAAACAACAGTAAAGAGACACTAAGCTAAAATTATGTTTGACAAGTAAAAGCAGAGGTGGGCGAGCTGTGCAGAATGAAAGAAAGGCGCAGGCATCATATGTAAACATAAAGCGCGCCTTGTCGCACTGCAGCAAGGCAAGGAACTGGAATGCCTCATGAAGCCTGGTAGAAGAGGGAGAAGGCATGGCATAACGACTAGAACTGCCGACTTTCTAAATGAGAACCCGGGTTTGAATCACGATGTTGGCTCACCATCACTTAATCTCCCTGTGCCTTAAAAAGAAAGAAAAAAACCACACAAGTATGTCCTTCTGTAATGTAGCTGGTACTTATGTAAGGCCTCCAATACCTTCGGGTCGGGCTACCTTAGCATTGCAAAGTCAACATAACTAATTAAATAAACAAGTCTCCGCCCTCCCTCTCACCATGGAGGACCAGAGGTAGACACCATGTAAAGAAAATCCATGCCAAGGATCGGCGGGAGGCAGGCAGTCAAGAGAGGGCGCAGAGAGCCCACAAAGACCAAATGTAACCAAGATAACAGCCTGATTTATAGCCTTGTTTACAGCTAAGCTAAATTGAGAGCAAGAATGCTCTGCATATGAAAAAGGAAGCTTTCCTGAACACATGCAGGAAAACTAAGAAAAAAAAGGTACCCCAAAGACCAGATAAACAGGACGAAGTGTAATTATACAGTAGTTGGTCCCTGATCCCTAGGAGAACAAGGAGGGACTAACAGGCATGACTGACCACTAGCAAGGAAGGATTTTAAGATGACACTGAAGCGAGCAAATTAATTGGTTTTAGGCCCACAGTAAGAATAAGTACACAAGAGGCTGTACACTTACGCTCAACCTAGAAAAGGGCTAGGAGACCACCCGATGCTTTACCGTTCGTTTGCTGCATGTCATTCTTCTTTGTTGCCTCCTAAATTGGCCAGTGCAGCCACGTCGTCATTTATGATCATTTCTGTGGAGCACAGACCAAGCATAGATTGATTAAAGTTAATCTGTGCCCGCTTACTGACCTCGAAGTGATTGAGGTATTACTCCTTTTCCTTTCCACTCCCCTTGCCTGCTGCTCATTCTGCAGCTTCTGCTATTTTTCTTGTTTTATTTACCTTATCCCCGCCCGTTTCCTCTTCCTAGCCATGCTGCTGTTCAAAATTGCTAAAAAAATATTGACGCTAATAAAGGTTGCATAGGCAAGAAGTATTGGCTTTGTCAATGCTTGTTATGTGGAGGTAACATGCTGGTAATGCTTCACCTCAATTGCTATTTTCTCATTATTTATAATGGATGCCAAGAATTTCAAGTAACCCTATTGTACAGTGCACCCCTTACTCTTGTAAACTGGCTGCACACTTGACTGATGAATCCACTGCAGTGATACGTGTTTGACCTTACACTCAAAGGTATGAATCGTGGAAGGTCTACTCAGCCTTTCGCACTTCCAAGGTTGATAAAGAGTACCACTGAGTTGGGCAACAAACATTAGTTATTACAGCACCGAGATTACTTTTTGGCTTAATGTGCACTTTACAAATACATGTTATGTAGAATACAAGTAGGGAAATCACATTGGACTGCTGTTAAAAACCTTACAGGGTGGTGCTAAAATAATTTTATGCAGCAAAATTACCTTAGCGTCTAGCGTTAGGTGGAGTAACTCTGCGACCCTGATTACAGTTAGCCTCGAAATGGGTGCCATTTTTAATTGCACTTAATTTAGTCTGACATTGCATGGCTAAAAGGCACTTGTTTTCCCGGTCTTCAAAATGGGGCTCAAAATGAGTTTTTTGTGCTTACCTTTATGCAACTTTAGACAGATTTCACCTGCCACAATGTATCAAAGAAAAAAAAGCAGAGGATTGGATATGTTGCTTATCACACTATTCTTAAATAGGACATGTAGTCACAGGAATTACTGCACATATTGAATTTGACTAACCAGAACCTGAGTGTATAGCATCCAGTCAAGAGGGGACTTTAAACGATCACTAGCCTTCATATAAGGTCATGCATTTTCCAGCATATTACATTACTAGTTTTGATTAAACATGACTTCATGGCACTCCAAGGGTTAGAGTATCCAATACAACTAACAAGATCCTAACGACAAGCCACTTTTAAAGAAATCTCTACATTCCTTAATTTTTGATTGACAGCATGTTAAGTTTGGACACAATTGAGGACTCCAGTCTTGGAGCTTTGTGGCTCACTAGAAAACAAGTGCCTATAGAAAACCAAATAGGTAAAGAATTTTTATACACATACTGGAATCTATAAAAATGTGAATCTGCCTTGGGAGCAGATGTGCTCCACACATTATGTATGGAGACGATCAGTACCGTTGCTATCGCATGTGCATTAACGAAGATCATTAATGAGTGTTCGTGTTTTCTGAATAAGTGATTTGTGTAGAAAATATAATAACGTAGAAAAATAATGCACGCATTTGAAGTGTGATTACAAAGAGTGGCCGCCAATGTTCACAAAGTGTACTTACTAGTGGATTCATTTTGTGAAATCTTGAATATGTTTGACTAACGTAGTAATACGTCATATTAAGGGTTATGCATTATGCTCTAGCTGTATTAATTGTAGGCCTTAACTTAGCGAGTGTCTTGGTCTACTTGCCAGGCCTCATGTCAAAGCTGTATTTCTTTACTTTTAATAAATGGTTGTCCTAGAGAGTTAAACTGTGATTTTCCATTTTGCATTGTTTAAATGTGCTCAATGCTGAAGTCTTTTCTCATGAGAACCCAATGCTAGAATATGCTGTTCTTGCAAATGTAACATTTTGTGTGTAATGTGAGTGAGACTGACTTTTTCAGGAGGAGAACAATAGAGATACTGAGTGGAGTGGAAGGTGCAACAATATTGTTACCTGACAAGCCAGATGATGAGGACATTGCAGGACAAACCAATCGATATGTTGACAGAGTAATAGTAGAATTCATAGATTTGGAGTATTTGTTTTTTGGACAAAGTGTGTACATGCGATTAACTGACCAATGGGGATTTGGGAAGTAGTTTTACTAGTTTTGATTTAACAACACTGCACTGAGAGAAGACAGATTCATTGCCCATTTCTTGCTGGACGAAAGGTAAATATTTCCTTATGCGTCTTGACACGTGAAATGCTTAACTTTAATGCTTAAAGACTTTGTGTTTTCTGAACTTTGATGCTGAATCTTGATTGTCTTGCTGATCGACTGATGTCCTGAGGAAGAAGACTGACTGCTTGCCGATTCACATTCAGGATAGGTATTATGAATTAGACTGTTGACTATCATGTATCATATTTGTTTTTCTTTTCTAGGTACCAACTGCACTGTTTTGATAGAGCCATTGTTAGATGTTTTACAAATTGGTGTTACAAAATTGTTTTGCATGAAGCCCAACATGATGATGCTAATCTGATGTTAGTTAAGGATCCTCACTAATGAAATTAGGCTAAGTGGGAAGAATGTTTGATGAACTTTTCTGCTGAACTTAAATGTATTTAATCACTTTGACGCAGTTGATTTTGTTACTAATTTGCACCATAACCTTAGAATGTGTTGTAGTTGAAGCTTTGATTAGATTACGTTTCTTCTGCCGCTTTGGACAGCGGGTATTGTTTCTGTATGTGTCCCAATTGATTTTGAGATTAATCTACATGACCTCAGCATTGTTAATATAGGGAAATAAATATTGTAAATTTTACTAAATGGTGTGGTTATTCATGCCGAAAGGGCATGGTACGTGACAATTACTATTGATTATTATTGTTGTTGATTATTGATATTGTGTATTGGTTATTGATTATGTACTGGAACTATGGGGAGAACATCTTAATTGCGAGTCAAAAGGTCCATCGACCTATTTGCGTCCCCTTGTAAGTTTACTTATTGAGGTCAGATGCGCTAACACCGTGACAACAAGATGATGGATAGAATGTTTGAATTAAACTCACCCACTTGCAATTTCTTGGGCTGCATCCCAATCCACCATTTTTCGGCTGCCATACCACCCCAGTTTGGACACAGCCTTATGCAAATCAGTCTTTAGCCTGCTCATCATGGAAACAGTCGAGCCCGATCTCCCAAGCAAGATCCTCCAAGAACAAGAATAAAAGCAATTGAGGACCGGTTTTGCCCTGATAGGGCTCCTCAGCCAGAAACAGAACGATTCCAGTGGCACAGGGAGCACGGGACCCACGTTAGGGAATACCCGTAGCGCTTAACCGTAGCACGTAGTTGTCAACTGCAACACCAAGGTGCTGGATAGAATGCTTGAATTAATCCCAGCCACTGGTGATCGCTCGGGGTGCCATCCCAGACAAGCGTTTTTCACCCACTGTGTCCATCTAGTGATAATTACATTGAGCACATTTTTTAAGGTACAGGGAGATTATAGCGATTTTCCCAGAATCACCTGTCGACCCAAGGCTGGGAACCAAAACTATAATCCCAGATTATGTAGGCAGCATCTTGAAATAGGGCATTCCCCATGCTTAAAAAAACTTAGTGCGAAGGATGCTGCCCTTCACTATGCTCTTTTGCAGACGTCTTGATGCCCTCTTCTACCAGGAATGGTCACACCATTTATGACATCTGGTGGTGGTATGGTCACCCATTATCAGCTAGAGTGAATTTTCCTGCCTCAAAGGTGACTCCGCCTCAGAAGTGAGCATTATGATGGAGGTTATAATAGGTAATTGACTACGGTCTAATAGAGGAACTGGTAGAACTGTGGACTTTTTATTTATGGAGAGAGTGTGACATAACGGCCAAAGCTGCCAACTTGGGAGCTGGGGGTGCAAGTACGAGTCTCGGCGTCAGCTCAACATCCTGTGATCCTTGGCAGATCACTTAAACTCCCCGTGCCTATCTACAGCGCTTAGTTACACTCATGGTCGATTATCAGTGCTATACAAATCCGAGTATTATTATTTATAGCCTCCTGCCATAGACACGGGTAAAAAAAAAAAAACACAGTACGCATGGGTTTTTAGAAGAACAAATATAATTGACCTCTCAAAACGTTATTACGGCATAAAGGAACTTTCCTTATTCCTCTTCCAAGCATACTCTAACCTAAAAGCAGTAACATAATAGAAGTAGCCTCCAGTTTGTTATCTTATAGGGTGCAAGTCTGAATTTTAGCACCCGCACAAGTTGTAGAATCACCTACACTCCCTGGCACTTCCATATAACAAGAGCATTTGCTACTAATGATGAAATCACAGACACTTCTGATAGCATTCCTTCGAACATGAACTATTTCAGATTCTCAAGAGGAGACAAATGCACACACTACCCAATCAGCACGTGCACACTCTGCAACCGGCAAAATCAGTCCGTTACCAAAGAATGGAATAAACCGATGTAAAACGGTTCGCATTTTTCATACCAAACACATATTAGGAACCGAGGGAGGCATATAAACAGTTCATAGGAAGAAGGCGTGAAGTTACCTCCAGACCCAGGTTTTCACTGCACTATTTCAGGACCCTGACTGTCGCATTCTGAAGGCCCGTGCCCTGCATGCTCTCTGAGCAGGATTAAGCAAGAGCATTAGCCATCAAGCTGTGGTGGGTGCGGAGCGGTCATGGAAGGCAGCAAGGCGAAGGGTGAAAAGCAGCCAAGGCGGGAACCTGGGCCTCCGAGCGGGAGGCGGCAACTTGAACCATGCAGCAGGCCTTGTGCAGCAGGAGAACGCTGGAGGCGCTCTGCGGCCTGAGCAGAGGGTCTGCACAAGGCAACGCGCCCGTGACGCAGGCCGCTGCAGGGCAGCGCCGCAGAAGATCCGCTGCAGGGCGAAGCCGCAGTGCACCTAGGCACGGCCTCGGCGGAGCGTCCACTTACCAGCAGAGATGGCGGTCCGCAGGTCCCTCCAGAATGTTCCCGCAGTCTCGGGCGCTGCACCGGCTCTCTGAGAGGAACAGGCGGAGAACCCCTCAGAAGCACCCGGCCCGCCCTCTGACGGGAGGCGCGAGGGCAGAAAGCAATTCCCTGCCGATGCGTACCAGCTCTCCCACACAACACAGCCAATGGAGAACCGGCAAGCGTTCCTCCAACCAATCCCGAGCCGCGATACAGTCTGGGTACCTAACAACCAATAAACAATCATAACTCCCCAGCCAGTCCTTTGACTATATTTCCTTCTCTAATCACATTTCCTTATGCTTTTCCACACGCTCTAAAAAAAAAAAAAAAAAAAAAAGATATACTACCCCGTACTTGATTGGTTAATCGCACCAGGGTGCTTGAGCGCTGACCCTAGTGCCATAGGTACAAGACAGAAAGGCCTGTAATAAATTAGAAATGCCCTGAGCAGCCGGTTTCCGTAATAACGTACTTCCGCGAATTCCGGACAAAAGGTCACTGAAGATTTAGGTCTTCAAACACGGCGTTAGGGCTAGGAAAAAGGGAGGTTGCAGAAACGGGAAGAGGCTGCGCGTAGGTCGGAAGTGGGCGGCGAATGTCACTGGATTGACCCGTTGGAAGCGTTGGAACATGGCGGCCGCCGCGACCCTTGGCAAGCTGCTGCGGACAACGGGTGAGGCAAAGTGATTGTGACTCTTGGGCCCTCTGAAAGAGCCTTCTGTTACAGTGCCAAGAGTGGTCCTTCATGGACCGTGAGCTGTAATTAGAACCAGACACAGAGACTAACTCTCCCTCCCTGCATGGGATACGCACACGTGTAGAATAACTTGTATATAATTACTCGATTTCGTGTCTTGGTTTTCACACGTTCCTTTCCCTGTTTCCCTTATGTCGGCGTGCTTATGCTTTTCCCACACTTACTGTTTTTGTGATCATACAGTTCTGTCACATACACTTAAATGAATGCTCGGCGCTACTGAAGTATTACAATTGTGATGTTTCTTTTTTTTAACCTTGTGATTACTACACTGCCTGGTAGCGAAGATGAGATAGGATGTCATTTGCTAGTAGTATTCAACGTATATCTAGCAACCGTTAAGGCCCTGCGCCACTTCAGCCCGGAAGGCTAGTAACAAACACATATGCCTAAGACATTTATTTATGTGGCGAGTCAATAATTCATTTCATGCAAAAGAAAATGGGAGGAAAATATTTCTTTAAAAAACTGTACGTTCACATTTAAATTATCCATTAGGGTTTATTATATTTCTACACTTTCACATTATTGGACGAGAATAGACGAACTTCTTAAACAGTGTATAACATCTTAGCAGTCTTTTTGTTATCATGTCATTGTTATAAGTTCCTTGTGTTCCACATATGTACTTGTACAGTTTTTAGTTATCCATTAAAAGCCCTCCTATTTTGCTATTTTATTATACCTATGTGGCAGTCAACTGTGACTTGCATAGAACAGAAACCATTTCTTATTTGCGTGATGCAGTTTACAGCGAACACTTTTATTGCAGTTGCAGAGCCACTTCGTCAGGGCAATAGATACTTATTAAAATGTCTTCCAATGATTAGACAAATCAAATTCTTTACTCATCGTTACAGCATCAATCTTTAGGACATCCTCATTCATCACCCCTACTTCTTATACCTGTTACCCATCCATCACTCCTACTTCTCATCCATTTCCCCAACTTCTCATCCCAGCTCCGCATCCTCCAACCCTGCTTCTCATCCCCACTTTCTATCCTTAATCCCTACTTCTCATTCATCAGTCATACTAACACACTTTCAGTGTTGTGAAACACACCTTCACACTGATTGGTTGGCAACAGCCAGTCAGAGGTAGGAGAGAAGGCTGCATTATTTTGTCCTGGCCACTGGAAAAACAGCCTTTTCCCTGCACATGCTGGGTGAGGACAGAGGAGAGGAAATGCAACTGGTGTTTGCTTCCAGCGAATCCAAAGCTGTACAGCATTTCATTTTATTTAAGTATATGGTTTTTGTTTTACACATGCCTTTGCGTACATCTCTGATGGAAAACCTTATCTGGTTTCAGTTTGATATGTAAAAACTGTCCAGGCCTTTCTTTTTCTGGTTCCCTACACATCTGAAGCCCAGCCCCTGCAATCTGCAGACTGCCTGCAAAGAAAAAAAAAGAAAAAAACAGCTCTCCAAGCCAAAAGCAGCCTCAGACTAAAACATTTTCTTTGTTGCAAATAAAACAAAAAACAGAAAATGTCTCGGAACTGTCTCCAGGAGTTGTGTGTGGTTTTTGTTTTGTTTTGCATAGTAGACTGAAACTAGACAAGGTTTCTAATGACCATTATACCTTTGTCTCCAAGTGTTAATTTTTGTCCCAAGCCGGAGGCCCTTTTGTCTTCCCCAGACAATCAGAACTTTCTGCAGAGGTCTGTGTAAGTAGAAATGCATTTAAATGGAATGCTTTACAATCTCGAATTGACTGGAAGCAAACTGCACAGGGTGCAATGACAAGGCTGTTGTTTCACTGTCTAGACCAATAGAATGCAGCCCTCTCTCTTAACTCTGGCAATTGCAATCGGCAGTGTGTAGGTGTGTTTCACAACATTGAATGTGTGTTCGGCTTATTGAGCTATTTATCCGTGCTCTCTCCGAACTGGAGCAGTATCTGTTCAGTTTCCTTGCTGCAGGATTGTGGGCAGGGAAACAGAATAGAACAAGTTTTCCTGCTCATATCAGTGTGGGCTGGGAAACTACTCTGTCCTGGGTTTGGGCTCCCCAAGTCAGAGAATTTGAGCCAGCTCGGTGTCCCAGAGTTATACAGGCCCAGGGAAACAGGGTATGGGGTCCCTTCTGGGTATGGGGCCCCACAGGTCACCATCAGTCCGGGGAGGCAGTATCCCTACCCTTCCCCTTTATATTATGATTGGGAGGGGGACTTCAGGGCACGTGACTAAGTCCACAAGTTCTGTAATGGTTGCCAGCACATTTTCCTCATAATGCTTGCAGCCAGTCAGATCGCTCAGTCCTGCAAGAGTCTGACTCCCACAGGAGCAACGTGGCCTAAGAGGAGAGGAGCTCCCTGGGCCAATCGGAATAGTCTTCTTTTGAATTGGCGCTCCTGCAAGACTCTTGCAGATCCAACTATCCAGATATACAAATATTTTTTAGCCTTCATTCCTCAAACTACTGAACTGATTTACTCCACATCACAAAAAGCAAAATCTGTTGACCAAGAGCTAGCTTCCTTCCTGATTTGTTGTAACTGCTTTCAGCAGTTTTTATGGCTGCACTGGTTAATGAAGTCTATGGAAACACATGGGGAATTTTTTTTGGGGGAAAACCTTTTTTGTTTTTGTCCTTTTTTCTTTTTCCTCAGTCCTTCCTTGATGGGTCACCTCAAAGCTTTCCAGGATGGAGCTGTAGTAAATTTGTCTTTTTTTTTTTTTGGGAAAGTTTTGTGAAGATATCTCAAACTACGCCAAAGTTATTAGCAAACCAAAAACGCCTTGTCTAACTATAACTGCCTGGGGGTGACTGGGTAGTGTGTGTGTACAAATGTTTTTGCCCATTGGTTACTTGTTAATGAAGTGAATGGCCACACAAACTCTGGGTTCTGGTGTCATTTGGGCATTATCAAACTGGCTTTTAAAAAATGTATCGCTTCATACACCTTCATGTCCCATATTCAGCCAGCTGACGCTTCTTTTGTGTAACCCGTTCTATTTTTTTTTATTAATATTAGAGTACACATTCTGCAGAGTTTGTATTTAATAAGCAGTTACAGGGCTTTTATGCTGACAAATTCCAGGCATCACTTATAGTTTTTCATACCAGATAGTCTGCTGGGCTTGCAATCTCTGCATAGGCCTCAGATTCAGGTAATGGCTTTGCTGAAACTGGTCGAAATGCTCTTCCTGGTTCACCAGCTCAAGGTATATTGATGCACACTTCTCTTTAGAGCTGAAGGTGTTGATTCAGTCTCTGCAGTACCTAAAATATAGGGGCGCACTTTTTTACCGCTGACATTTGAAGAAAAATAACTTTATCCTGAGAAATAACTGAAAACGCCCCCAATCCAACTTCTGTCTCAACCAGGAAGCCCCTGGAAGCATTGGAATTCACATTGTTGGAGCTATACATATCTACATGCGTCATTTTTCACTTGCTTGCCCTTTGTGGTGACACGTTTCACTCAGCATCGCCATACTATTTAAAGAGCTAGATGCTTGCTATTGGACCTTAGGCACAGCTTAAACATGTTTGGGAGGAGAAGTTTCCTTACTGTATTATGTGCTTTTGTTAAATTGTGAGTTTTGATTTGTACGGCAGACTGTTGCAATAACAACATACACATCAGCTCAAAATTAGGTTACCAGATGTCGCCGTATTATCATAAACTGCACATTCCATCCCTGTGCTTCTCTTTTACAATTATTTAATTTGTTTTAGTGTAATTGACTGTTCAAAAGAAACAAGACTACATCTTCCCATAATGCATTTGGTTGTTAAACGTCCAAAACTGGAAATGTTGTCCCTGATTACAGAGCAATCATAAATAGACAGTTGCTAATAAGTATGCGCCCTGCTCAGTTTACACTTTTTTTCTCCACTGGGCAGTACTTTTGATATTTGCAGCTAATTAACAAGAAGACAAAGAGCATCAACTACACACAAAGTTTGATGTTTGTTGTGAAAAAGGGACTGGGCACAAATCAAAATTATGGGAACAGAAAGAAGTAGCTGGTATTTACACCCAGTTCATCGAGCCATGCTGCATGCACGCACAGGAAGTGAGTCAACATATCTGGCTCATATATTTCTTTCCATGTTAATAAAATATGACATAGCTATATATTTACTACTGCATAAAATTATTACCTCCCTCTCCTCCCCTGCCTCAGTTACATTGGCGATGTACAGGAAAAAATACAATTGTAAATGTCGCTCCACCTTAAACCCAAGTATAGAATCCTGAAGCTAGTGCTAGCACCGCATTGTAGTGATTTTTTTCAGTTGGAACATGCCATCAAGGATGGAGGAAGGGTGTGTAGGTACCAGCAAGCGATGGGGAGGAGTGAGAAGGGACCGAGGACAGCAACATGGAGAAGGGGTTGATGAAACATCTTAATCGCAATGCGAGAAGCGGACAGACACTAATCGAAATGAATCAATCTGTGCTTGGTCCATGCACCACAGAAAGAAAAGATGCCCAGCATGTGCTGGCCATTTAGGAAACTGCAAAGAGTGACAATGATGCCAACAAATAGTGAGCAATGGGCGGGCTCCAAGTCCTTTACTGTAAACAACACCTTTCGCAGCAACATCGCATGTACACTGTCAGCAGGCGAGACACAATAAGCTCAAGGTGGTTGGACCGTCCTCTGAGTCTGACTAATATTTTACTCATTTTCTCACTTTTTTTAGCATAATTTTGAAACATAGGTTTGTAGTAACAGTCACACACACACTTGTGTTTTTTTTCACTGTGCTTACTACACATTTCTTCCTTCCTTTTTTTTGTTTTTATTATTTTTTTTAGCATTGTAAAATAATAGGTGTTAGTACCCAACTCAATAGTTCTACAAGTATTAACCCACAAACGGTATCTCAACTATCTGCCTGCTAAATGTATATGCCAGTAGGCTAGGGGAAAAAAAGTTGCTATACGTTTTTTTATTTAGAGCAACACATCTTTCAGTGTTTTCTTTTGTATTTCATTATTGTTCTTTAGAATGTGTATACAACTTTTTTTTAATGACTAGTGTAACAGTGTAAAAACTTCTAGTATCCACAGGTTCTTAGGAGCCACAAACTCCATATCCACCACCCATCCCAGCAGCTCCCTGTGTGTCCCCTGTTTATTTTCTTATGTTGCACAGTCGGATAGAAAAGTAAGATAAGGCTGATGATGATATACCAGTTATTGCGAAAGACCATTGTCTTTATGCGCAACTGACAACATGAACTACTGGTTTTAAAAAAAAAAAAAAAATGTCTCTGCGACCCCGCACAAAATTGCACTGTTAGTTTACAGGTCTGCATTCTTACATTCAGTGTGTGATCTTTTTTTATTATGAATATCATTATTTTTTTATTTCAGTGCTGCGAAGGGTAGTTGGTGCTAACTTGCTAAGCAAAGCAACGGCTGGTTGGCAGCATGAATCTCGAATCAGTCAACATCTTTTCAGTACTGCAGCTTTACCGACCACAGTCAATCCAGAGACTGACCTAAAAGGTAAACAAACAAATGCTATATCATTAGTGGCAAAAAAGAGATGGTTTTCGTGGATGCTATTGTGTGTTTTTAGGGTATGTACTATATACAATATGAGCTAAACGCATTGAGATGAATGGAAGCAAAAGTTAGTGTCTCTTCACTTCACAAAAGTTATGCAGCAAGATTGACTAAAATATGCCCCAAGAATAGGTACATTACGAGGCATAATGCAGCACATTTTGTTATAGCACTATCTCATTATTTTGTCATTTTTACACGTTAACATTATCTCTGGAAGATTTAATCTCATTGGCACTAGTTTGACACCCAAGTACATCAGTAAACAATGGAAAGGTGATATGACAACCCGTGCAAATGGCCTTTTGCTGTGCAGCATGTTGCTACATTTTTAGTCACATTTGATCTGTTTGAGCTAGAAACTAAATTCTTATTTTAATTTTCTTAGAGTTGCAAGCAAATTGTGGCATGGTTAATATCGACATGTTTAAACTTCGTTTTCAATGAAGTGTTTGTGATTTGGTTAACCTATAACTGTACAATACAGTACATGCAAATAGTACTAAAATGCTTAGAAAATGTAGGTATGTTTTGTTGATAACGTTGGAGAGATGAGGGAGAGACATTTAAATTTCGGAAATGCAATTAGTACATTACTTGCAAAAACAATATTCAAGGACAAAATATATGCTGTTATACTTGAGGATATCCATTTTCAGAGACTTAAGTAGGTCATGACCTCCTGACGTTGTTATAGCTAGATTATATCAAGAGCTATAGTTAATGGTAAACTATAATTAGGACAATGCAAATTCATATGATAAAACAAAGCAATATATAAAAAATATTAGACAATATTATAAGTAGTAGCACCTTAAGCAGTGTATGGCATTTCTTCAATGTTGTTTTTATATTTCGGTTTAAGCAAAAATAAAGGCAGAACTAATATTTCAAATAATTCATGCTCCACAATAGCATTAAAAAAGGTATTTAAATACGCAAAGTTGTGTGACCTCTGTCCATATTTGCATATTTTCAAAACATGGTATTTCCATTTGAAACGATCATTTTTTTTACAAGCTTTTGCTTATCTGTTTATCCCATATAAATTCTAGAAAAGGGCAAATGTGGGGTTTCATATTGAAAGAGGCGCTGTGTAGTAATTTTATGTGTTTTTTTTCTCTTCCCAGTTCTTAATGAGAAAATATTGAGTGATCCTCTCAAAGAACCTGATTTCTTCAATTTAAAAGAACTGTTCTCTCTGAAAGATCTGTTCCTTGCTAAGGTGCACCTAGGACATAAAAAAGGCTGCCGCCACAGGTAACTTGTGATGCATTCATTTATTTTAAGATACACATTTGTGCAGTGGGTCACAGAATTACTGCTTTACGTGCCCTGATCCTAATACTCCCTCTAAACAAGTGGCATTTGGGGTCGATACAAACAATGCTAAAGGCACATTTCAAAACCTTTGTATGTTCTTCTAATCATCGTATATGACAGTTGAAGCTTATTTGTAATGCTACAACTGGCATTGTAATTAGTTATTTCTGTTCAGTGTACACAAACTACCTGTCCTACATTCAAAGTAGTTATAGGGAGGAGTAGAAACATTACATTCCTGCCCTCACTGATCACGTTTTAATTTGTAACATCTGACAGCTCCTGAGTAAATATGAGACCATTCTGCAATCAAAATAGCACAGTCCTGTACATATAATTGCCCACCGTTGTAAAGAAATTAAATGCTACATAAGGACAAATATGTTACCCATATATTTATTTTGTTTTCTTCATACAAACACACTCTGCCACAACCGAACTTTCTTCATGGCTACGTTCAGCTCTGACTATCCCCTAGGAAAACCCTCCCTCTTGCATCACACATTCTCTCTTGCAAAGCAGCTTTTACACACCGCTTCCTTCACGCAGACAGTACACACAAGGCAACAGACCAAGATGCCACACAGGTCCAGTCTCAAGAAAGACAAGAACGTTTGGCTCGCCCCAGTTCCTAAACCAGTTCCCGATCAGACATCCATTGTTCTACCCCAAATGTAGAGTACACTATCACTTACAAACCCTAGACTCCGTGACTAAGAAAGTACACAGTTAGCAGAATGAAAATGTCTGTCTGCGTATTCCCAACTCGTTTGCGCCTAGCTGCTAAGTTACCTCTCCTTGAAGCATAACCAAACTGCACACCAATAATCTCTTGTCACCCAATAACACCAAGCAACAACATAAGAGGCTGCATCGCTGTGCCTGGTCAAGGCCTACTCACCCTGCAGTCAGTCACCATCAAGGGGACTCCACATCTTCTGCCTTTCACAACTAATACCGTGTACAATATACTGCAGAGGTCTGAAGTACCCATCTGCCTTAAAAAATGTACAAGATGACAAACAGGCATGTTTTCATTCAAAGTCAAACACAATCCTAATGCCAGTCACATGTGGCATCGTGCATCAGCAGCAACAAGCAATAAAACCA